>NC_051121.1:11519878-11837018 GCF_014839805.1 Manduca sexta | reverse complement strand
ATTTCTACAATATGTTATCTTAACTTTGGTAGTTTCATTTTTATTATAATGAGAATATTGTGTCTTTAATTTTACAATTAAAATGCCATCAAAATTTTTGATTCAGTGCATCTTTTTTTTATTTGCATCCAACACTATGAAACAGACAATTTCATAAGCAAAATTTTAGGAGTTTAAAATATTCATAACACCTAGAATTGATTATTTTAAAAAATATTCATAAACCTTTACATATCCCACCGCAACTCGTGTATAAGGAATATTGTTCTCATTTGAAGGACTATAGAATAAGCATATAATTAGGGCGACTACAGCAATTTTTGCTTTAAAATTTAACAGTTTAGGGACCGATGTGACATAGCAACAGGCAAGCTATTTGCTAGCTAATATATAAGTGTGCGTAGAGATAAGTGTGCGACTTCCTACAAGTACTTTTTCCAACGCGTAAGCAGTTTCAAATATTTATTTCCCCTTTGCGAGACTGGGCATTACAGTGCCCAAGCCTCTTTGTTGTGGATATTGGACCAATAACTTAGTGGTGGGCCTTAATCGCGTCTGGTGCAGGGTTGCCGCAACATCTATTCGGAATAATTAATTTTGAATACCCTCTTGTTCACGATATTGTAGTATTTTATTAATGGTATTGGACTGTTTTTATCCAATGACCTACTGTTGTTGTTACATTGCTGAGAAAGGTCTTATACGATTGTTACACCAGGAAAATCTTAATTCAACACTGATCCAATTGAAGATGAAGGTAGGGATGTATTTTGCACTCTGTTTAAGCGAAGTTAGCTTACGTTAGAAAGATATTTCTAAAATCCTACACCGCGTCCACCCGAATGTTACAATAGTAGGTATGATTTATTAATTGGGTATTTTAAACGTTACGAGTCAATCTTTTTTCACAAGTGCATAGTTATTATTTTCTCCTCACTACACATAAATGAGTGTATGTTCAACACATAATACAGAATAGATTTTGGTTAGTTACTACGAAAGCAAAAATAATCAGCACAATAACACCCCGAAAAATATTCCAAAACTTTGAAAGCAAAACTACAACTATTATAAAATGACTTCGAAACTACGAAACTGGAACATTAAGCCAGCAGAAACAAAGGCGATAAACATTGAATAAGTTTTCCCGATAGCTCTTCATAGAATCATTATCTTATTTTAACATAAACGGATTTCCGCGAAATCTTTTTGAGCAAAACAAAACAATGTTAACAATTGTTTATACCTTGCTAGCTTTAGCTCGTGTCTACTACTGTATAACGCACGTTTCCAACATAACAAGCTTATCACTCAGATAATGTGGCTTCTAATGAAATCATCTTCGGAACATAGGCAACAGTAAGTGCTTAAACAATTCAAACAATAAACAAGCTTTAGAAGTAATTTAGTAAGAAGTATTGACCAACCTAAAATTTGAACAGTTCTTACTTCTTATTTTGACTACTGCAATACCGTTGAAACATATACGGTTTCAATACGAGAACCCTAAATAAACAGTATAATAAATTCTGAAAAACGTACAGCCGGTGCAATTTAAATTTTCTCAATCTAAGTTGGAGACGTCACGGGCCACGAACTTCCTCCCCCACTTCCCCGGCGTGCGAGCTTTCAAAGAGCTTTAAATTACGTTAATCACGTTTACATGTTGGTACTGAGCTTTTACTTGTGAGAAACATCGAGTAATATGGTACCTCTTGACCTTTTTTTCATAGAAATAGGCATTTTAAATTTATGATGAATTGATGTATTGGTGTAATGGTGAACCTATAAGTTTCTAGGTTTCGAGGAATTAACTTCATTTTCTGTCGAAAACACACAAGTTTTTGGATGGAATTTGGCTGTTATTAGTATTCTAATAAATTGGCTTAGCTACCGCGTAGGTAGTGACTAACAATATTATTTTACTAGCTATCTACAAGACGATTTTTTTATTGCCGTTGAATGACTAGAAGAGCATCCCACTCATATTTTAGTAAGCGCTGCAACCGCCTCCTATCACATCATGGGACGGAACACATTCAGCGAAAAGTGGGTGCCCTGGTTGCGCCTCTGCATACCCCTTCGGGGATAAAAGCATGACGTTGTGTATGTTTGTTTGTGTGCTACGACCGCCCATACACAGTAGCGAGAATTGACTGGCTCGTCATCCTTACACGTAAGATGTTCAGCGTCATAATTATGATCGATTCTTTCTGAGCCGATGGTATATGAAATTAATTCCAAAATACAATTACAGAGAACAGTTGATATAATATGTGGCGTTAAGACAACCCTGTAGGTTAAATTACAAGAAGAATAGCATTGCGACATGTTACAATTATGTTTATTACATTGGAGGGAGACTCGAGGTGCCGAGAAAAATGGCCGACCCCGTACTTCGTCCTTACACTATTCTTACAAAAAAGAATTTAATAGCGGCCGTATTATATAGTAGGCCGTAGTATATACGATAATGGTTTAAGTGGGTGGTACTAGTTTTACTAGATCCTATTTCTAGTCTAGACCAAAGTGAAGTTACTTCATCCGTACTCTTTACTATGCTTTCCTGTGTAGTGATCCACAACTCTTTTAGGTGATTACGATCAGGAAAACTAGGTCAATTGATTAAAAAATAAAACTTAGAAATATTCTCCTCTTTCTTCCTTTCTAAGCTGTGCATTCCAAGTGATTTCCTTCTCAGTTTCTCGCCTCAAAATCATCTGTGGAAACGTATATTCCATTGCGTTTAACACCTTACCAACTATTCTGATTTATATTTAAAATTTTATTAAAAATATTTAAAAAAAATGACTACTCAAGCCTTCTGGACCACCATTAGATTACTAATTACACCAGACCCGCTGGGAATCGAATACGCACCGTCGCAGAGCTCATTAAACTTTCCCGTTTAGCGGCTAACAGTCCCCGCACGCGTCTTGCGCAATTGTAATTAAAATACAGTATTCTCTTAGATGGATTAGTCAGATGAATTTGAACATTATCTTAGGATGCGAAGACCTGGGCAACATTGACAAAATATCTACGATTAGAGAAAAAAACAGAATGGAAACTGTCTGAGATTCTTTACAAGGACTTCGAAGGTATGTGAAGTTTACAAATCTGTGTCAACCCACATAGTTATTGAACAAAAGTAGGGCCCTCCATTATGAGACTAGGTAAGGAGATGATTTCATGCCCGCCCATTTGTAATAAACGTAATAATTATTGTTACCGACGCCGTTGAACCCTTTCTGAGTAACAAAGGGACTTCAAATACGTATTCTTAGATATTAGAAACAAAATGTATTATTTGAGTACCATTTTAACTAGTTTCCTTGTGTGATTGGCATTATTTGGTGGGATGTATAGAATACATTGAACCATTTAAAATGTGTCTGTTGATGTTTATAGTCTACGTCCTGTGCATTACAAGCATTAAATAATTTCGCTCGTATTCAAGTAATTTTTTAGACTAAAAAAGTCTACAGCACTCAGAAATATTACAACCTTATATAAGTAAAAAACCTTCAAATCCTATTAGTAACCCGGTGTGTCAAACATAACCATTCTTCCGCTCCCCAGGTTCAAGAACGACATTCATAACAAGGATTTTATTACATAAAAAAGTAGTCTTAGAGATTAGCGCGATCAATCAAGTCGGCTTTATAATATTACATATGGATTCCTCACAAACCCGTTCCATGTCCACCTACATAACAAGTAAGCATTTATTGACCAATAATATAAGTATTAGAGTTCATATTACCTGCATTACAACACTGCTATTTGATCACTTTTAATACAATCATTACGTATTTATGTCGAAGTACCATTTAGAAATAAGCATTTATTTTTCGCTAATCTCTATTTCATTTCATTAGGCTGGTGGTTGGATATGTGTATCCATTCAGATAGCGACCACCGTACACGTGTCAATCCGTCACAGTAGCCCACGTAAGTCTGCGTTTAGAGATCAGTCTGTGTACGGTTGTCAAACAGGCCGGCATAATTGTGTCGACTGACAGGGAAATATGTCATCAGTCGACACTCTAGACCTCACTCTATTTACCATGAGGTGTAGTAGGGTCCCTTCCGTGCCCTTAAAACAACTTTAAAAAAATATGTTGTTGCAAGTGTATCGTTCAATGCAAGTTAAAAAGTTATATATTTCTTCGCAATGCGACAACAGTACGTTGGTACTTCAAGTAAATTTAACTTCTTCGAGTTTTGAAAGAGCTCGCTACAGCTTAAACCGCATTTCAGGATATAGTGTTACAGCTGTTTTGAAGTAAAGTATGTTGGACATGAAGAACATTGTTGAAAATAGTTGTTCATATCGCTATGACTATTACAAGGTCCTATGGTAATTTTTACTTATATTACAAATATGAGATTGTAAATTTTTGTGTTAAAAGTTAGAAAAGACAATAACTGACGGTTCGCCCGTTATTTACCTTCCGACATTATTGAAAATTTTCCCTTAAATAAGGCACTTACCATTAATACACCAGAAACCATTGTAATCGTTTCCTACTCTTCTTGTAATCTATGGATAGAGGACCTACATATATCGTTGAGTTGTTAAAAGCAGTAATTTATACCACTTGAATTAAATAAATACAAGTCACATAGTCACTAATGTATTAAAATTAAGGTTAACCAACAAACTGGGGCAAAGCTGGGATTCCACATCACAGTCTCCAAGAGCCCTCCACAATAAAGGTAATGTTGCAAAATGAAATGTCTGCCGAGGGAATACTCGCTGCAAATCACTAACAACCGCTTGCAAGAAACTTGTGTAAACTGAATGATATCTGTCAAATGGGAACATTTATTTTACGTCATTGACGTACGTGAATTTAGTATTTATGATAAAAGCGTCTAACCTATTAAATATAAATTTTATTTTAAATTTGGCTAAGAGTAAAGAAAGTTTAATTGTTAGCATATAATTAGCACACCGTGCGACTTCGAAGTTTATTCAATTCCAAAACCATAAATACAATAAATACATTTCTCAAAATATTTGAAAACAGGGGTACGCTGTTCATACATATAAGAATTCCAAATAAAATTTAATCAACCAACTTTGTACCCAAAGTCCAATATAATAAAGACTATCAAGCTATAAAGCCAAAAATAAGCCAGTGCGTTAAAAGATAAAACTGGCAACACAATGCCAATAACTAAACTCAAACAGGACGCCCTCGCCAGTGAATTAATTTAAAAAGTTTTTAAACTCACTGCAGCCGCTTTGTGATACGGCACAGAAATTACATAGTTTATAATAAAATTACGTTTGACCATCCGTAGTAGTCTGCCCTGGACTGATCTATAAAAATAGCTTTAGTAATTATTTTTCGATATATTGTTTCAAACATTCGCATTTACAACAAAAGTTAGCCTAGTTGGGTGTGGAACGGACTGCTGAGACGAATGTCCGCAGGTTCAAATCCCAAGGGCACACACCTCTGACTTTTCTAAAAATCATGTGTGTATTCTTTGTGAATTTATCGTTCGCTTTAACGGTGAAGGAAAACATCGTGAGGAAACCTGCACATCTAAGAAGTTCTCTATAGGAATTTCGAAGGTGTGTGAAGTCTACCAATCCGCACTAGGCCAGCGTGGTGGACTAAGGCCTAATCCCTCTCAGTAGTAGAGGAGGTCCGTGCTCAGCAGTGGGCAAGTATATAATACAGGGCTGATATTATTATTATTATTATTATATAATACTCGAAACAAGGTTTATCTAGTTAAATTATCCCAAACTTTTACAGTCGACTAAAATTCGTTTTTTTACCTTATTATTAGTAATACCAATCTATGAAGTTATTTGATAATTTCGTATCGGTAAAAAGAAACAAAAGGGTTTTTACGGTATGATGGCACATTGCTGCTTTGTGTTAGAAATACACATTGCCGTTGTACCTACCCAGACAGTCTCTTGCATACGAGAGACCTACCACCAATATAACACGTATAAAGAACTTTGCACTTCACTCATCACCTTGAGTTATTCACTTCTATTTCTTACCTTACCTTCAAATACCTGGTTATAGAGTGAGATATTTTAAAACAGTCTACCACATACTTTACATAACAGCGGAACAAGCGGGCCAAGTTATTTACAAAATCAAATTCGAATTTTCTAGATCGTCGAGAGGGTAAACTTTTGATCAAGTAAGTTTGTTAGTACTCGACATCCAGAGCGTGTATATTCGGAATTCCGTATACTTGTATTTGCTAGCTTCTGCTCGTGGCTTTGCCTGTCTAAAACTTCAGTCCCAGGGTGGAAAGTAGGCTTAGTAAAAGATTTTCGGAATAAGGAGTGTAGTTCCAGAAAGACAGCGTACAAAGAAAATTCATTCGTTCATTTACAATAAAATTTTTTATCTTAATTTAGTATAATAAGCCCCTGACGGACCAGCCATAGATATAATAAAATAACTAGCTAACTATACTTAAATCGCGTGCAATGTATTCTTTAATGTGTCAAGATAAAAATAATATTTGCTTTACTGGTTAGAAGCAATTTGAACGGAGACGCTAACATTAAAGATAATGCGTTTATTTGCAATGCAAACTTGCTTATGAATATTTTCATAAAACTGGGCCTAAAAGTTGAAACGCTAGTCTCAGAATGTGTTTAATAAGTTTAAGGCCGTCGGATGAGAACAGAATTCGGGAATTTGAGCCGACTTATATTACGTAGATGGATTCAAGCAATATACATATTTTTGCGAATGTAGCATTAGGTTATTGTTTAATATTATTATTGTTTGATGTCTCATTCTTTAAAATCAATCTACTTTAATGTATGACTTTAAAAGAGATAGTATCCATGAAGAAAATTATAACCTGACAGTAGAAAACTAATGCAGATTAACAACTCAAAACGTACAACTGCCATTTTTAACTCGATTGTGTTGTTCTTTATATTATGAATTATCTGATTGACAAAATTAACCCTTACGGAGGTAGAATTGATATGGACTCTTAAACCCTTTAATTTAGAACGTTTCTTGTGATGCAAGCCGAACATTAGTCGACTTGAAGACAGAATTTTCGCACTTTTTGCTTCTGAAACTCCTCCGAATCGCTTTTACTTCAGATCTCTCTGTAGTACAAACAATAGGTCTTAAAAACTCATATTTTTCCTTCTCAAGTCTACACATAAGAAAGTAACCCAAGCACAATAATCACCTAAATACATTTTCCGCAACGACGTTGCCGACACTCGGACAATACCTAATTAGTGACAATTCTCCGCGCCAAATGACTGTACTAGAGTCGCCATTATTTATTTGTTTTGCGGGATTGTGTGACCTTTAACATTTTTATAGTTATACTTGGGTGTTAAATTGACGCTCTCGCGATTGTAATGTGTTTTTCATCGTACTTCCAAAGTGAATATTACAGTTAAACTACAATATATAAAAATAAGAGTTTCTAAATTTCGAACGATTTTATGTTTTATGCAATGTGTACAGGTATATCACTTTTTTAATTGAAACATCATATGTTATGGCAGACATACCAATCACTTCAACAATATAGTTTGAATAGCGGTCACGTGGTTTAATTTGTAATATGTCAAATATTAGTCAGTTGAAACGCGAAATACCAGGGCAATGCAATTACCTAGAAATAATAAACCGGTGTGTTGGATACTAGGTAAATCTAGGCATAGTTGTCGAATCTATGGCTGTCGAGTGCTTAGGTCTCAGAATTAGCACCTAAAGCCAACTATTTTGCTCTCGGGCAGCCTACATCCTGTTACTTCTATGAGGCTATCAAGACAAAAGGCGACATTTTTAAGATATCGCACATATATTCTACACAACATTAAATAATGGTATTTTCTTTAGCAATAACTTACACTCCTATCTTGTGCTTAAAACCTAAAATATCAAAACAAATCCGCACAGAACGCGTGGCCACATTCCTCTCGTGTTTCTTCCGAGTAAATGACGTGGCCACACGATCCTCTGACCTTGGTCAAGTAACGGCTCCACGCGCGGGCAGGATGTGATAATCGACTTATTTCGAAGAAGTGAATAATGAATGAATATTATTTGTTAGAAAGACTCTTTAATAGATTATTAATATATTGATATAGCATCTAAAACAACTTTTTTAATTGTTATTGTAGTGGAATAGAATCTAACTATATACATTTATACGGTACTGCGGTGTATGCAGAAATCAATAATCATTTACATTGCTGCTGAAGTATGTAAAAATAAAATAGCTTCAATGACAATAATATCAGTCTTGTATTAAACACTATCTCATTGCAGGGAGGGAGTCTTCTCACACAGAGAAAAAATGATTTAACCCGGTCGAAATTAGACATATTTATAAATTATACATATTTATATCACATGTATCAATGTTCGCTTACTTTATACCTGTAAGAACAATCTACTTTCGATAACATAAGATACGCGATTAAATAGACACCCAAAGGCCTCAATAACCTATATTTAAAACATCACTCTCTACTTTTATATATTCTGAACGCTCAATTCTAGTACAATAACAACGACTCCATTGATACGCTATATCGATCCACTCCCGGTGACATCGCTTATCAGTGATAACGGAGCGTTCAATACGCAGGCTGATAAGCAGTGTACACATTGATAGCAGAGGGAGCGGCTCTTGCGAAATCGTTGGAAAATGCATGTTGCAATATTTTTACGCTGCTTTGTCGGCCTTAACGGGCAAATGATTTTAAATGGTACATGTCTTTTATGAGAGTAGAGCTGGATAGGCTTTGCCTATTTCTGCCGTCAAGCACCAATGATTCCCGGTTTGAAGGACATTGGAGCCAGTATTACTGGGCGTTGAGGTCTGATGGCTTAGGGTAATAAACGCGTAGTCAAGTATGCGCTGAAGATGATCGCCACAGAGATTTAATTTGTATTACCGTGCCGTTAGAGACGCGGCCCAATGCTCGATCAGATCATGCTATACTCCCGAGTGTCGACATTGAGTCGTATGACCGGTGAAACCAACATAACCGCACCAGTCCTCCCAATACTTGTAAGTATAACGCGTAACCCACCCACTTAGTTCCATCCAGTGCTTTGTAATTGAGTTTCACCTTCCACATCGATACAAGTACCAAATTATGCTATACCTAATGACTGGGCATTTGATTGATACTAAAAGTATGATAATTTATTTCCAACGCCGGAAATATAAAAACCGGACTGCTTGCATGAGATTGATATAAAATTACGGTGCCTTCAAAGTCTTCACACGTAAACCCATATTGCGAAAATTTTCCCTCCAAAACTCAACAAAGGATATTATTTATACATTGTTTTCCTCAGGGTTTCCGGCCTCCAAGTGGTTATTAGATATTTATTTTAATAAATTTAAATTCTTCGCAGGTATATCTTGTTTACTCAATTTATTAAGGGTCGTTGAATGATTAAGAAATTTTCCTGTTTATTAGATAGCATTAGAACCGGTTTAATTTAAATAAATTCTTCGATAAGAGGATATATTTTATATTCGCCCGGATAGCGAAACAAAAGGTGTTAAAACCCGCCATAGCGGCCCACGTAAGTGTGTCGCGTTCCGGGATCAGCCTGTGTATATCCGGCTATCAGGCCGGCATACTTGTGTCGACTGTCGAAGTAATCGTCTCTCGTCAGTCCACAGTCTATTGGACCCCAATCGACTAACCATCAGGTGCAGTGGAGTTACTATACATAAAAATGAGAACCTTCACCATTGGCGTAGTATAGTCCGGAATAAAGTGATCCGTGTAGGAGGTCACGACCTTCAGCATTGAGGATATAGAGACAAGGAGGAGGAAGATACATAAAAATAGAAAAATGCTCGCTCACACAGCTAAATAAATTCCAGGTTAGTACATTACCTACACCACCGCCTACTCTTTGGGAGTAATGACCCATGTCTAGACATGTTTATTCCATCTCTCCTATGATCCAAGTGATAGTCGAGCACCCGTTTGTTGAGACACCAGACTATTTTCCCTTTAAATAAACTTCTACGGCTTTCTTCCACTCTAATCCTCTCTATGTTATACCTATGCAATAAACTATTATTTACTTATTTCATAATATACTTTTCTTACCTATATTCTAAACGTCAGAAGAACTATCGTAACCTAAAAGCTATAGTAAAGACAAACAAAAGAACATACTTATATGTATAAAAGTTTCTATTGTCATTACATGTCCATGTTCGATCACAAAAACTCCAATTATTTCAACAAGTATGAGTTAACTTGTAGCTGTCGATAAAAACTTACTTTGGTCCTTCGAGCCGGATTGTTGTTTAATAGTTGTTTGTTATGAACTGTACGCCACTTCACGTGTGATGTTTATTGCTTTTTCCTTTTAAAAGGTTGTATAAATTTATTATTCTATAGATAAAAAAACATCATGCAAGTACTTACTTGTACTAATAATCTGATAATTTTATCATTTTATGATAACGACCTATAAATACCCGCATTAGACTCACATGCTGACATTGACTCTCAGTACCTGAAAAAAACAAATGAAGATATAGTGCTATGTTAGGTTCTCTAGCTATATGTCGGTTTACGGTATTAGTCAGAACCATCTAGCTTGATAATTCTCAGTACTGATGGATGTAAACAGAGCTTGCTGTACAGCTTACTCGCTTGCAAAATATCTATTTTACAGCCTATAATGATAGGCTACCTCGGTAGCGTGGTTGTATTGTGTCAGCCGTATGCCTACCGCTGAGTTCGCGGATTCAAATCTCGTTCGGGCAAAGTTATATGGGTTTTTCTACTAATAGCATCAGCCAGGAGTCTGGTATTTATGCCCGTTATGGCAATAGGCTCGCCCCCTATCACATCATGGGACGAAACAGTCATGTATTACCATAAAAAGACGTTATGTGTGTTTGATGTATCTATAATGCTAAAATGCGAGACACAACAACAAATATTCTTTATCAGATATATTTCAACCATCTTAATATAAACAATAAGATTTTCGCACATAGGTATTAAAACCTCCTGGCATTATAGCACTCGTAATTGTAAGGTCACTACCCTAAGGTATGAAGGGCTTTCACCGACATCTCAACGATTTCTCAGCTATTCGCCCTGTAAGTAAAACAATGCATATTCCAACAACGTTTTCTATAAATTGCTTTCGTAATTCGCATTGGGTTTCACATTGGAGCAAATGCAATTTGAACATTTACCGTGATCTCACTGTATTTACCGAATATTTCTTGGTTATTTACGGACCTTGTAAACAATGATTCAATAAGTAGCTTAATAATTTTTCTATCTGTCAAATATAGTAACAAAACAGCGATGATTGAAAACAGCTTCTTTTGAATACATGTAAAAATTAATTTCGTTTTATTTTTCTTATATAAATATATTAATTATTATGCGTTAACTATATGGAGTAAAGTAAATAAGTCGAGTAATGTACCAAACGACTTGGTAAGTGCAAAGCTCTAATCCAAGTAATAGGAAGCCTCTTCAGTCTGTATTGATTCTAGGAACTTGTAAGTGGCTGGAGCTGGTTTATATTTAGCCAAGTGTAACTTTCGAGCCGAGGACAAGGATGTCTAGCGACTCATGTCTGCTAATAGGCTTCCAGTTTGGGAATTCGATTGAGTTTATTCCTAGTTTAGACCGGTCTGGGAATGGGGATTATTAACCAATGATTATATGTTTTCTGCAAGTCAAAAGATAGATTAGTTTAATCACTGAATATTATCAATGCAATGAAATAATGATCTTAAATTAAATATAATGGAAGTTCTCTTTTGCTTCGTTCTCACATAAGTTTCAAATTATAATGTAACATGAACCGGTGCATGCCCATAAAGGCGTCACCTTGATCCAAATATTTAACAGTAAACACTGTCATTACTACGAACGAACGCGGCAAATTACTTAACAGTTAATATATTTTGAATACAGTTGCATGTATAACTTATTGAATATTTACTAGATGTCTCGTACCCGAGCGGGAGTTAGTCGCTTTGTATTCTACCTATTGTAGTTCAAATGCCAAACATTTAGGCTATTATTTCAGAAAAATAAGCAATCACAATTTTACTAGGAAAGGTCTATCATAAGGCGGAGATGCGGGCAACATTTAGATACTAATTAATAAAACTAGACTAGAGCAAGTTGGACTCACGCACCAACCGTTCCGCACAAACTTATAGGAATCCAATTATAGAAGTTCAAGCTTGACGAACTCCCTTGTAAAATTTCATGTTTCTGATCACAAAATACAAAAAAAAATCTTATACATGTAGTACCTACTTATAGCTCATCAAACAAGATTACCAATATAATACCAGCAATTTATAAAGCTAACAAAAAATATACAATTTCCTACAATCCAGACATGTTCGCATCTCTGACGAGAGGCTATTTAGAAGGGACAGACGCGATACGAGCAGCATCAATCATGCGAGGGCTCGGGAGCACTTCTCAACGATTTATCAATCTTTTATTGCATTCCAGAGACTATTTCCAGTAATGATATCGTTATGTCTTGATACGGTAAAAAAATGGCGTCTCCGAGTCGTGTTTTGAATTTTACTCGTGGATTATTTATTATAAGAGCATTGCGAAGTGAGATTGCTATGCTCGTAATGGTGCCATCGTCGTTTACTGGTGGTATCTCCCATGTATGAGAGTTCGCTTGAGTAGGTACCACCGTAATGTCTATTCCTGCCGCCAAGCAGCACTGTGTAGTTACTGCTATGTTCCGGTTTGAATACCATTGTAGTCAGTGTAACTACTGAACAATATAAGACTAAACATGTCTGGTCTCAGGATGAGGGCAGTGGAATACCGAACAATACTTTGCAATTTAATGTGTTGGATGGTGTTTCTACTGTTTATGGGCAGTCGTATCGCTTACCATCAGGCGAACGGCAAGCTAGTTGCGTCATTCAAGACAATAAAAAAACTTCACTGCACTAGCATATAGTGACGAGAGACGATTATCCCTCGCTAGTGGACACAATTACATCTACCTGATTGGTCTTTGATGTTAAAATTATTTTTTGACTTAATATACTTATGAACTGTCAAAATTCCGATCGAATTGATAGTTAATTGGCTTAACAAACGTTTACTAATACCATCGCCTCAGGGCAAATCAAGATCCTTAAACTTCTGATTCGAACAAGACTGTTACAGCTGACTAGGACGCCAATTACGGGAACATATATCGGACCGTTTTACTATTCCCTAATCCCAACACACCAAAGGGAAGGGCGAATTTGGCGTAATTAAAATTTAATGAGAATATCTATATGTTTCGAGCCTTTGCCGCGAACAAAAGTTTACCCTTTATATCATTAAGGGTGAAACGTGCGTGGGTACTACAGTTATATACAGCAGGCCATGTTTGATTTTAAAATAGACTTCTCGTGATGTCTATCGTGATTGTCATTGCCTATTTCTATAGCTAAACAGTGATGCGATTTGTTAAATAGTATCCATAATTACTATATCACTCTATAGGAATTTTGAGAGTGTGTGATGTCTAGGCCATGGTACAAAGGCCTGGATCCCTCTCAGTAGTAGAGGCCCGTGCCCGACAGTGGGACAGTATATAATACAGGGCTGATATTATTTATATGACATTTCTAAATGACGAAGGCATAGTGCATGCATTTAAAATTCCGAGACTTGTTGCTGCATAAAGGAAATCTTTACCATAAAGCGAGTAAAGCTAGTGTCGTCAACAGTTGCATATAAAAGGCCATTAGTTGCGGTGTACTCACGCAAATAATATGAACACTCACTCCATAACGATCCCTGTATAGCCCTGGAGCTTGTGGTTGGATGTATTTTATATCCGCCCGGATAGCGACCGTACACCTAATTTTTAAATAGTAGGTGATGCTAGTGTCGTATAGATAGTGCTGTGAATCCCTACAATGCGTTAGGGATCTTTGTGACAGGAAAAGCTTTTCATGCGGGCAAAGTCGCGTGCAACACCTAACAAAAAATAATAAGAGGCCATTAATTGCTTGGTACTCACACAAATAACATGAACACTCACTCCATAACGATCCCTGTATAGCCCTGGAGCTTGTGGTTGGATGTATTTTATATCCGCCCGGATAGCGACCGTACACCTAATTTTTAAATAGTAGGTGATGCTAGTGTCGTATAGATAGTGCTGTGAATCCCTACAATGCGTTAGGGATCTTTGTGACAGGAAAAGCTTTTCATGCGGGCAAAGTCGCGTGCAACACCTAACAAAAAATAATAAGAGGCCATTAATTGCTTGGTACTCACACAAATAACATGAACACTCACTCCATAACGATCTCTGTATAGCCCTGGAGCTTGTGGTTGGATGTATTTTATATCCGCGCCGATAGCGACCGAACACAAGGTGTTAAAACCCGCCATAGTGGCCCAAGTAAGTGTGTCGCGTTCCGGGATCAGTCAGTGTATATCCGGTTCCAACAGGCCGGCATAATTATGTCGACTGCTAGACATTCGACATTCTATTAAACCCCACTCCACTTACTATCAGATACGGTGGGGTCACTTTGACGTGTCCGCATTAAAAAATAAATATTTTTGGAAATTAATACCTAAGAAACATAAGTAATCTATAATATAGTCAACTCTAATTATAGTCACGAATTAAAGAAATGGTACTAATAATTAAATTCACACTATTTGAAGGCACAAACAGTGTAACGTCCATAAAATTAACCACTAGAAAGAGATAAAGCGACTGTGCGGTCATTACGTATTTATAGAACCGGCCTGTCTTAGTTCTAACCGCCATTTTCAATAATCGATCCTTATAGCTTTTTTCGTTCTAACTCAGAAATGGACCAATCAGAACAAAGTTTTATTTACATGATTACAAATGAGTTTAGATTGGTTCATTCTCGGAATGGGATTGAAGATTGGGATTGCGATCGTTTATTGAAAACGGCTGTTAGTCTACGGCCGCACGATCTCTCACGTTTTCTGTTCATATTCATTAGTGTAGCGACTCTGAAAATATACAATTTTATTACACATGTGGCGAGGTTTATCGATATTCCCCAAATTATAGGCCGTAGATAAGGAAAGTCGCCGCGAACAAAATTCTCAATAATTTAAAAGTTAAATAAAGCGTAAGTGGTTGTTAAGTTTATTTTCCTTTTTGTTAATATACCTGCAAGTGACTTTTAGCAGAGGTCTCAGTCTTATTACTAGTTTTTACTCGTCCGGCTCCACCCGTTAGGTTTCCAGGATAAAACTACCGCTATATATTTTACCGGGACACAAAGTAGCCTATATCTTCCGGGGCTCAAACTATCTTCATACCGAATTTTGAAACCCGTTCTGTAGTTTTTGGGTTTGTTACGTTCAGACAGACGCTGCGGGGGACTTTGTCTTATGTATAGTTTGTGAAGACAGCATATACAGTAAATGGTTTATTCATTTTATACACACTTAATTAATAATGATAGTTGATTAATTAAAAAGAGATGAGATTTGTTAAACCCTTAGCTACTTCACAGTACAATAATAGAAATATTTTACGAATACCTGTTCTTTGTAGGTCCTAAAATAGCTTTTAGAAAACATTGTATTATTTCACGATCTGAACAACTTGTTATTTAAAGACCTTTATACATTTACAATAGATTTTGACCCGTAAACGAGATCTATAACAATAACAAAGTATGTAAAGTAACTAAAAATAAATTTCTAAGATACCCTTTGTTTATTTTTAAGAGATATATTTTTCTATAGCAAAATTAGATCTATTGCAGTACGTATAGTCCACAATGGGAATAATACAGTCAATTAATAGAACACAAAGTCAATGCTTCCCAGGATTTCCTCCATTACTTATATTAACTAACTAATCCCAAAACCAAATATAGTCCACTGCCAGAAAAATGTTCATTCCTATGTGGGCAAATATGGTTTTAAACATTTTCATAATTATTATTACATTCCCTATATTTAAACAGGAGCATATAAAGCTAATTAAAAACGTTGTACCAACATTTGCACGGTACGTGTATTTGATCTTTCCAATCCGTATTTCGTTCGTCAAATAACGTATGAATACGTATATCAATACAATGAAAGGGACTAAGACGTGAGGTAAAATAATGGACGTGTAATAACGTATGTGTAATAGGATAACAAGACAGTTTTTGTTATAGTTCTGTAATAAGACATTTTTGTTACGACCTTACACTGTACAAGAAAATATTAAATGTTATACAATAGTAGCTTCTGATAGTTACACAAATGGTTTGAGAGTATGGATATATTCATGTAACTTTTAAGTTTTCACATGCTTTCTTCAACTTTAAAAATGCTAGTCAAATCACACTTCGCTAAATGTTTTCAGTTTTAAAGAATGATTATATTAGTAAATTACCGGGTAAATAGCAAAGGCAGTCATGGCTATTTATCTAGAGAGAAACTCTTTCCGAATTTAGTATAAAAAATCAGTGACAATAAATTTCACTATAGACGACGTGGCTATCAAACTATAATATGCAACACAAGCTGTGCAGCGGCCGGACGTCAAACGCATCAATTCGTATGAAGAGTGATAACTTACGGCATCGGATCTCCGGTGACGGACGTGTGATGGCGTTCATATAAAATGCATACATATATTTCCTGACAGCATACTGCGTTGTTGCAAAAATTATGTTGCTTAATCTTTATTAGTGATGTATCTTTAGAATTAGTAATCTTTAGAAATTATTAGACCAAAATGAGAGTTTTAATTTCTTTTTTCAAGCAGAATTTATCTAGATTATTTGACAGTTAAAAAGCGACGATAGCCTAGTTGGGTGTGGAACGGACTGCCGAGACGAATGTCTGCAGGTTCAAATCAAGGGCACACACCTCTGACTTTTCTAAAAAATCATGTGTGTATTCTTTGTGAATTTATCGTTCGCTTTAACGGTGAAGGAAAACATCGTGAGGAAACCTGCACATCTGAGAAGTTCTCTATAGGAATTTCGAAGGTGTGTGAAGTCTACCAATCCGCACTAGGCCAGCGTGGTGGACTAAGGCCTAATCCCTCTCTGTAGTAGAGGAGGCCCGTGCTCAGCAGTGGGCAAGTATATAATACAGGGCTGATATTATTATTATTATTTGACAGTTGACTGGAACTTACCGAAACATTCTGTAAGGCTATTAAAATTTTGGACTAAAAAAACTCTATTATAATCGCGCCAAAGATTCATACATAAGACGTTTTATCAGGTCTCAAAATGTCGGGTAAGAACTACTACAATGTACCAGTCCAGTCCTATTGTAATTGTTTGTTTCATTAATTTTATGGAGTTGATGGTTTACATTTTATTTAGCAATTAATTTTCTTCCCCTGCCTGTGTAGTCTGTTTTAAGACCCATAATGCTCAGCGATGTAGAAGTTACTGCTTTGGGGTTCATTTTCAATCCAAGGAGACGCGTGTCTACGCGTGACCTATGATAGTGATTCATTGCTCTGTAATTATGAAGAGGAATGTATTCTTCTTTATCATATAGGGCATTTTTAAGCCATTGGTTGAACTATATCGAAATCATTTATAATGAAGGATTCTAAAAATGTTTAGCTGATTTTGATAAATAAAACACATTACACCTTTATCCTTGTAGGAGGTAGGCAGCAGTGCTACCAGGACATCTACTTTTTGCCACGTTTGTTTCGTCCCATGATATGATTAGAGCGAGCCTATCGCTATATGAGGCACAGACTCCGGGCTGATACTGAGTGAAAAGCCAATATCACCTTGCTTGATTGGGAATCGAACCCGGCATCTTAGAACGTTAATCCTACCGCGCACGCAATACAGCTACGCCACTGAGGCAGTCTTGTTTTTGTTAAAATTAATTAAATGTAACTAACAAATCAATTGAGTTTTTAAAACTTCGCACAAAAATATAACTTCATTTCAATATAAAATAACAATATAAACCTAAAATATATCACATCGATTTTCAACACATATAAAGTGAAGTAAATTTTGCTTCGAGCATTTAAAAGAACTTTTAAATTATACGCCGCTGGCGTGGCGTGGTGTTCGCCACGTTTTCCAGTCTATGAATAACCTAGTAACTCCTCTAATTAGATATTTAACAACTTTCATAAAGAAAAAAAACACACTTTACTAACACATTATATCTTCCCTTTCTGATGGTAGGATTTTTGTGCCCGCTCGTATAGTGACCACCGTACACAAGGTATGAAACCTCCATAGTAGTCACGCAAGTCCCGTTTTGGCTTTAGCCGATGTCTTACTTTCGAACAGGCCGGCATAATTGGGACAATATCTGATCACCATTACACTTACACATGGTGCGGTGCAGTGCAGTAGAAAGTACTTCCAATTTGAATAGTTTCAAATATTAAATTCTTATTATAGCAACTTCATTTTCATGCAAGAGTTATAACAAGGAATTACAAGTTACACATTTCTGATAACGGCCAACCAAGGAAGGGTTTTAAGGTTTCATAAAATTAAAATAAAGTTGAAATAAGAACCCTTAAAAAGACATATCCGTTATGTCCCTCTCGCCCTTCAATTTAATACCGTTTAGCATCGTGTGAAGTCGTATAAAGTAATGACAGCTGGTCCAAGAACCTCTTTATACATTAAATAATTCACGAACTTGTATAACAGTACGACAACTTTGCTGAGGTCTCGGGTTCGATCCCTGGCTGGGAAAGTGTGTGATATGGCGATAGGCTCGGACACTATCACATCATAGAACGGAATACATACAGTAAAAAATAATAAATGGCGTGAGTGCGTGTGTAAATCACGATACATGCATAAGAATTATAATTAAAGATCCATAATTATTATTACTTTAATATTTTTCATACAAATAAATAAGATCTTCTGCTTTATACTAAGTGTTAAATGTGCGCACAAACAATGGCAACAGTTTCATATTAAAAAACCTGCGCACGGGCATTACTGACATCACAGTATTTTCATGGTAATGCACTACCACCCACTCAGAAACTAAGTAACAATACTATAATGTTTGTATGACTGTGTTTTTATACAGAGACAGCGGTAGTCAACCCAGACTTGCAAACGATAATCGTAATAATTTTGATATTTATTTAAACTTTGCATCTCATTTGATAACATATAATTAGTTTTATTAATTATTATTACTGTGTATATAGCCTCACAATTATATCATTCTCCGTGTTTCCCAAAACATCCATAAACTATAGGTTATCTACAAAGGTCGACAAATTGCTTGTAATATTCCAGTCTTCCGGCTCATTATTATTACATGTTGATTAAACGCCCCGAAACAATTCTTATGCACTCGGTCTCCACAAATGCACGCCCATGCACGGAGGGAAATTTGACGGGGCCCTAGGCACACAGTTAAGTGGTATACCTCATGATTGCCAATTCACATTAAGGCCTACAAGGGATCGCTTTCTTGGCCTTCTCCTTTCCTTCCATCCTAAGAGGATTCTCTATCCTTTCTCCACACTTCCTTCCCAGCTATTCCCTCCCAACTTTCTTCCAGAGTCCTGCTGTCGCTAAGCCAGGGGATTCCAGTATCTCATTGGCAGGATTACCCCGGTGCTGACCGCGGGTTCCGATACAAAAAAAAGTTAATTCAAAACGCTATTTCTGTATACTCCAGGACGTCAAAAATTGCGAAAATACAGGATAAGAATATTCGGCTAAATCTGCTTTGTTCTATTTTTGTACCGTGGATCAAGCGCGACGTTTTTAAGGTAATTTAATTGTATAATTCATGAGGAACATTATTTTTGCTCGATGAATATTCTTTATTATCCGTGACGAACTTTCCTTGAAGCATTTGCACGTTTATTTTGAGGGATCATTGACCTCGCAACAGCTGTTTACTAAGCCAAGTAACGAGTGTAGAGAAGCATGTAAAAATGTACATATTTTAGCTGTCTTACAATACTTATTCTGAGGGATAAGTTTTGAGAATAAATTTAAAGTATGGCCTTCTTTGTGATGACATATATTTAACTGGAAATATAAACCACTTAGAAGATTAGTTTACACAAATTACTAAACCTTCGTAGCTCTAAACGTGATGAGTCCACTGTAAAACAAGAGTTTTCAAATCTCTACCCCGAAAATGTATCGTCCGCAAATTTGGATGTTGATTCTGAATTTTGATTTGATGTAGTAAATAAAAAGACCGCTGAACGCATTCTGATAAAATTAAACATGGAAATAGACCATATCTTTGATGAATATTTACGCTTCTTCTTTCCTGAAACAGTGGGATTTTCCCTGGCATTTTGTTAGTCAAAGTATTTCACGAGCCATGATGAAACCTCGTTACTAAGACTAAGTCCTGTCAGCTTATATCTTGTCACCAGATATTCCTGTATATCAAATCCAGCTGTTTGTAGCCTACAAATAGGTCACCGACTCCATTATAATGTTCGGCCTTGTAGAAAATCCAGTTTTTGGGAAAACACACGTGAATGCCAAACACTATGCTAATTTATTGTGACAGTATATTAATATGTTAATTTTACTACTAGTAGCCATATTCGTGCTTTATTTATAATTTGAGTAGTATTTGTTAGTGGGATTAAGAAATACTTTTTATCTGTGTTGTATACAGGCGATATTTACGCCATTCAAAAATGTTAGATAAATCTATCGGACATAAACTATATTTTCCTTCGAAGTACTTCAAACTATCCTGGGCCTATACAAAATTAGTCTTTAAATTCAAGGAAAAAGGTCTAACATCTAATTACATTACGTCTATGTAGCAACGAATGTAAATTGTCATCCCAAAAATCTAGTTTATTTTGGGACATCAAGGGCTCCGCGGGCTCGGTGCAAAAATTAAATTAATAACCACATTTTTACGTATAGCTCTCTAACCCTTTGTTCGCTGTGACCTCTTTTGGACGTTTCCACGGGCTCATATTTATAATTGTCAATAGTTTCATTACACAAATTTCTGAACTTTACGGTAATTACGATTTCCGACTACTGGGAATTTTTAATGATTATTGAATATGTCCAATGGGTCGATCTGGAACCTTTGGGAGTGGCCCATGTTCAGCTCTGAACATAGTAGATGATGAAGTGATGTGTTGCGTTGTATTAATATTGATTTCAATAGAATTGATCCGAAGTAAATAAGTGTTATTTTTATGACGCTGAGGATTTTTGGTTACAACATAGAAATGCAATTTATAGTAAAAGGAAATCGAATACAAATAGATTAATTTTGTTTACGCATTAGGCAAATTCAAAAAACAAACATACCTCACGCCATAATCCTTCAGGGGGTAGGCACAGGTGCAACTAGGACACCCACTTTTCGCCGTTTCATGGGATAGGACATGAGAATATCGCCATATCGCCATATATTCCAGACACTGGGCTGATAGTGAGTAGAAAAACTTATACCACATTTTATAATATCAAACTTATAGTATTCCTTAAGAAATTTAGTCTATTACTTCACCGGAGAATGAGAGATGAAAAAAAGGATAGCTACAATTATTATATTATCAAAAGACCCTTAAAAAAAATGTAGAATAGCAAAAAAAAAACTCACAAAACTCTAGTTTAATTAATAAGAAATCCATCTAGTAAAAAATAATTCGCCAATATTTACATTGTTTGTATTGTATTATAAGGTGTTTATTTAGGGCATTGTTTAGGGGCCCATTGTCCCATTGTTGGACTTCAGGTGAAGGCACGTTGTGTTAAGGCGTGGGCGTGCTTACGGGCCGATACACAAAACCACAAGAGTAGCTGAAATATTGTTTCCTAGAAGCTGTGGTCGATATTTCCAGAATAAAACAATCATAAGAAAGAATACATAAAGCGAATGTAAATTGCCAAGATAGATGCCACACAGTTTTAATTGAGTCGTGGTGTTACTGTTTATTGGTACTCGTGTTGCCTACCACTAGGCGAGCGGGATACTCGTCCCGTCATTCATTTTCACAATCCAATCGACTTTTGGAAACAAAAAATGGATCGGAACGGTCCAGTAGTTAGAGAACTACGATATCAATTTCTTATGTTTAAGCGAATGTTAGACTTTAAATGATCAGTCCCCCCGTGACCATGAAGGCTGTAAAGCCTTCGAAACGTCGAGAGAAAACTGAAATATAAAAAACCGCAATAAATCCGAAAAATAGTTTAACTACGATATCACTGAAAGTCACAGTCAATACAAAGACACGGCTGTTTTATAACACCCTTCTTCTTGCATCAGGGCTTATTTTTTTCTAGAATCGTTTAAATATGTAATTCTAAATATAGTATATGTTCAAGGCCGCGGTGTATTTTGTCTAAACTTTTTATCAGTAGTAAATCGATCTCATTATCTTGAAGGTCAATATCGCCCACTGACAGTTCTGTAGACAACTGTTTTTGTATTACCATAACTAACACTTGCGGCCTTGGCGATATATTAGCAGCGTTCGTAAATCATATTGTAGAAACGCTAGCAAGTTTAAAAATAATGCTTTCAGTGTACTATTGTCGCAGTTTCGTCGTCCAAAACTTGTTTGAGTAAGGATTTTTATCGAGAAGACGTATTTTTAATGTTATCCCAATAGTTTTTGTATTTAAGGTTGACTCAATCAAGTTATATTCGACATAATAATATAACTACTCTTCTGCCTCCTTTACTACTGAGAAGGATTAAGCCTTAGTCCAATACGCTGGCCTAAATATTCAGCGTAATTGTACAAAAAAAACAATGTTGTCATCTTTTACCCCATCTAAATCTATACTAATAAAAGAGGAACAGTTAATGGGTTTGTAGTAGGTAACATGTGGAACTACAGAATACATTTTGAAAATCTCTCACTAATAAGTACCTTTTCACGCGGGTAGAGCCCCGGGTAAAAGCTAGTCTATCACAAAATAATACGATTTTTTTTATTTATAAAACATTATTTAAATTTCCAATATTCACACAACACACTAAATTAGAATAAAAAGTAATACCATTACATATATCTTGAATCGTCTTCCAAAACTCTCAGAAAGTAAAGAAGACCAGCTCAAACTCGCTAGATTTATCCCGGACTTGGATGAAACTATGCCTCAGGAGTCGACCTCGTTGGGCAAATTTACACGTGATCCGCTCACAAATACCCTGGCAACATCCACGTGGGAGCGTGAATTTAGTGGTTTGACGTGGGACATGGGCCCCGCAATCAGTCGGAGAAAAATCACAAGTGCAAAATAGCCGCTTAATAAAGAATTTAATAGCGCATTTAAACATTTCAAATTGATATAAATTGATTGATTGATAAAGATTATTATCCTTGCTTAACTTCTTAATTACATACATGTAAATAAACTACAATCTTTGACGTTGTTTTTTGTAAGCCAAGTCGACGACCCATCGGAAGGCGAGGCATTATGATCGATCAAGAACACCTGTAATGAGGCATTGACCGGTTGATACCTGTTTCGTATAATCCTTTTAATCTATTTGCTTGTAGCTTTGCGAAAGGTAACAATTAATATAGAAATTTACATGAACAATTTATTTATTCATTTAGGGGGTCAACCCACAAAGTAGTACACTGAATCCTGTCCTGCACTTAGACATTCAACTTGGAGTCTATGTTAGAGTAACTAAGTTGAGATAGTTGCGAGCCGGTATCTTCAGGGCAACACTTTCAGTGTATGGTCAGAAGTGAGCTGAAGTGAAGTCAGTGGAACTTGGGCTTGAATACCAATGTAACTTGTATGTTATGTTAGGTGAACTTGTTGGGTTGACTGTTATTATACTGTTTACTAATTGTGTGGATTGTTTTGTTTGAAAAACTTAATTATCGTACATGTTAATTAATTACACATTTGATTGGCATTATCAAAACATTGTTAAACAATTTGTAAACATGACCTTACATATATTGGGATTTCAATATAAAAGCTAGCTGGTTGATATGATTTTGCATATGCAAGGGTCATTTAATTTCACATATTATAACACAAAGTCTCCTTTTCAGTCTGTCAGTATGCGATTGATTTTCTCCAAATCTACTCAATGGATTTTTATGAAATTTGCTATAGAGATAGTTTAAGACCCTGGAAAGGTTTATAGGCTAATTTCTATCCCGGAAAACTCCTTCACGCGGACGAAGCCACGAGCAAAGGCTAGTCTAGAATATACACATAAAGACTATCGTTTGTTGGTGAGACGACGAAACGTGAGTAGCCTAGTTGGGTGTGGAACGGACTGCCGAGACGGATGTCCGCAGGTTCAAATCCCAAGGGCACACACCTCTGACTTTTCTAAAAAAACATTGTGTGTATTCTTTGTGAATTTATCGTTCGCGTTAACGGTGAAGGAAAACATCGTGAGGAAACCTGCACATCCGAGAAGTTCTCTATAGGAATTTCGAAGATGTGTGAAGTCTACCAATCCGCACTAGGCCAGCGTGGTGGACTAAGGCCTAATCCCTCTCGGTAGTAGAGGAGGCCCGTGCTCAGCAGTGGGCAAGTATATAATACAGGGCTGATATTATTATTATTATTATTGTTGGTGAGACAGACGTTATAGCCAATGCACATATACGCCTTTATTTCCCGAAGGGATAGGCACAGTCGCAACTGATGCACTCACCTTCCCTCATGTCTATTTTGTACCATGATGGGGGCGAGCCTGTCGCCATATCGGGTACAAATTCCAGACTCCAGGCGCATACTGAGCAGAAAACATATCACTGCCCGAGCCGAGGATCGAACCCGAAACCTCAGCTCTGTAGTCGTACCATAACACAACAACGCCACCGAGGCAGTCAATACAATTCCTTGAAAAAATTGACAGCACTGAAGTAAGAAGACCTTTCAACATTAGTACATCAAGGAGACTACATCCACAAAATATAACTAAGTTTAACCAGTCAAAAAATACTCTCGATTGAACCATTTTACTGAACGAATTAATTGTGCTTGAAAGAACAATAACTTGCGAAATTAGACTACAGATAAGGAGAGCTAGTTCTCGTATAAGAGAACCGTACGACGCGTGGAAATATCTGAAGTTCCAAAAGGTGTTACGAAGAGCTGTGTTGTAGTACTGACTGCTCACTTACTAAAGTCGGAATTGTTACTTTCGTAGATAATCATATTATTACAGAAAATTAAGATTAAAGGTTTATTTGGATACTGGGAATAATAAGATTTTAATGTAATTAATGTATAAATTATGCGATACCTTTGCGAAGAAAACACATTAGAAATTCAATTATGATAATCATATTTTATTTCAATGAATTCTAATAGAAAATTAAAGTGAAATAACTTAATATTTCCGACTTCGTATAAAAATGCTAGCGGACTATTTACTAGGTATATTAAATCATCAGCAGCGTATCAAGTTTTTTTAAATAGACAAGTGATTTATCTAATAGTATCACGGCTCTCCCTGACTATAAACAATTGTAACAAAATTAAAACTATCCAATTATAAAGTATTGCTGGGTTCAAATGCTATAGGATACGTTTTTATTCTGAATCAGACTTTAAATACAGGAGTGGAGATTCAAGCAAGACAGGTAGCAGTAATAAGAACCAGTAAAATTGATAAAGGAGTACGAGCAAGTATCACGCCTTTATCCCAGAAGATTTAGGCAGAGGAGCCAGCAGGGCACCTACTTGTCGCCATGTTTCGTTATATGTCATGATAGGGGCGAACCGTGTTGTCATTTCACCACAAATTCTAGCATCCAGGGTGATACTACGGAAAAAGCCAATATAATTTTCCTGAACCAGGATCTTAGAGCGGTATCGTATGTAATACAACTACGCCATCAAAGCACCGTCAAAATTAAAAAATCATTAAAATTTCCTCCTTACGGCAAATGAACCCCAACTTTTAAGACGCCTATACAATTTCATCCCTCTCAATACGAAGCAGTCAAGTTCGGCAGAGTGTGTCGAGTATCACGGTATCATATCAGCACTCAGTCACGGAGGCTGGAGAGCCCTCAGATATGAATGAGATAGGAAGATAAGGGCCTCTTAATAAGAAACCCACTTAGATAGGTCGTGCCCCTAATAAAAAAAAATTAGGGCCAGATGAGTTGAGTTATTTGTTTTTAAATAGGTTATTTTTTATACGATGCTGCTAAATTAGCCAGAGAGCAGTCGTCAGCTTGTGGGTGCCCTCCTTTGGCTATTTTATTATTTTAAGCACTGTTGAAATAAGCACACACCACGAATTATGTTTGGGCCAGTGTTGATGTCGCATTTGTTTCTTAATGAGAATTAGGTACCATCAAGATCACCATTCATAAACATCCGAAAGTCTGAGGGTTTATGAACTTTGGATATCATTTAACACGGCGACTCATTCGGTTGCCGACATATTTAAAAGAAAAAACTTCCGTGATAAAAAGCCACGCCATTCCTTTTTAAACAAAATCGTAGAATGTTCACATAATACAGATTATGTATTTGGTTTACGCCCAAGTTGTTGCATCATTCATAACTCTTATAACCAGTTTTAGATCCTTAACAGTTGTTTATGTGTTTGATAGTCTTATTTGATCGATTGCCGACAAATCTCGTTTCTGAACAGTTCTTTATGCCGCTTGTCTCCCTTATATCATTGAATCTATAGAATTTGCTGGTGGTAGGAAATATTTTATATCCAGATAGCGACCACTGTACACGACGTGTTAAACCCACCATAGTGGTCCACGTAAGTGTGTCGCGTTACGGGAACAGTCTGTGTATATCCGGTTCCAACAAGCCGGCATAATTGTGTCGTCTGTCGTGGGGTAATCATGTCTCGTTAGTCGACATTCTATTGGACCCCACTTCACTTACCATCAGTTGTAATGGGGACACTTTCCGTGGACATATAAAAAAAAATATAAATAGGACCATCAGGTTATCAGATACACGCCAGAAAATGATGTAAAGTGCCTCACCCAAAACTTATAAAGCAGGCTCTACTGCTTACATATTACTATCTGCCTAACGCCCTTCATTGTGTGGGCCTCCATTAGTAAACACAAACCAATTTCAAGTAGTCCTCATCAATCCCTACTTGTATTTGACAGGAAGACATTCCACGATGTATTCCCTATTCTCTCTTCACTCATCATTATTATTAAAATAGACGGATTCAAATTTTATAAAACTCATTCCGGCGCCCTACAATTAAATATCAATTACGGTTATGCTAACATTATACAAAACCCAGAAGGCTTTAGAGATTATCCCGGCTGCAATTTGATACCCTTTGGTTTATACTCCTTTGTAATGATACTCTTGGATTCAGAGTAATTATTGTAGGTACAAGAAAATTCTTAGCACAGTGACCAATTCCTAAAGTGATTGTTCAATACCATCTCGCATAGTTTAATCTAAGTCTCTCATTACCAATGAGGCTTTAAGGAGTCTACGCTCCAGTTCGGTTCTATCTTTCTTCTTTCTAAATATCGTCTGCATACTGCAATTGTCATTAAACATTTGCGAATAAATTAGGATTTATGAACATAAGTGTAATAAGTTAAATTATTTATAATAAAATTATCATAACTTTGAAACATTTATGAATAATGCACCCGTTATCTGACATAATCGTTGCCACGAAGGAAGCCAGGCTCCAAAAGCAGTCACAAAAACTATCCATACAGGTTTTGAGTCTTTGTATGCAAATACACTAAGTTAGTAACAGCTTGCCGACACAAATCAGGTTTCAAATTTATGACTTCCATCTTTTTTCTATATCCTTTTACAGCTCAATGAGTCTTCAAAAATGGTTGTTGAATATGATGGCTAATTCAAATCAAAAACCGATTAACTTGTCAATCTAAATCCTACTAATATTATAAATGCGAATGTTTGTGAGGATGTATGTATGTATGTTTGTTCCTATTTCATGAAAAAACTACTGAACGGATTTAGATGAAACTTTACAGTAATATGGGTTATACATCAGAATAATACATAGGCTACAATGTATAATGATTTTGTGTAATTTGGTCATAATATAACGATACGTATTAAGTAAGTCGAAAAAAAAAAAGTATCTCGGTAAACTCCTTCACGCGGGCGAAGCCGCGAGCAAAAGCTAGTAATTAATAAATACGATATGCCAATAGTGAGAATGGAGCGGAAGATAGAAATACTAAGAGGAATAGGAAGCAATAAATAAATAACCACGTCCAAAATGTTAATCTACCGATTATAATTCGCAGATTACAACTGCGGCCGCACCACATTAATTGGAAGGTTTCTTTGATTAGTGGTCTCTCTCAGATGACAAGACAATCCGAGCGAACCATAAATTAAATGTGAAAATGGCGCCAAGTTTTTTCTCGTTTTCGTTCAGCAGAAATTGAACGGCAAAAGGAAAGTGTTCTAACATGGTTACTTAGATTGAATTGTCGAGTAGGATCTTTTAAAAGTGGCGACGGCGCCGCTCCCAGCCGGCATTCCGATTGGCCTAGATTGCTGCGAGATAAATTGTCACTGTACTTTAATGGTTTCTTTAACGTGTTCCTTTTATTCTTTCGTGTTCGATCAGAATTAGTTAATTGATCATTCTTATCGAACTAAGGCTTTAGAGGAACTTTATTAGCCTGAATCTAGCTCTATTTTGGTTTTCAAAATGAATGGCGAGTCCTCTAAGTAATATTTCTTGGAAACGCAGCTGGTAACGATCGATGGTAACCAGCCGATAAATCGATAAGTCAACGGTCAATCGATGATCGGTGACGAATCGATTAATTGACCATTCCAGAAAATTGTTTTTATGCAGAATTGTCAATCAGTGATATAACTGATTACGTAATAGGAAATGGCTTAACATAAACAGTTGAAAGAATTTATGCATCTTTGAATTTATTACGACTTTTAACCAAAAAGTTAAAGAACTCGGCAACAGAAAGTTGGAATTTATTCCAAGTAAAAAGGGAATGGAAATTTCAAATGGATATTATTCTTTCGGTGGAATATGCATACAGCAAACGTCTTGAATTATCTATACATATGTACTATTTGTTTAACTATAGTTATTAGGCATTGTGAGGTTTCTAATGTTTTACGACGGCAGTGCACCACGATGATTTAATAGCGAAAGTAGTGGATTATTTTGCAGTGGGTAAATACCCTTACTAAGGCCTGGTTAGCCTCTATTGACAATAATATTCCATGATACATGATTAATAATTGTAAAGTGCCAATATTAAAATCTCTTTAGCGTTAGATTGCAGCTAAATTGTCACAATTTCAATTTATTGTAATCTTCAACATTTAGATACCATTAACTTAATTGTTGATTCTCTTTTCCAAGTGTTTTATCGCTTTCAGATGACATGACCTTTAAATGTGAACACCAAACATACAGTTAACAATGAAACACGCACTAAATGTGCACGAAATGCCGTAAAATTGTTTTTTTCCCAAAATACCATTAGAGTGAGCAGTAATGGACATTACAAAGTACACATCCAGTGAGGGGAACATGTTATTTTAAGAAAACGAGTCAGAAACCCTCTCTCTCCCTTATAGGATGTAGTTAACGATTTTAACACCGTATTTTTATTTTTTTAAGACTATAGAAGTGATTTGCTGATGTTTTATGTTTTAAAAGTGCTTTGTCAGAGGGGTTGCTCACCCTACGAATTAATAACGAGTATATAGGGTAGTGAGAAATGTACTTAATCTTAATTGGGAAATAGGAGTGGTTTGAATTGTTATACATAGTCCGAGGGGTGTTGTGTCTTATTTCGGGACCTCAATTTCTTCACTACATAGTATAAAACAAAGTCGCTTTCTCTGTCCCTATGTCCCTTTGTATGCTTAAATCTTTAAAACTACGCAACGGATTTTGATGCGGTTTTTTTAATAGATAGAGTGATTCAAGAGGAAGGTTTATATGTATAATAACATCCATTAAATATTAGTGAAATACTGTTATTTTGTTATGTTATACCCGTGCGAAGCCAGAGCGGGCCGCTATGTTTTTATATACAACGTTCACAGTTTTTCTGTAGTGTATTTAGTATCAGCATTGCACCCGTGCGAAGCCGGCGCGGGTCGCTAGTTAAATATAAATTAAGAGCTGATGGGCGTATTGATTTGTTCTCCTTTTTTAATTTAAAAAATATAAAGACCGAATAGTATTTAATATAAACGCTAATTAGTGTTCATAGACAAAATCCAAATATAATGTGGGTTAACAAAGTATATGTATGAAAGGAAGTATCCAGAACGACAAAACCTGGCAGTAATTATAAAGACAATCAACATTAGTGTAGTTGGAGATATGTCCCATTCGTTTAATAAAGTTTGGCGTGTGAAATATACTTCGCCATTTTCTTCGTGCGAAATGTTCCACTTCCGTGGAAACTAACGACTTTTCCAATAGCCCGTTCGTTTGCCAAAAATGTCCGCTCGATTATTGATTTATAAAAAGATAAGAAAATGTTGATAACTTTGATATCAGTACTTCACACTTTAGTTATCGTATTCTACAAGTCTTTAAACTGTATTACATACCAGGTTAATTTATGTAATAAAAAATTTAGATCACATAACATTATTTATTAGAATACTAGCTGACCCGACAGACGTTGTCCCGTCTTAACTATGAATTTGCAGCGCGCATTCTGTCAATCGCTGACAGTTATTTCAAACAATTGACAGTTATATAAAATTTATATTTTCGTTAAGTTTCCTTTAATTTTCTAATTTTCCGCGCAACTTTTTAATTTTTTTCTTTCATAAGAACCTTCTCCTGGAAATAAAAAACACAAAAAAAATTAGTGAAATCGGTCCAGCCGTTTACGCGTGATCGCGTGACCAAGGGAAATAGGGATTCATTTTTATATATATAGATAACTTTGTAATCTACGTTTCTGGAACCACATAAATACATATGTATTATGAATACAAGGTGCGTATATATTCATTACTCATGTATTTTGTCATTTAGATTACACGGAACTCTCATAAGGGTTTTGATTAACAAAAGCCCCTTCCATCTCGCCTCGATAATCTTGGGTCAAAGATTAATCAATGATTAACCCACTAAATCTAGACTAAGAGCTCACAAGGATAAAAGGACAAAAGTATCAAACTCTGATTAATACTATATACATTTCCATTGATATCGTCAATGGAATGCCCAAACAGTCGAAGTAGCTTATCAATGTACATATTTAAAGAGAAATTAGGTGCGGTTATCACTGAGTGTACTTATTAGATAAATAGCGGACGGAACTGTACAGAATAAATCATGGCATGATAACGAGTAAGGACAGGGCACGTCGCGACCCGCGTTCACTTTCTTAACCAATTCTTCAATTTACTTTCTTACCAATACGATTTATAATCGTTTAGTCTACGTAAGTGTTGCATTCGGGGATCAGCTTGTGTATCCGACTTTAAACAGGCCGGCATAACTGTATCAACTGGCAAGGAGTAATCTGATTAGCCGATACTCTATCTGGTCCCTACTCTACTTACTGACTTTGTATTGGGATCACTTTGCAGTGCCTGTTTAAAAAATGTTTGTTACGGTCTTTAAGTTTAATTATATTCTAAAACAAGATGTTGACGCAATCACATCAGGACTTATGTTTGGGGAAACCATACCTGCACTAGTCATACCTCCGCTTCCCACCGGGAAGAGGCGTCACATCTCTAAATTACACGCACCATTAGAGGGTAAACAAAATATATTTGCACTAGTAATGGACATTAATCGCTGGGAATTCCCTCCATGACGGTTACCATGGCGACCGCATTGACCCTCCTCTCTCCTCCCTGATCCATAGTTAAGGGGACTTACGCCCGAATACTCAAACGCCACTTAAATATTTAAGATGGCCTCACGGATTTAAGCATTCGTTATCTTTGAAATTGGTATACTGAAACGTCACTTATTTCCTAACCTTAAATTTAAGGCGACGAAGGTTTAAGGTCCGCTTATTGATTCAAACGGTATTCACAAACCCTGCTTAAAGTTTGACAGCTATTTAAGGCCGCCTTATATGGCTGTTAATTGAGATTAATTTGAGAGTGCTTGCGACTACTCTCAAATCTTTACGCGAAAATATTTATTGTTGTGTTAGTTGTTATTATATTCTCTTTCGATTTAATAAAATGTCTTTTCTTCACTATCATCACTGTCTGAAGAAAAATATAGGGTCAATCGAAGAAATCGAGAGAAATTAGACACTTTCGAAGAGTATTTATGTTCATTAATTCAGGAATTGTCCTAAATTATGCTTTTTAATTCAGGAATTGTCATTTCAGCAATGTTCATTCATCATATTGATTTAAACTGGATATTGATCCAGCCTAGCCGGTCATAACAAGAAATACCAGATATTTATTGCCCTTCGTTTCTTTACCACAGGCACCTATCAAAGGGTCATCTGGGTACATCATGGTGTACTCATATTATGGCACTAGTTGTGCCTGTGCTTATATCATGGAACTAGTTGTGCCTCTGCCTACCCCTTCTAGGATGATTAGCTTTATTATGTGTGTATGTAACAGTTTTAAGGGAAATAAATTTTATTGAAAGTCAACATGTCTGAATGAAGAAATAATTATTAGAGAAGCAAACAGAAACTTTATTGTAATTATTATATTATTTAATTGTTATTCTTATATATCAGAGATATAAACATTACATTACAGACATTTTGCTACACATAGTACATATATATAGATATGAGTACAATATGGTACATCATATTGTACTCATATCATGGAACTAGTTGTGCCTGCGCTCATATCATGGAACTAGTTGTGCCTCTGCCTACCCCTTCTAGGATGATTAGCTTTATTATGTGTGTATGTAACAATTTTAAGGGAATTTAATTTTATTGAAAGTCTGAACATGTCTGAATGAAGAAATATTTATTAGAGAAGCAAGAAGAAACTATATTGTAATTATTATATTTTTAATTGTAATTCTTATATATCAGACATATAAAATTTTATTACAGACATTTTGCTACACATAGTACATATATATAGAAGATGCTTGCAGAAGTCTATTTCTTGAATAAATTATTGATTGATTGATTGATTATATAAATCATACAAGAGAACCCACGGCCTCTCACTTCACAGCCGGCTACTCGCCCTCAGCTCACTGCTTGTGTTCCTCACGAGAGCTGCCAATAAAACAAATATATTTTTAAAAATTATTTAACAAAAAAAAAACATTATCAGCCACATGATATCCATTGCTGAACAAAGGCCTCCCGCAAAAATTTCCAGATTGAATGTCGGAAGCAGTCCGCATCGAGCAATGCCCTTTTTTCTTAATTCGATGGGCCTCCAAATAAATCCAATACTTACTTTTTCACTATATCCAGCAGTTCTTGTTTTTCTATTTAGGTATCATTTCAACCAATTTTTTGGGTTTTGTTATTTGCAGACTGCATTGATTATATAATTACAAAATAGAAACTTCTGTGGTAAGACACGAAATAAGAATTATGTTGTTAACAAACAGAAAATAATCACTACGATTTACTTAATTGTTGACGAAAATTTGACAGATACAGAAGTTTTTTTCTAAAGTGACTATGTCAATACTGATCATGCTGCCAAATGGCAAGTATAAATAAGTTGGAATGTATTTACTACATCAATGTTGAGAATTTAATAATTAAAATCATTTTTAATTAAACTGCGTATTACGTTATTTGATTTTTTTATGTTTCATAAATTATGCTGCGTGAAACGACACATAAATATCATTTTATTAAAATTATGTAAACGAAAACAAACTTTTTATAATCTATAGCAAATTAACTGCTCCTCAACTGAGTTTTCCGTAAAATCTTTTAATGTACGTTTGAGAATGCCATTTAAATTAAGTAGCCTGTTAAATTTAAGTAGGCCTCAGACAAGTTGGTTGGTTGAGTAGCGTTTCAGTATTCGGGCGTTAGTGAATGGCAGTGAAGTAAAATGTGTGTTACCGTCTGTTGAGTTGACCATTATTATTCGCCCTAAAGGTCCTTTCCTTTTAAATCTACGGTGAATTTTTATGAGGTTATAAAATAATCTGGAGTTTGGGCTATCAATGTACAAAATTTCATCTAAATCCGTTCAGAAATTTCTGTGTTTACTTCTAGTATTCAAGTATTATAACTTATAAGCTTAATGTAAACACCATAGCATCCAAACTTCTAGCATCAAAACTGTCGCATTGAAAGGGTGAATAAAGAATAAGTGAAATGAATATCTAATGATATTATACATAACATTTATAGGTTACGATTTCGCGTGTTTGACGATGAATATTGTCCATGGCGGTTACAATGTTAAACCAAAATACTTTTAGTTTTCGTATGTCGCTCACGTACGCGTCGCTGGACGAATTTTAACGAGCGTCTTATTTTGGGATAGCAACACTATTACTATATACGGCATGACATAAGTGGTTACAAGATGTAACTGACTGTTATTTTCCTCAAACTACACTAGGCAGTAACAGGTTCTTAAAACTTATTTGTTACAAAAACCAGCAAAAGTTCGTATAATGATCTTTTCAACTATATAAGAGAAGAATATCAGAAGGAATATGGACACACTGCTGACTGAAGGCTGAAATAAAGAGATTGGGGAAAGAAGATATTTAAAAACTACAAAATTTCAGTTTCTATAGGAAACTCCATTGCAAGATGCTACTTACGTTGCCTTTTGACCGACTCGAGGACGATACTCAATTCATCGTATTTTTTTATTGATGTTTGTTCAGCGATACACTTTTCCTTTAAGGTCCGAATCAAAAGATTAGCTTTGGAATGGCCCCATTCAAATTTTATTGATATAGGACCTTGGACTTTCTTTGTACAGCCATGACAATGTTACCCAATTGAACCTGATGATAAGTGGAGTAGGATCCAATAAAAAGTGGACTAACGAGAGATGATTAATCCTCCGCAGTCGACATAGTTATGCCGACCTGTTGGAATCGGATATACACAGGCTGATTCCGGAACGCGACACTTACGTGGACCACTATGGCGGGTTTTAACACCTTCTCTACGGTGGTTGATATCCGGGCGGATATAAAATACATCCTACCACCAGCAGACTTGAAAGATAAAAGGGGGAACTACACAAAATCAAATACATACATACATAACATCACGCATTTATCTCCGAAGGGGTATGCAGAGGCGCAACTAGGGCACCCACTTTTCGCCAAGTATGTTCCGTCCCATGATGTGATAGGGGGCGAGCCTATCGCCATATCGGGCACAAATTCCAGACTCCGGGCTGATACTGAGCAGAAAAACCCAAATATCACTTTGCCCGACCCGGGATTCGAACCCCAGGACCTCAGAGCGCTATTGTACCGGACATGCAATACAACTACGCCACCGAGGCAGTCAAATTAAATAGGATTATAATTTTTTTTTTCTGTTGAGTTCATCTGTAAGACAGTGGCGTTACCCCGGTCGAGCCGGCCAAATCATAATGTACACAGAAACATATTACACGATCCAGCACATAAAATAAATATGTGATTGAAATAATTTTGTTATTATAAGTCTACAACCTTTACCCAATTTACTAGAATTCGATATACCATTATTATAAGTTACTTTCAATTTGCTAAGTATAATTTACGTAATTCATACCTGGTTGAAGTAAATTGAGGTGGATTTAGGATAAATTTCAAGAAAATTTTCACGAACAATAAACCGTTATGTATAATGGCAGACGGTATTTTAGATACAATTTTAACAAAGTATTCGTACGCTGTTTACCCAAAGAGGTAGGTAGAAGGGAAACTATTTTTAACACACGGCAAAGTGACTCCACTACACCTGGTGATGCAGATAGAGCATCAATTGACGATACTGCATGATTAATATCTATTTCCTTTAACAGTGGTAATTATGCCGGCTAGATATACCTATTTCTATTGATTATTTGTGTTCGTTTACAGATCAACAGCCTCTATTCTGGCCCATAAATACATCACGAGCGTTTATGTCAATTTATGGACGAAATCTCGATAGGTATAAAGACACAGACGCGGCCCAAATTTTATTGAGGTCGCCGGCCACTCCGAACCGAGATATGGTTTAATGGGAATCAGATATGACACTTACACTTCCTCGTAATATTTAAACTTTCGCCTGTGATTTGGATTTTACTTCCAGCATATAATGAAAGTTTGAAGGTTTATTAGAAGACACTTTAGAAAACTTTCCTTTAGTTGGGTTCAAATAAAGGCCTTCATTTCTCTTCCATTTGCACTTAGCACATAACTTTGGAAGCATGGTGCAGACTTTGATTTAAACTAAAGTTACTATCAGCTTCTTAATGTCAAATCACTGAGGAATATTTGTGCAAACCTTATTCCCAAATAAGACACTAGTAACAAACATAAAACCTAGTTTAGTACTTAATATAAACTCTTAACAATACCCTAAATACCTAACGGAATTCCAGAACTTCTTTTTAAATAAATACACTTGAGGTTCTGGAGAAATTGTCAATTGAATCGTTCCGTGTATCTTATATTCATAATAGATTACGTCACAATGTATTTCATCTTATACAATTTTATTATACCAATTGACCAGTATAGCGAGACCTCTTTTCGAATAGACTCCACATTTCCAAGAGGTTCAAGTGTATTGGAGTATTAAAAATTCATAAAAGACAGTCTCTATACACGACGGAATGTATTCGTATTATTGTTGCAAATTCGATATCGATAAATGTCCGTATTATGTATTACTCTAAAAGGGTTAGTTTGGACTATACAGGATCTGTTTCACATTGAGTTATTAAATTAAATCTTTTCTACTTCAGTTAACATTGTGGCAAAAATCATTCATGAAATTGAAATATGTTTGCCAAAAATGACGATTTTAGTTTTATTTTATTTATGACTGAAAGTTTGATGCTGCCGCTCTGAGAAATTTCACAATATTCAAAGTAGTGGCCTTAGGACATCTAAAATTATAATTATTAATATCAATTTTCTTCCGAAACACTTTTTTTATTTTACATCTATGGTTACAATTACTTATGGTAAAGTATTGTTTTCAAGAGGACAAGTATACGATTTCATTTATCAACGCAAAGTTCAAATATACTGAACTGTTTGTATGAACAGTAAATATTCCTAGCTTTTACAGTACACGACAATTTAACACAAACAAGATATAAATACGCATTTAAATATTCTTGACTGTTGTGTAAAATAATATTCAATCCAGCTGTTCAATTTCAATGAGCATTTCATCAACTAGTAGAAGACATTTCAGAGAATACTATAAGCTACATTTTACCCCGAAAACCAACTTTAAAACGATCGAAGTCGCAAGCAAAACTAGTATCACCGCTCCTACCTTGAATGGTCTTATTTCCAATCTCCAAGAATCTCCAGTAGACAATTGAGTTCTACAGACCTCGAAACATTTTATTACCTACATGTATTTTTCAGAGGTCTGATTGGAAAAATTCCGTTTTCAATAACTATCTACCCTCCGTAGAACTACCCTCTTTAATTTTTCCCCGCGGCTCGCATGAAGTGAGACCACAAAACGAAATTACCCCTTCACTTTGCCTTTGGGCATAGAGTGGCTTAGTATTAGTCGATTCTAATATCCTGTATTAGATAGGATCAGAAAATCGCATTAGACGATGTGTGTACATGTACATTTTCTTAAGGCAATATATTTAGACTTTTAACCGTAATATGATATAGTCAGTAGTATAAGGATTATTCTTATGTTTTGGAGTAATTATGATATTTGTTTGTCACCAGTATGACGTGTCTACGTACGCGCGCAAGTGTATTTATTACCTTTATGATTCCGAAAAAATAATATTTTTTATATTTATTCATACTTTATATACACCTGTTTCATTTCATCTTTACAAAAGCCAAAGGTAGACTGGTAGATAATACGTGAAGTCTGTCTATGTTTGTATATTAAATTAATAAATATTTGTCTCGGTAGCGTTGGTTCATTATGGTACGACTTCGATGCTGAGGGTCCCGGGTTCGATATCCGGGGCGGATAGTTATATTGGTTTTTTCTAGTCAGTATCAATCTGAAGTCTGGAATTTGTGCCCGATATGGTGATAGGCTCACACCCTATTATGGAGTAGAATACTCACGGCGGATAGTGCGTGCGCTTGTTGCGTCTCTGCCTACCCCTAAGGACCAAAAGGCGTGAGTGTGAGTGTAAATAAATATCTATTTCGTGAGAATTATTCTGAATCAAAAATTGCGCATCAAACGTTTAAAACGGAGAATCGAATGGCCTCTGCCAGCCAGCATCTGCTATGTCACCCGAGCTGGTCAGTTAAAAAAGCCATCCATCTAACCCGCATCGGGTTAGCTTAGTGGATTATGGTTCAAATAATCCACTCTCGCTCGCAGTAACCGAGTTAAACGATAATTAGTGACTGAACGGCATGTCCAATGAACGGGGATAGTGTCCAGGATTCGGGAATAAAAGTGCTTGTTACATAATATAATAATGCTAATAATATATGCGTTTACTTGTGGTATATCTCTCATATGTGAGTGTCCGCCTGGGTGGGTACCATAGCAATATCTATTTCGGCCGCCAAGACACTGTTGTGTTCCGGTTTGAAAGACATTTAGCTAGTGTAACTACTGGACATAATAAGACTTAACATCTCATGTCTCAAGATGGCGAGCGCAGTGGAATACCAAACAATACTTTGTGATTCAAGGCGTGGGATGGTGTTTCTACCGTCCGACGAACGCCAAGCCCGTCTCTTCATTCAAAGCAAAAAAAAATCTTCTTATAGATTAAGAATAACATGTCAGTTACTAAGAAAAGTCAAAACATCATAACATTTACTTGGAAACAGTGTTTAATGTTTAGGCAAAGAATATAAAAACGCGAAATACAAAGGAAAACAAGAAATACGAAAATTTAAGATTAAAAGTAATTCTATATTATTAGTTACAATATAGATATTATTGGTCTCAGTTTATTTTCATGTCGTAGAGTGATGCAACTATCGCCATATTTCAGACAAATTGGTATACAATACCTGTTTTAAATTTAACTCGCATTCCATCACTTAATAAAGAAAGGCGCTAAATTAATTATTCCCAAGGTTATTAAATGAGTTTCGTAAGCAAAATAATCTCGTATAAGGATTCCCCGTGAAATGAATAAGATATATTACATGAATAATGTATGAGGGGGACTTCTCACGTGCATAGAGAAAACAAATGTTTGCAAATTAGATATTACGTGAAGGTGGTAAATTGGAACTTGATATCTCAAAATGCGGGCCGCTAGATGTATAAACTGCCATTTGATATACTTTTTATCTGTAGTCAATAACCATCTTTATTTAGACAACTATTAATGCTATTTTAGAGAAAAGTTCATTCGCCCGTAGCGACATCTGCTAACTTAATATTTATTTACTTTCATTCCCAAACCATGGGCGAGGTCTCTTCGACATATACATGTGTTAGATAATATAGTTTTTGTAAGCGAATATTCCGGTATCATGAAAAGAAAAAACCTTAGTTTTTTTAGTTCGTGTACGTACAGCAATTCTGAGGAAAACATATTGCCTTTCTTTCGGAGACTAAAATGTCCTTGTCTCAGAATTCTTACAAACTAGGGCAGATCCTGTTAAAGTAGGACGCCTTAGAAACTCTAATAGGTACCTAGATATCCCATTAAAAGTATTACAAAATGCAGATGTTTGAAATGTTTTTATTTATCACTTTTAATGTTTTTATGTTTAATAAAATGTATGGACAATAAGACATCTTTAGACAGACGGGGTATCTTTCAACCCTTCATAGGGGTGAAATATTTAATAAAATATCGACGTATAAGGGGCATTTCAATGGAGATTTCGTATTATACTCGAAGGGTGTTTATTTGTTCGCTCCTCTGTATTTAAACGTAAGTACTGAAGCGATTTTAATTGGATTTCGACGGGGTTTATTTTATAATTTGATGTATTTTTACACACACTAATTACGACTCGTAATCGTAATTTACGAGTATAAATTATAGACTAAAGACGAATCCCTCGCCATTGTAGTTTATATGAACATAATTTCTTGTCCTGTAAATTTTCTTTAAAACAACACAGGCGCTTGCCATGCAAGTTTTTTATTTTCCAGGTCAAGCTATACTACAATAATAACAGTTGACGAAGTTGATAAAGCGACTGTCAGTTCTATAGTGTAGTGTTTCGAAGCAAAGAGTAGACATCAGCGGGACGCCGTAAAATTCTATGGAGCAAGAGTAATGTACAGCTGACGTCTATCTTTATGACCGACTTGAAGTTAGCGATGAGTTTGACAGCTATTGTTTTAAGATTAAAGGGATACAAGGAGCGTAAACCACGGATAAGGTAACTACAGATTGGTCAAATTAGGAATTATACCTTTAAATATTGTGAAGTACATTTCGGTGCGTTATGGTGTCCTATTAAGTTGAAGAGATTATTTTTAAACGTGCTAATCTCGAACAACTCCGATTCTGATATCTCACTAATAGGAAGCAACATTATCTTTAACTGTTAAAGGCAATTTTTATCCTGGAAACAGATTTAAACGCGGTCAAAGCAGCTAATAATACCTAGTATTAAATATAAGCTTCGACAAGGCTTGCGATTCCCGTAAACGGATACAATTGAGATTAGTAATCCTGGAAATAATCGCCGTATTATCCAATAAAACTCTCTTTCCGTGCTTATAACTAGCTAAGGTTCAAATAATTTTTTTTTGGTTCAGTATGTGCAGTCACCCACATAAGTACTTGTAGTAAGTTCTTACTAACCTTTTTTCGTCACAAGAATAAAACGGATATACGTTACTTCATATAAAGAAAAATAAAACATTTAAATTAAACATGTTTATGCGATTTGAAGTCTTGATTAAGAAATACTTCTGTATATATCTTAATTTTGTTAACATTATCATACTTTTTAGAATGTGCTTTCAATTTGTAATCCTGTTTATGATTTATTTGATTTTGGTCGCGGGTCCGTTCCCGTTGTAGTGCTTACTCTGAATAAAAATGCAACGCAACCGTTGGGTCGGCCCTTCATTATAGTCGGGTAAGGGGAAGTGGAATTATTTACTATGTACGCAGTGCTACTTAGTAAAAAGTATTATCTGTATTTATAAAATTGTATAAATCTGCATAGATTTCAGCTCCAGCGACCTTTTTTTAGGTGCCAAAACTACTATTTTTCTTTGTAAACAGTGCTGTAAGTTTGCTAGTATTTACTATTTGTATTTAAACATGAAAAAATGTATAAATATACATAAATGTATATATTGCACTGTATGTTACAACTTTAAAACGTATTTCCCAAAGTGCATTAGGCCAGTGTTTTGAGAAGGCTGGTGCAATACGGACCGTCTAATATTACCAAAGGAATATTTGATGGTAGCTTTTAAATTTCATCTCTACGGTGCCCGTGCATTCTCTTTGTGCAGTGTTACGGAATTTCGCATCTAAATATTTTTGTTCCAAAATTTAGCTTGCGAAGACGAGGCAAACTTTGCTGCAGTCTGCAAACAACGTTACGTCATTGTAGCCAGAATGATTTCTAGGCGTCATTAGATAAGTCTCATGAAGAGCATAATAGTTTAGAGGAGCAAGTTCACGCAGCAATACATTAAGAACTTTCTGATTTTACACTAAAATACTTCAATTATACTTCACACACGTCTCGTCACAACTCCATCGTTTGCTTTGCAGAAGATAGCCATGGTTTTAACGGTAAAATCGCTTTAGGAAGTGACGCTTTTCGGCTTCCTTCCTAATCATAATGTCAGTTTATTTTGTACAAGGATCACACGAGGTAAAAATCTCAAGTGGTTTGTTCAAGTTATGTCTAGAAAGAAATATTTATTCGTACAATATACTCAAACACAAACATTTAACAAGGAACAAAAAAAAATATGGCAACGTGCATCCCATGATGCCGAAGATTCCAGTTCAACACAAAATGCCAAACAAGGTGTTCCTAGCGCTGGTTTTCAACTGGACCTTTCACCTACTGGATAGTGACTCATGGATTGCATTAGAAGAATAAATATAGAGGAAGAAGCAAATATATACTACAAGTGAATAAATCGATGGTTGAAACGGCTAATTGACTTTGCAAAACAAGTTTTATACATATTCCAAATCAGCACATATTCCTGTCTATTTAATCTAGTTAAAAAAAAATCACGTCGAATTGATAATCTCCTCCTTTTATTTAAATAGGTTAAAAAAAATCCAAAAAAATATGTTGCTCAAGTCAATTAGCTCCTCAACTGTCGAAATATTACCACCTATAAGAGCAATGGTAAGAAGCAATATGCCCTGATATATTAATGGTTTAATTAAATACAGCTCTAAGTAGTCGGCTAGGCTTTGTACCCTTATCTAGCGAACTTTCGAGAGCAGGTGTAGTTAATGCGTTTAATTGTCCAATTGATACCAATATTGGTGGTTAGTCGGCCCTAATTGGACTCTTTGGGAGGCGTACATCAAAACCTATATTAATACAGTGCTTGGGTCTAATTGAAAATAAATTAAATTCTAATATGTTTGGTTGTGATTTATTCTGGTTATAGCTAGTGAATGTAGTCGTGAGAATACGGGTTCAATTACCGAATATAAAGGTGATTTATATTTTTTTTATTATAGTTCTTCAATTCGAAACCCGCCATTTGTATTAATTGTACCTTTATTATTGCGAAGTCTACATTAGCATGACACGACACTGAGGTGCAGTGTCTTCCCTATAGGTATAATGTCAACTAGAGCTGCTGCGTCAACCGTTCGAAAGACATACGCCGATACGTGTTACTGGATGTCTTCGTCACAATCACTGGCGAGTCAACAAGACACAATAATATAGACTAGAAAAACGGATTTTTACCGAACCTTTACCGCCAAACTACTCGACGAACCGGCTTTTTAAGTACTACTGATCGTCCAGTGGTCGAAATTAATATTTAAGATATTTGTAAGATATATCTATCTATCCTATTATATAAATCTGAAGAATTTGTTTGTTTAATCACGCTAATCTGAGGAATTACTGGTTCGATTTAAAAAATCCTTTGTGTTTGGATAGTACATTTATCGAGGAGGGCTATAGGTTAAATAACATCATGATATGACCAATAGGAGCGGAGCACCAATAAAAATGTTGCAAAAATGGGGAAAATTTATTCCTTTCGAGAGCTTCCGTTTCATGCGATGCGTAAACGATTAAAGTTACGCAACAATCATGTATGAAGGAATTGTACCCCTTAGAAAGTACCAAAAAATATATTATAAATAAAGTGCTCCGCCGCATCTGTCTGCCTGTCTGAACAGGATAAACTCAAAATATACTCAACGGATTTCGATGAAATTTAATGTGGAGATAGTTTGAGACTCTGGGAAGGACGTAAGCTACTTTCTATTTCGGAAACACTAACGCAGGCGAAGCCGCAAACAAAAACTAGATACACATAAATTATATTTTTCTGCACACCTCTCAGTATAAACTTTATTTATGCTAAATATCATACTCCGTGTGCATAATGTGCTTAAAAAGGGATACAAAGTATTTTCTTCACGTATTAATATAATATTATAGATATTAAGAACATAATAATAATTTACTTATCACTTTATCAAGTAATTAATTTAAAACATTACACATTTAGATATGAAAAATCTAGCTACAAATTAGATATACAGAAAATTGATTTTAATGAATGAATTTATTTGCTTCTATTATTAAAAGTATTACTAATGTTGTTGAAATCTGATAAAATGCTAATTATCTTCAGTCTGATTTTCGTAATGCGATATTAAATATTTCAATTTTAATAACACAGCCTTTGTCTAGATTTCGAGCTAACTGAGCCTCGCGGCTAAGTCAACCCTGAATATAGATTAAATACTTAAATAAAATATGTACCGTCTAGAATTATTGCGAGTCCAAATAGAAAGAGCTCAATTTGAAATTAAATCGTGTCTAACTGTACACAATAATGAGAATGTGCGGTCAACACTCCATATTATAATAATAGTAAATTACTTTTCAACTTACAAATAGAACCAAACGAATGTTCAAACTTTCAAACACTTACCTTTTTCTACAGCTCCCAAGAATATTTCCTTTGCATTCTCCGGAAAAAAATATAACCAACGTTCACAATGAACTTTCGATACACATTATTTTATGACCAATACATACACACAGCGACACAAACAATTTCTTGTTCCCCGAGATGAATCACCGAAGAATGCACTCGGATAAGCACTAAAACAATCACAAAAAATCACTCACTCACTATAAAACAACACGTTTTCGATAAAAAGTCGAATTTCGAACTGCCAACACGAGACTTTTCGTTAATTTTCGATTTAAAGATAAAAGTTTTCGAAGATAAAACGCACGAGACGCGAGAACACGACGTAGTGCCCCGAGAATGACTGCTCGCCTGACACACAAGTATAACCTAACAAAATTGAAAGAAGCCCACGCGGCTATACGCACGAAACAAACTGTTGCTCTCCTTAATTTTGCCAGGTTGTAGGCGCCGATTACTATAAACAAAAGTCAAAAAACTTTGCTGTAACGTTACAATTCACTGTTACTACGTTTGTTTGGGGTTTGGTTGTTAAATTACATGGCTGTGCGTGTTTAAAACTTCGTCTGGAACGTCAATAAACGTTTTGTTTAAGTTAAAAGTCACGGATTTTAACAAGAACACGCTACCTACTTGCGAGAAATGTACATGCCTGAAGCTAGTTGCAAATCTTCCACTTTGCAATTGCATTGAAAGCGTGACTAACTTCACTCGCCTTGATAGAGAGGGGACACTACCTGCGAGCCGCGTTGGTTGTTTTTTTCGGCGAAGTTCTTTTGTACAATAATGAACTTAAAACGTTTGTGGATGAATTCGAAATGCTTGGAGTTACTTAGAAAGTCAATTCTTCTTTCTCTTGTATTTTTTTTTAATTAACTTCCAGCTGTTCGTTATGTACATACAAAAGTGAATCTTGACTTACCTGTGTAAGCAGTTTATGTTGTGTATGGAACTGTTTTTGAAAATAACTAAATGTCGTGTAATAATAATTTTAATAACTTACGTTTATCATCGAGACGACAAGATTATACTTTTATTTTAAATGTAAATGCTGTTATTTCTGCTTTCATAACGTAATGGAATATCCAGTTTTAGTTGTATAATAAATGGAGGCAATTTGTTGTCTTGTGAAAAACATTGTAAAGACGCGAAAGAAAGAAGCTTTATATCAATCTCATGTTTTATAAGTAAACTTAAGACGCTTGAATGAATGAAATCGGTTGAAAACAACAACTTGCGCTGTTATAACTGATCATATTATGTGGAAAGTGATTACACCCGCAGACGACTATCTGACTTTACACTAGTTTTATAGTTTTATGTACCTACATTTTGTGAGCGTATGAATTTTACAGGACCATTTACTTAGAGTGCTGTTGTGTATACTGCAAGCGTGTCGCTGTTTTTGTATGACTTTGTTTAGAGAAGTGAAATTTACCTCTACACCTACTATTTGACTTTCTAAATAATAATTTTCTTATGAATAATAAATCATTCATTGTTTATGTAAAGATAGGTTTTCCTTAAATTATTGTATTTTCGCGGGAACGTATCATTAAGTCTCCAAATGATTCTATAGTTACTAAGCTAGCCATTGTTGGTTCTCTGAAGATATAATAAGTAAATAGTTGTACTTGCGTCATTGCGGCGACGCAATGAATAACGTCAAGTTTATAATAAATAACACAATATTTACTTAACTAACGCAATTTATTATAGCACATTTTTTTTATAACAACTTAATGCCGATTGATACTACTAGTTATATCTCTCGAAGAGAGTAGATACATATAGCTTTCCGCAAAAATTCATTTCAATAGCCACATATTCGCGAACAGCTCATAATATTAAAATTAAATCCCACAAATGGTCGTGTAGATTCATATGAAATTTAAAATGGCAGCGAGGTTATCTCAATTATTAAAATGGAATCCTAGTGGGTTCCAGGGTAATCTATTACCTGGCGTTTTATCGCCTGCGCTGCAATTGTTTTCAATGAATGTCTTACTCACAGGCGAAATTGAATCATCTTAAATTACTTCCTTGGCTGCTGCTGATCTCATTTGCATTTTGAATCGTATTTGCATTCAATGTAAGGATTATGTTGATGATTGTCATCTCAGGAGGGAGTGACGCGATGGTTATATCAAGAGCTCATAAAGTCACTCGTGATAAATAGGCATAACGCAATTAAATTTCTTGATCAAAATATTAAAATCGAAAATCCCTGCATTTTATCTCAAGTCTTGATGCCTACACTTCATGTGTAGCCCGCATTACTGTGATAGGCTTATTATGACAAACAGTCATTGACTTTACGACCGGAATAGTCTACTCGGAGAAGATAATTGATATATTATTATAACAAGCAGTCGACATTAATCTGTGGATAATTAAAATTAAGTAGGGCACGTGCCTACTCTTTAAATGGAAGCTCTGAATTTTGGATTATTATAAGTGAAGGTTAAGTTATTTGATTAAACGGAATGATCACATTGGTGTAGTAGCTGCTAAGGTGGCCAGCAAATAAAAAGGTTCAAAGTTCAATTCTAGGTTGGATATTCATCTTTTTAAAGAAATATACGTTGCCTGGGATTAGAACCTATTTTCGTATGGTAGTTGGCTAGTTTATTGTTCTTAAATTACTAGTAATATAGTTTGTGTTTAAATTTATATGAACATTCGGATGCAGTTAAACCCATCATTTATTTAAAAAGGAGATTCAGAAACATTAGTTTGCATACATTAATTTTTATTTTATCAGACGTAATTCCGTTATCGATATCGATAAGATAATTAAATCAATAACCGCGCATCACTATAACGACGCCATTATATCTGGAAGTTCTTATCAAAAGTAAGCAATAAAATATAATTAGTATTTATGAACATAATACATGTCTCCAGTACTTCTTCGCGTGGAAAATGTTACCTCTCCCAACCTTATTTTATTCTTTTGTTAGTATTATTAATTGTTTATTAAGTAAATATTTACTTATATACCTAGAAGTTATATTATGAATGTGGTAATATCATAGATGCTATACTTTATAGTTTGCACTACCAAAACGAAAACTATTGAAGATGTCACAAGTTATTACTTTGTTGTTGTATTACAGCGACATCTAGGGACAGTCAATTGAACTGCACATTTTTTTGAAAAAATTAAAAGTAAATAAATTATAACTATATAGTAAAGCAAGGTTTCGAAAGTATATTGTTCATTGATCCAACAAGACATTATCTCGCCATTAAATACTTAAAAACTACAGAATTCACCACAGATTAAATTAATAATTAATTTACAAGTGGATGTTTAACGCAAAACATTGTTGTCGCACGGGCAGCATTTACATAAGCTATGAATAATTATCGCGCACGAGACGACATTACATTTCGCACTGATAGTTCAAAATTGTCAAGTTAAACACTGGACCTTTATATAATGCTGTGGATTTGAAGAATAAGAAAACTAATTAGATATTCCCTTTTATAGAATCTGCGTGTGGTAGGACATCCGCCTGGATAGCGACCACCGTGCAAAAGGTAAAACCATAGATGCTTAAGTAAGTGTTGCGTGTTCCGGGATCAACCTGCCTATATCCGGTTTGAAAGAGGCCGGCATAATAATGACGATTGGCGAGGGATAATCATCTCTCGTTATTCGACAATATATCTGAATTCCACAGTGTTTACTATCAGCTGGGTTATTTTGCTTGGTGAGTACAAAAAACCTTATTTAAAGGAGACTGCCTTGGTGGCGTAATTGTATTGTGGTACGACTTTCGTGAGGTTTTAGGTTCTATCCGCGGGTCCTTATACGGTTATTAGTACATCTTTTTCGAAAAAGTTTAAATAACTTAAAAAAACAGAAAAATGTGGTGATTTTAAATACATTTACTTATGAAAGTTAGTGTCGTAAAGAACTTGCTAAGTCAATTAGCATTTCAACAGTTGATATGTATACATAACAGTACTCATAGTGTATACGAAAAACTGCCCAAAAGGTAGTAATCCTTTGGAAGAATCTACAAAACATTCCCAAAATTTTGTATTAATAGTCACAATTACTGCCAAATATCATAAAGGTATACATTATATTCTCAGAAGTAAGATTATAACAAAAGAAACCTTAATTAACCGGCCATTATAAAGGCCGAGTCAAGGTAACGCAAGTACCAGCTGTAATAGTAAATGAAATCTGTTTATGAAGGAGGACATAACACGTGACATTTAATTAAATTCAGCCTCGAAATCGTTTTGTGATATTGAATTTTTGCCTTTAATTAAATTTAGTTTAACGCCATCTATCACTAGCATGACAAGTTATTAGTAAGTCAAAAGAAAAAACGGTTATTATTCTACGGAAAAAAGAAAAAGAATTCAAATAGGTCAATAAATGTAATGATTATCAAATTTATAATATAAATAACTTAAACAAGATTAGCTAATCTAAAAGATAAACAAGTTATTAAATACCTAACTCTATTATATAATCCAGAAGGTATTACAGTCGGGAAAATATCTATTAATTTACCATCGAAATAAACTTATTTATTTAATGTTGTAAAACGATAATTGATTCTAAGTTTAATATGAAAATTACTCAGTTATTAAACATAAATTTAAATTTTAAACAAAATATTTAAAGCGTGAACAATTCTTCGAATCCAAAAGTAATTACTCCAATTATACAAAGCTTGAACAAAGACAAAGATAATTCGTAAAGGCAGAATTTTGATGGAACAAAAATTTGCGCCTGACTGATTTATTATAGCAATACGACTAGTAGCGTTACGTTAAGTGATTTTGGGAAGGAGTTTTTGAAATATATAACCTTTGTAAAACGGCATTTTGGAAGCTCTCACTTTTTATTTTTCATATTTTCTTAACTTTTCAATTAGAAGCACCAACAGAAAGGTATTTTCCTGGCAAACATTTTAGTTTTGAGTTCCGACGTCAGATAGATAAAATAATATTTTTTACAATTCATATAAATAACTTGGTAAGTACTCAGAAGGCAGAACTAATAATTGAGTATAAAAGTTACTATTTAGGCATATATTGATATCGAGAATAGTACGTGTCCATTTAATACTAATGGTCTAATATCAAACCTAGTTAGTAAAAGCTATTCGCTCGATGAGAGAATTTCATTAAAATGGGCACCGAAATCATCTCACTAACATGCAGTTAATTATAAATAATTGTTATTACAATAGTTACTTTGAAGTCGTAAAACTATGGTCATCGCAAGAGTAGCTGATGCTCAACATGTTTGGTGTTGTCAGTGTATTGTGACTTATGACTGTGATTGTAACGGATGATGCAGTAGGTCGTTATTCCAGATGCCCTGATACATGTCGAGCAACATGTTTCACGTTTTTTCCTGTTTGCTTGTTGAGTGTCTATACTATTAGTATTACTATTAGGATAATTAATTCAACCATTAGGGGCAAAATAATCGCAGTGTGGATATTATTCTTCATTAAGTTTAAGGGGTGGTTGTTACTGGTCATAAGTGGAATTCTCTGATCTGTTGTTACTTGGTGTAAGTTTTAGCCCAAACTAGCTATTGCCTGCGGTTCCGTCCGCGTGAAAAAGTTTTTCTGGGATAAAAAGTGGCCTATGGCACTCAGGTCTAATGTAGTTTCCTATTAATGGAAAAAAATCTAAACCGGTTTAATAATTCCTGAGATAAGCGCGTTAAACAAACAACCTTTCAGCTTTATATATTCAAATAGGTTATATACCGTATAGCCTACCTCGATAAATAGGCTATACAACACTAAAAGATTTTTTATATTCAAACTAGAAGTTTCTGAGATTAGTGCGTTTAAATAAACAAACTCTTCAGCTTTATATAATAGTAAAGAAAAGTCCTCATAATGGAGTAGGTAAAAGAAAATTTAATATATTGATTCGGATCATTTTAGCATGAGATCAATTGTTGGTAAGAAATGGAGATATTTCCGACCTCTAACGAGTCACTATGAATGTATTTTTGTGTCACAATAAAGGTTTGATAAGGGTGACGCTAAGACCCATAATACAAAACGTACGTACACCTTCGTCAACACGTTTTTATATATTCGACATGATATTACACGACCACACAAGTACTTTGGCTTTTTTAATATAATGGAAAGCTTACGAGTTAGTTGCATGTCTATTGGTGAGTGTATAAGTTTAAGCACTAAGTATCAATTTTAGGATTGTACATTTTATCATTTTGTGAAGATGTTTGATTTTTCATAATAACAATAATTATACGGTATTTACAAATATATCTACACAATAAGTTATTTTCGAAGTGTTATTCTAACTGATTCTCATTTTTTATTAGCTTCCCATAATAGAACTGCTCCTGATAATAAATTTATTGCAATAAAACGGACGCAAAACTAATGCTAAGCGAAAACTGTCAGGCGCTACGAACGTATTCCATTAACTAGTCGGAAATGATCACGGAGGAGTCAATATTATTCCTTTATTACTGACGACAAGAGTAATTGTAAAAAACAACCAGTAAAAGTAATCCTGCAGGTAAAGTTTTTATTCTTTATATATATACTCCATAAAATAATTTCAACTCATTTCTAAGTGTAAGACTTTTTATATTAGAGGCGACTTTTGAATTGATTTAAGCAGCATAGTAAGCATCAGTGTACGACAGATTTCGCTTACAGTAAAAGAATTACTTGCTCGTTTGTTTGCTATAAAAAATAAGTAAAATTGGATCAAAAGCTAACATCACGCGCTGTTCCCAGGCGGTCACCCATCCAAGATACTGACCCCGCGGCCGACGTTGCTTGACTTCTGTGAATCGGACGAGAACCGGTGTTTTCAACGTGGTATGGACGTTGACGTATAATGTGCCATACAAGCTGTTCTTTACCACTAATATGACGTCACAACTCACAAACATTACCAAAAACAAAATCAAAAAGCCAACATCACGCGGTGTCCCAGGCGGTCACCCATCCAAGTACTGACCGCGCCCGACGTTGCTTGACTTCAGTGATCGGACGAGAGCCGGTGATTTCAACGTAGTATGGACGTTGGCAACTACTTGTCATAGGGATTGTTCTTTAGGATTCGCACATAATGTACATTAATTTGTACGTCATTACTTGTCCATTATTATAATAGACTAGCTGTTTTATCATGTGTACAAATTACAAAAGTAGACGAACTCAACCATACCATATTAGTAGCTACACTACGCTTTTGTAATAGGCAATAAAAATATTATTATGTATACTGTTTCTTAAAAATTCTTACGGAATTACATAGTCTTTTAAAAATTATACGAAGCGCGAAAATTTTAAATTACATATTGTAATTTTTATTATCTGTCATTTTTTTTTGGAAATTAGAATACGACTACACATGATAAAACAGTCTATAATAATAGACAAGTGATGACGTACAAATGAATGTAGTACATTATGTGTGAAGTCCTAAAGAACAGTCTGTATGTCAATGGAGTTGCCAACGTCCATACCACGTTGAAAACACCGGTTCTCGTCCGATCACCGAAGTCAAGCAACGTCGGGCGCGGTCAGTACTTGGATGGGTGACCGCCTGGGAACACCGCGTGATGTTGGCTTTTTGTTTATGTTAGTGTTTGTGAGTTATGACGTCGTATCAGTGGTACAGAACAGTTTGTATGAAAAGTCGGTCGCTAATGGCACACTTCAAACAGAAATGAAACCAACAAAGTATTTTATTAATTTATTTAGCTTAACATTATATTCCTTACATTCATTATCACAGACTAGTTAACACAACGCTTAGAAAGATTACTTTCTTTTCTTTCCCTTTGTCTTTTTATTGGCATAATATAAGGCATAGTTTGTAGCAGTTTCCTACGTAATAGGACTGTTTATATCTAGGATCTGTCAAACACATTACTTTTAAATAGATAAATAAGATAGCGACATTGAAACCCTTAAAAAATAATTGCCCATGAGGTAGCTCTCTTAAGCGTTATTACTTAGCAAGAAAAGAAATGATATGTTCAGTAATTACTTTCTCTATTTCATTAGCATCCAGAATAATTATCCCAACATAAAAATATACAAGAAACCTTCAAAAAAAGCACAAAGAAAATGCATTCGGACATTCATCATTGCAAGAAAAAATAAAAATAAACGCTTTGAAACAAAACAGTTTGTGAATGTCAAATTATTTGTAAGAAGCAATAGCTCTCGTAAATAAATCATAGTTTGTGTGACAATATTTGTTGATTTAGTAAACAAAGGCTTTTAACTTTAACCTCAAATAAAGACAATTTGTTTAGGGTACAAACATTGATCATCTTAATTTGCTTTAACCTCAAGAATATTCTTAGTGAAGAGTTTAAACACATATGCAATATATATAAATGAATACTTTAAAAGATGTGTCACACGGTATGCTCTTCAGAAACAGAGATGCGTTAAGTAGAGATAGTAAGTAGATAATTACGCGATACATATGACACCGGCAAAAATATATTAAACAGATTCCATTTGAAACAAGTACATTTCGATGTTCAGAGTAACAATGCTCGCAGAAGGCATGTCGATTGTTCATATAAAACTAACACATGATATATGAAATCAAAATATGGTGACTAATTATCTTTTGACGGGTAAAATGCAATTTGTTTTATTTGGTTGGATACAAGAACGTCGATATAGCAATAGGCGTTCTCTATCACGTAGGACAGAATACACACGGTGGATAGTGTGTGTATCAGTTGCGCCTCTGCCTAATCCTTCGAGGATAAAAGACGCGAGTGTGATTAACGTAAACTGGGTAAAACGATAAGACAGGAAGCTGAGCTAGCAATATCACTTGTCCGAACCACACACTGTCATAAATGTAGAAAATACGATTGCAGCTATTTAGAAGGCCTGAAATTTATATTTGGTAACCGTTAAAATTTAATCGATCTATCTTTCCTGTGTCTAGAAGGCTGTGTAGTCGCTGATTGCATCAACATGGAATATTGAGCGGTTTTAATTTTGATTCATGAGATCTATAAATAATTTAACTTTCTGATTTGATCAACATGCCTTCCTTGCGAGATCGTTTTGAAATTTGACTATAACTCTGTTTTAATGTTGCATGTCTGATAGTAATCCCGCTCAGGGAGTATGAAGTCTTTACTGTTCTGGTGGAACTTGTGGAAGTCGCAGTAGGGTGAGGACTCGCAGCCGATGATGCGCAGCATTTGTGCCGATGATTCACCGGCTTGAGGTAGATATACAGGCTGAAAAAACGGTTAATTATTTTCTCTTGAAATCATTTTGATTTATCATTACTTAATGGCAACAGCTACAGAATTAGTCTGGCTGTAGCTGGTTTATGAAAGATGGGTCTCTTACCATCAGATGACCTCGTGGTAGTATACTTATATTTTATATCCGCCCGGATCGCGACCATTATGCAAGGTGTAGAAATCCACCACATTGATCCACGTAAGTGTGTCGTGTCCCGGGATCAGCCTGTGTATATCCGGTTCAAACAGGTCGGCATAATCGTGTCGACTGAACTCCACTGACAGCTACTCACCACAACACTATAGCTGCCGGTACTCCTGGACCGGTAAAGCTCCAAGGAAAACACTGCACCGTACTCCGGTATGCTGTGGTCACACTTCACTTGAGCCACTTCCATCAGCGCGCCGATGTTGAAGTCGTGGGCAGAGAATATGCGCAGCCGCTGGGGCACGGGCTTGTTCGATATGATGTCTTTGGACATGCTGATGAACTTGTGTAGAAGGACTCCTAGTGAAAGAGTTTAATGTTTCTTCAAAGTTTTGTATAATAAAATGCGATGCAAGTATGCATCAACCAACCGCGATGTTGTTTGTAGACATACAGTCTTACTTATATACTTGTTTTAGCGTTAAGAGATGGTTAAGAATTGCTTAAATAGCTGTCAAAAACATCATCAGTTCTAGTTTAAACCTTATTAAGAGGCAAGATGGAGGGTTTTGACTTACAGCTAATCGAAAAAACTGTGTTTTAACTAAGCATGGCTTGGCTAAATTTTTATAGATAATACTGATAATTGTAATATTTAAACAATGGGATTGGGTTTTGTCAAAAATTTTATTAACCGTACAAAAGGTAGATAGATATTAGGTCATTCTACCCAGATTGAGCTAGTCTGTTAGTGCTGTATTTAAAATTGGCTCAAGTCGGGTCTCCTTTATAAATGAATGCTTCCATTTCCACAAACATAGGCATATGACCCAACGCGATAGCGTCAGTTCATCAATCTGGCCAATTACGACCAAAACCATTATCAAGAGTGCATGATTACAGAGAAAGTCGGGTCTATTACAGAAATATTGTTGTAAATATTATTCATTTAAAGGTAAATACTTTATCTTATATTTCTTTTGGATGTTTGATACTTTATGAAACTTACCTCCACCTATTTTTTTCATTTCATCGTCTCTGAAATACATCCTGTAGGCCAACCTTGCCGCTTCACTTAATCTTGCGAGTAGTGGCTTGGACCATTCTGGAATGTCTAAACCTAGACCAATCTGTGAAAATAGACAATTATCTACATTAATATAAAGGGGAACAGTTTGTGATTTTGTTTCTAGGTTTGCAGGGGCTAATCTTGAACTATTAAACCGGTTTTGAAAATTATTTTACTAATAGCAACATTATTTTTGAGTTTTATAGGTTACTTTCTCTGGCGGAAAAATATAAAATGGGACTTAAATCCCGGAAACAATAGTAGAAAAAGCTAATTAATTATAATTGTGTTATCAACCCCCACAACAAAAATTAATAACTGAGGAAAAAACAGATCTATTACATTGAAATAAAAATGTTTTCTGATTTATAGCCGTTATTTTGAAGTCTTCGAAAGGTCTGCAGAGTTTTTGAAATGTCGGTAAAATATATATATAAGTAACCGCGATAAAATTCGTAAATAATTGTTACTTCAATGTCTAAAATTCACGTAAACGTAAGAAGTAATTATGCAGATGTATTACATTCCAGACTAAAAACTCTTATCGTTGTTGCAATGCTTGATCTAATACGACTCTTTGTAGAAATATTGCACGTTTCAAAGCAACAGACCCTATGCGAAATTGCTGACTTAATTTAAAAACTCGGTAAGATTATTTGTGTTAACAAACATTACCGGTAGTTCTAAGTAAGCTAAAAGTTAAAATATTAAACATTGCATAACTACCTGCGCTAATTAACGAAACGCTGCAACGGAGTTTTTATTAAAACAAACAAATACGCTTAAACTGCAAAGAAAATGTTTGTGCATACACTTTTATATTCCGTAATGTTGGCAACATTAAATTACAGGAAAACGTGCAAATGCTTTATATTAAACATTGTCGTTTGATGAAAAGGAAGGCACCGAACCGTAATGTTTAGTGCCTAATGGATGCTGGGTTTTAGGTGATTTATAAACCACATTTACGTTCTAACAATTTTTTTATGTGGACACCGTAAATTGACCTCACTGTACTTGATGGTAAGTGAAGTAGGGTCGACTGACGAAAGATGATAACTCCTTGACAATCGACACAATTATGCCGGTGTGTTGGAACCGAATATACTCGAGCCTATCCCTGGAAACGACACACTTACGTGGGCCACTATGGCGGGTTTTTATCTGGTGTGCGGTGGTCGCTATCCGGGTGGATATAAAATATATCCTACCAGCGAACTATTCTGAACTTTTAATATTACTGAATGCCGAGACTAACTTGTCTGATTAATTAGTGGTAGACGGTCCCTGAATTTAAATTATAATTCACTGCATTGAGGCCATCAAGACACATTAGACGTTGTAGATAATCCTCAGTTAATAATAGCAGTTGTTTTTAGAAACTAAACACAGTGTATACTGGTCGACTGCAGAATTAGATAGTGTGGTGGAACCTAAATGAATTCTCGTATACAAGAGACGTACTTTTTAGTAAATTTAGTAACAAGAAAGGAAAGGCCTTGGAGCATCTAAAGCGAAGGTGAGCCAGTGAATAAAAACATTACACAACCGCACTGACACATTCAAAAGTTACAGTTGAACTTTTAAAAATAATAAACTTAATCCGAAAACATAGCGTTATTGTTTTTATTGACGAAATTGTTGTAACCAATTTCTTCAGGTAATTGAAGGATTTTTTGTTTGTTTTGATCAGATGAAACGTAGAAAATCGATTTTGAGATATTCTCATTACTTTAAGGCCCCGCACAAACGGTAAATTCTATTAAATTAAAGGAAACAAAAATAGCGAACTGTCAATGTGTTTCTTATTGAAAGAAAAGAAAGAAAGATTTATGGCTGGCACAATTTTAAAAAGACACGTTACTACATCAAACAAACAAAATTAAACAACGAAAATTACTATATTATTAATAAATAAATAAACTAAAATTATATAGAGTCCAGCAAAGGTAAATTAAATTATAATTAGAGATGGCTATATTATTTAACAAATTGGTGTATACTTTCATTATTACCACAGCGGTAATGTGTAGTGTTTTCACAGTACAGAGACTGAGGGGGGGGGGTCCGCTATTTGATACTTAATTCATCCCCCTTACTTTCAGTGTTACCTCAACTAACTGCTTAATTACTTATCTATTGAAAAGTCGATACCTTTAGGGTATCGTAAAGTTGGCAACAAACAGATACTGTGATATTCGGTTATAATCACGTGCCTTCAGGCATTATTCCTTTGGCTATCTTTTATCAAAACATCAAACAAACTTACCGAGCTCCTGAACAAGTCAAAGAGCATCTGATAGTAGAGAGGATTATCTGTGAAATTCTTCCCAGTCTTCAATACGAGGAAGGGAACCAGGTCCTCGTATGCAGCGAACTCCTCGCGCAAAGCCTGCTCCTGCGCCTGCGTCATGAGCTCCTTAAATCGGTGGCAGTTGGAGTAGTAACGAAGCTGAAATAGAAAAAAATATCGTAGAGACCTAATTATGATTTTTTGATAGAGTAGAGCACTGATATTTCTAAAGAGACTTCATATTATAATGGTAAATATTCCCTATGTATTGTAATTTATATTGCTACAAAAATTATGGGTTAATTGTTAATGATTGAGTAAAAGAGTATTTTGTTGTTGTAATAAAAATTGCCATAACTAAACTTAAAATGTTGGTTATTTTAAGTCACTTTCTACTGCGTTTTAACCTCTATAAGAAGTACTATACTTAAGTTACAAATAAAAAAACCCATCTAAATGCTCAGTTAAGTATGCAAGATTTCACGCAGGGTCACTAGTTATAGCTGAGCGTCATCACTCACCCATTATTTTATTGATTACATACCATCAAGCGAAACTGATTGAGTTATAACCCTTCTAACCATATTTGAGATAATGGACGAAGCGACTGACACTAAATATCATCGGCGCATGCTTGAATAATCAACTAACGACATTGATCAGCACCCAATTAGCGTGCTCTCTGAGCCATGGAAGGTCGCTGCTGATAATTTACGACTTACTCATCCAAAACCACAGGAAAGGTATTGAAAACTCAAAGATATTCTGAAAGGGTTTACTGAACCTGCATTCATCGCCCGGCATTTCGTTTATGCTTTAACTTTAGGATACTAAAAGGAAGGTCGTATGGAAGTTCGTTTGGGTCATTATCATCGTGTAAAGCAAATAACGTCTATGTGTGATGATCAAGTGGTATTTATTTATTTATTACCGAACTCCTAAACAAGTCAAAGAGCATCTGGTAGTAGAAACAAAAAAAAAAATTGTATTTCTTGGAGATGTGATGGTTTATGTCTATCTAAGCTGGTAATTGTGACCGTTTACACATCGAATTTCTGTAGTATCTTTTTCGGCGAAAAAGTGGTTTATCTCTACCGCCCAGCTCTCATGGGGAGGGAAAGGACGGTTATGTGAGCTTCGCTGGTCTTATGACCCGGAGATGAGCCAGACAGAGAGACCTGATCTCATAAAATGCCTAGCCAATACTCAAATACCTAAAATCGTAGCTTTTTACACCCTCAACTATATGGAAAAATAGGTCTTTCTTTTTTCATAAAGTCAATCGTGAATGAGACTTTATTGGTATTATTGCACTGGATGAATTTTATTATCTGTAAGGTTACCTTCATTCCAATGTTAAAATAAAATACACTATCTATTGTCGTAATGTATCGATGATATTATCTATGTTTTTGTAAGAAGTGCAACTTCGTTTTCATCGAAGTAAAGATAAAAAAATAGTATTTTTTGTATTTTACTGAACATTACTTGTCCCGTAAGAATGGGGTTCAATTTTATACAGTAATAGGGGTATTTAATACTTCAAAGGATATTGGTGCAATTTCATAAAATTCATCTGAAGTCTAGATTCTAGACAGACCGTTACAGGTCATTCAACTGCTGATGCTTAAGGTTGTATGGCTGTAAAAACTATATTGCTTCGATATTTGGCGAGTGGGCGAGTGAAGTACCCAATATTGGACATATGTATCTATATCGATACAGATATTTTTGGTAGTGGTATCAATTCATGAAGGAAGTTTATCTATCGCCAGTCGACATTATTGTGCCGGTCTCTCAACTGATCCCGGAACGCGACACTTACGTGGGACACTATAAATTATGACCTGCAATATCTATAATTAAAATAAACATAAATTATTTCATTGAATATTACATATGTTTGTAATTGATAACGTTATCGAAGACTTAAGTTCAAGTTCAGAATCACGCATCTTATCTCAAGTTAAGGTTAAGAAACACTATCTTTGATTACGTAATTTTGTAATTAGTAATGTAATTGTTAGTTGTAATTATAATAGAAATGGCTTTGTTTTGATCGTGAGTGCTTCATCCATTGTTCTTTTGCATCGAAATCATGATCTTAAATATGTTGCAGGAAGGATTTAGTACGATTGTTACGAATGGCTTGCTTAATATCATTCCATTATGGGTGAGCTGTAAGTTTAGCCCTAAGTGTGCTGTAAGAACAGCGATTCGAGCCCAGGACATTCAGATCGACAGCCTATTTACTACGAGTAAACAAAGAATTCGATTTTAAGCAAATATTAAAGCAAACATTTTTTTCCATAGCACTTCTTTTGAGCAAGTGCAAAGAGATCCCATTTCCGCATCCGTTTTAGCTATATTAATGCGTTTATTCCTGTTTTACAAGAGCTGAGGATTCCCGGGAATCCCGGGTAATGTGGTTTATTTAGCACAAGCTTTAATCAGGATAAAGTAACAACTGTTAATCCAGTAAAATATCGAGACTGCTGTTAAATGAATTGAATAATGGTGAGGATTTGGGTTGCAGTTTCAGCGCTGGCCTGATTAATACAACCGTTACGTCAAGACCTAATGTTAAAAATGTAACACAACAATATGCGTCAATAATCGTAGCTTCAGAAAATCAAAGAATCCGTTTTCAACCTTACCATAAAGATAATAAATGTTAAAATGCTTACATAATCTTCAGATAAAGGCACTGATGAGTAAGGAACCGGTTGCCACACCTTCCCAACGCCATCATCCCACTGCTGCTCCGCCTTCGGGGGGTAGACAGCGGCCATCGCCACCTGGATGGTCATCTTGGTGCGCTCCTTATCAGTACTTCTAAGTGAGATCTCGTTCTGGTAGTAAATGTCTGAGATCAGGTTGTTCCCCTGACTGCCGTATCTTTGGCGAATGTATTTACCGATTTGGTAGGCTCTGCGTTTGCCGACCTGTAAAAAAAATTGCGTTGAATGAAAAATATTTGCTGCCCTAGTCTTTAACCATGTTTTATTTAATTTATTAAAGCATATTTATACGGGTGTACATTACATTTCCAGATTTGGAAGCATGTTGGTTTGAAGCTTAAGTAAGATGGTAGATGGTAATAATTCATTTTAATCTTTGCTTAGTCCCTTTTTTGTGTCGACTGTAGAGGGATAATCATCTCTCGTCAGTATCTATAATCCGTCGGCCTGCACTCCTCTTACCATTAGATGCAGTGGACGCACTTTGCCGCGTAGGTACGTATAAAAATAAACTTGCTAGTCTATAACATTGTGAATGTATCTAATCCATGATCTCATGGTCCATAATCAGTGTTCCACACTATAATCTAGAGATATATCTCTTTATTAGCATTTGCTCGCGTCTCTGCCCGTGTGTCAATTTTTTCTGAGAAAAAGTACTGCTGTATATTTGTCCGGAATAAAAATTTGTCTATAGATAGCACTTAGGAGTAATGTAGCTTCTTATTTGTGAAATTCAAAATCGGTCTAGTAATTCCTATAATTAAGGCGTTTAAATTAACAAACTTTTTAATTATATATAAATATAGATTACGAAGCTATAGTCCTAGAATATGCTACGCCGAAGCAAATACTTGTAAACCATAAAACAATTTTTCCAAAATCAAGTTCCTAATTTCTAATTCTTTGTTTTCTGAAATTGAACTCGTAAGTCATAACTCCTAAGTTTAAATGTTACGTGAACACCTGAAATACAATATTTTACTGCAATACCACAATTACCTAACGTTCCTACCTACAATCCTTTTTAAACATTGGAACCAGTATTACAATTCCAGACAAGTTCTACGTTTTAATTCAGTTTTAGTTTTCAAACTTTTTCGAATATCAAATTATTCAAGATTTTTACATTTTAATGACAACTGTCTCTGATGAAGCGAGAAGTAAAAAAAAGATTGCAGTCTTGATTTCCGTTGAAATTTTTTAATGTCCAGCAAAATTTTAGTCATTTTTGCGTATTTTCATAATACACACAAAGCTGTTACTCATTCAAATTCTCTCAAATCTCGTATTCACAATCTGGCTGCATACAAACGTCAAATGCAGCGAATATTATTAAATTTAAACCTCGTAACATTCAGCTACAGACCGTAACTCGATACTTAACCGCGGTTATGTTGTTTCATTAAAATACAGCGAATACTCCGTCCAATCTTGGCAGAAAGCGTCTGAATTTCTGACATTTATGACGATTATTCCTATTGTAATAATTTTAATTGTTATCGTTTTGTATTTTGTTAATTTTAAAGATTCGAAATAAAACTATATTTCAGATGGTATTGCGGTTTTTTATGTTATAGTTTAATCCCGATGTTTTGAAGATTTTGCAACTATCATGGTCACGGAGCGGAGTGTTTGTCGTCCGAAAAGTCGAAGTTATAATAACTATTTACAATTATACAATTTGTGTAATTATGTAATGTAGGTATAAAAATCGCGATAATAACCGAAAAACCACTTAAATTTCGATGTCTAACATTCGCGTCAACATAAAAAATCTTTCGTTTATTTATTTAATAAAATTAAGACACAAAACAGATTACAATCAAAATTAAAGCAAATTATAAAATATACAATCATAAAAACTAGATTCTATTCCTAAACATTGCGCCCTTATACTAGTTAATTACTTAAAGTGCATTATACCTACATATATTATATTCATTGTAAAGCTGTTTGATTAAAGTAGACGTAATAACTACTACTAACTACTACTACTGGGTAAATTTAGACTTTTGTCACGGAAATACACCATGTCTTGGACTAACAAATAGATTACTTCATCCAGGTAAACTACACAGAAGCATTCTTATGCCGGGAAGCTCATTGACGCGGGCGAAATTGCTAGCAACACTTTTATTATAAAAATGGCGAACAATTGAGGAAAGAGTTGCTACGTTGATAACTAGATGGCGCTGTCTCGAATCCCTTGCAAACAAAGAAGTATTATTGTAATTAATTAATAATTATTACACGCAATGCTTCGTTTCATGTTAGATGTTAGAAATATTTTATGAATGGAATCTAATAAACGCCTCGTTCTCGTAATACCTGCGGTAAGTCTGCGTTATATAAAGACTATTAATAGCGAGTTCCATACCTTCTAGAATGTCATTAATATTATTAAAAAGTTGATCGAGATTTATATTTTTTCTCACGGCAATATGTTGCGAAGAATACTAACTTAATATATTAACACGCTTTTCGTCTTATCCGGGGCAGGCAGAGGTACAAAACACCACATTTAGCCAGTTCTGTTAGGTTGTATTTATTGATAGGCTAGTTGTCTTACCTCATCATTTCAAACTCTGAGCTAATACTGAGTAGAAAAACCCAATATCGCCCGATCCGGGATTCAAACCCGACACCTCAGCGCGGTAATCGTACAGCATATAAAACTTTGCCACAGAATACTTATGTTTTAATTTCCTTTCATAAATATACACTCTGAATACTTGTTAGTGGTTTTATAAAATTTCATTTACACGGAGCAATTTTTTCGATGCGAGAATTGTACGCTATTATTGCTATCAATAATCGTCGAGGAATATCGCATCATACTGTTCAGATGCAGACGAGAGCTAAAAACTGGCTCCTTAAAAATCGCTCAAGCAACTTTATCGTCCACTATGACTGTTTACACGATTTAATTTGCCTCGAATATGTGAGTATCATACAATAACTCGTATAAAATTGTTGCTTAGGCGAGGAAATGTTTGATTGTCAACACGGGCGATAATTGCCTCTATTACGCAACTAAGAATCTCACGTGCGAGGCAAGAAAATTGCTTCATTTAAATGAGGCTGAAATGATACAGGTATTATTGTAATTGCTGAAGTGCGAATTCTCTTTGTTTAGTTCAACAATGAAAACTAGTGTTTTGCAGTGATTTATACTATTTTTGTGGTAGCACTTCATTGTAAATTAGTTTCTACAACCATTATTCTAAGGTTGATAAAACTATAACTATAAAAAGCGGTTTAACGACATGTATTTATATTATAAAACAAAGTCCCCTTTTCTGTCTGTCTGTATGTTATCGATTTTCTCAAAATCTACTGAACGGATTTTTATTTCGGAAAACTGTTTACGCCACCGAAGCCGCGAGCAAGAACTAGTTAATAGGTAATATACATTCTATAAGGTCAAACATTATTCATGAAACGTTTAGTTGCTTTACGTAGGAATCGAATTCTGTATTTTGCTCTCGCGAGGTTAATGAGGTAATCTTTGTAAACAGGAAAATAGGTATTTGTGTTAAAATTTGGCGATGTCCCAAAAAAACTTTCGGAAGGTGGATTACCAATTAGTAAGAATTGCCTTTTTTTAAATAATTTGTGTTAAATATATTTTGGAAATAAAATGACTAAGGGTCAGTTTCAAGTTGATGATATCCACTAGTAATCGTATAAGAGAATTAAAGCTGAATGTACTCTTTTGTTTACCATTTATTTGGGAGTTTTGTATTTGATCACTTTATATTCGACTACTTCATGAAATAGGCTGTGATGAAGGAAAAAGAACTGCCTTAATACTTATTGGCTAAGAACATAATAGAAATATACAGAATGATTTAGTTTCTCAAATAATTATGCAAACATAATTTGATAGTATGTAGATCTTCTGTAAGTAAGTTTGTCTAATTTGGTACTATCATTGTATATTTCTACTGCCAAGCAGCAGTTTCTAAACTGTTTTTATTTAAACCCTTTTTGGGTTTACATTTACAGCAATTACACCATATCTAGACATTAACAGCGTCCTGAATATAGTATAAAACACACATTGCGTTAAAGAAATTACATTTATCTATTCATTGTTTTAAATACGTTGTTTCAACACCAAGATAAAATATATTTACTAGTCTTTATGATTTTAATTACGAAACATGAATTTACTTACGCACATCACGCTTATCTCCGAATGGGTAAGCAGAGGTGCAATTAGGGCAACTGTTTTTTGAGAAGTGTGTTCTGTCCCATATGATACCCTATTTCTATACCGGGCACAAATTGCAGATTCCGGACTGATACTGTCCTTTTGCCTGACCCAGGATTCAAACTTGAGACCTCAGAGGGGTCGTACTGCGAATTCAATACAACTAATCCACCTAGACATTTACTCATACTGTGTATTAAATATTAGGCATTTTATGGGGCTAATTTTACATAATAATGTTCTTTTTGCCTTGAGAACTATTTACTTTTTGTAGTGGTCGTTAGTTTCAAATGAAAATTAGTTGTTAAATATAATCATTGTGTCGACACAGAGTTCTTTCAAGGTTATTCAAATGTTCGACAAGGAAACATTCAACCACAAGTGTTTTTTTTATTACAAATGTAATATATTTAAATACAAATAACAAATTTACTAATTTAATAAATGGAACATTTTGTGAAGTCGTTTGGATATTTATCTATCTATACTAATATAAAGAAAAGTTTGTAGGTTTGTAGGGTCTAACCTATGGAACCGCTGAACCGATTTTGAAAATTCTTTCACTAATAGGTAGCCACTTATCCTCTGGGTGCCATAGGCTCTTTATCCTGGGAAAATATTTATAACGGATTTTTTTTCAATTGATGAGAAGCGACGGCTAAAGCTATATTGGATATATTATTTATTCCGATAGTTTTCCACGTGGGACCTGCGACCAAAACGTAGTAAAACTATTGTAGGCAGTTTCAAACGGGCCGGCATAATTGTGTCGACCAACGAGGGATAAACATCTCACGTCAGTCAACACTCTGTACCCGACTCCAATGATTTGGGTGTTGTAAGGTCATATTGCCGTGTCATAAAAAAACACAAAAAAACTTACATTGGTAAGACCTTCGGGACCCTCGATATAGGTCAGATTCTTGATGAGCTCCTGCTCATCAGATAGTGACAACTCTTCTTCATCTGGAGCTCTTTCTCCATGCCTGTGTATCTGTAAATTAAATGAATGCACTATTGTCGTAGTAATAAGGTACTTTTTTGGGTATCATTGCGTACGGGAGACTGTTTTTTTTTTAAATTAATATACATATACTGTTGTATAGTGAATAATCGCGTGTCTAGATAATAGCATTTTTAGTGTAATATAAGGAACTAAGGTTATAGCATGACGTAGTCGACTTGTTGCAGAGAATTAAACTATAAAACTTACAGTTGATGAAGTTAGTTGCATCTTGCGTTTACTAATGTATGCCTTATAACTTTTACGATAGATTTTAAAATTGTATTCAGAAAGTATAGTTAACTTATATTAATATTGAAATATAATATTTTTATTCACAGTTGTATTCAATTAAGCAATTAAAACTATGTTGTACGATAGTAAATATTTTGGATCATACTACATTGTTTTCTTATAATTGGGACCTTGGGCAAACTTCTATTGGAAAGAAGCCATCAATAACCAGGGAACCCGAACAGTCCTCTCCTAAACAAATTATAAAAATAAAATATACTATTGAAATTACTTACAATTAAAGCAAACTTTAACTCTTGATCCGAAATGACTTCATTAGTCAGCGGGTTGCCGTCTGACTTGCTTGATAAAACTAACAGAGACAGCAAAAACAGGTACTGCAACATATTCTGAAACAAAAGATATGATACTTTAGAGTTCTCTCCAGAAAGTAGAATTTTCTTTGCTTAAGTTAATATGCACTATGAGACTTAAAATTTAACATCTCAAGTTGACGAGCGCAGTGAAGTGCGCAACACTTCGTAATTCAATATTCTGAATGATGAGCTGCTGTTTGTGGGTAGCATGCTTATCATTAGAGGAGCTAATTGTTATTGCTATACACAAGTCTTTTAGCTTCGAAGAGGAAGGCAGACGGATAATCAGTGGACAATTTGTGCTTATTATTCATTTATACAAAAAAGTATGTCATATTCTCTTAAAACTAAATTATTTGGAATGCATTATGCTTAAAATTATACGGACGCATGATATACATTCGATAAAAAATAGAATAATTAATTTACATTTTTAGTTATTATTATATAACTAATGTTATTAATGTTGCTTATCTTGACATTTATAACGTGATTGGAAATACTAAAATAGAGTGAATGTTTATGCATATTTTGAGGTCATAATTTAGTGTAAAAAGTATTTTTTTACACTGAAAGACGCTAAGTGCAGTCTCTTGCGTGATGGCAAGCCTTTTAACTGCCCAATGTAAATATAGCTTGCCTTTTCCATTTTGAATTGGTCTTTATGATCATCACGAAGAAGTGTCGAAAACTGCATTAGTTTTATCTCTGCCTATCTTTAAGGACAAAGTTTCGGCGAATTAGAACCCAAAATGGTTATTAATACATAATGTTAAGGACACTTTAAGGCATATTTCGGTAACAAAGTTACTGCGATGCACACCAGTGGCGAAGGGTGAAATTTTTCAAAAGGTAACCCGGTGTGAAATATTTGGCGTCAGTTAAGATATCGGGAGCAATTTATGGGAAAACAAAAACTAAGACAACGCATTAGTCTTGCTTCGAAATCGTCTAACTTTGACATACCTACTAAATTACCTATTATGCGTAAATAATTGAAAAATTTATAAAATCGAACAATAAATGTAGATAATTCTCCTTCCATTAATCACAAACATAAGTACTTACCTATTAATTTGTTATAAAAGCAACAAAGTAAGTATTAAAATTATAACCACACTACCACCAAATAAATATCTGTTATTTTTTTTCAAAATAAAACTTTAAATGTAATTACCCCATATAGAAATAGGTATCACGATCGTCAAACAGACCAACAGTTTAAAGATACTTTCATGATAAACGTATATAATTATCAATTAAAATAATAAAGAAAGGTTATACGTTAACTTTTGCTTCTATCGTTTTAAATTCAGTAAAATATAATAAGTAAGTGCTTATTTTCTTCTAACACACATTTTGTGTCTAAAATCAAAAACTTTCAGATCTACTTTTAATATTTAACCATCTAAATACTAATATGTGAAATTACAGACTAATAATATACTTACGTAAAGGTAGACATTAAACTGATCACAGGTAGTTAATTCCATTATAATACACATTTACTTGTAGTTTCTAAATAAACAAAGCGCTGGTTACTTAATATCACAAAACTATCAAAAATAAAATGAACATGACAATTTACAAACACCGCAACTTAGTAGCATAATAAATTATGACGTTTAATGGACGTAAAAGTGACAACTATACAAAGTCGGTTAACATGAAGCCGAAAATGCTCGGGTTACCTTTGCCCATATCTTCCGCGCGATTCCGACAAACACTGGCATAGAAAGTCATACAAAGTGCTGCCATCTATATTAAAAACATACTACGACATTAAGCCGCTTGACAGCGGGTTACCTTGTGCCAGTGGCGTCACAATTTCACTTTGGTAACGGAATTTCTGGGGAACTAAATACTAAGTGCGCCATCTAACGTTATTTAAAATAGGTAATCGATATCGATTAAATTAACAAACAATGGGCTATTCGCCGATAGATGTCATTATTAAGTGATCATTAATTAATAAGTTAAGCTATTATAATTATTGTCCACTGTCTGGTATGTTGTAAATTTATATTTGCCTATTAAATATTTTGTTTAGTATTACCGAAAACCTAAAAGGGAAGCCGGTGGGAATCGGCTTGTATGGACGCTTCGCCACTGATGCACACCCTTATTGAACGACGGTAAAAACAAACAAAGTTCCTGGTAGTCTTACTCCCAGATAATATTATAGTATTTATAATTACACGGAGCACGTGCGGTTAGCATGAAGATAAGAAATCGCCCCGCTTCTTAATCTCAAAATGAACTTTGCGCAATCGTATCAGTTGGCAAAAAAGCGCTCAAACACGTGGCGCAAACGCATGACAGATTAAAGTTTATTTATGTAAATATTGCTATATAATTAGATTGGAGTGCGCGGTTAAGATAAAATCCGGATTTATCCGGTTATCAGGCGAATTAATGCGTGTTACTCGTAGTTTATCTATTTACTGGTCTAGTAGTAATGGAAGCGTGGAGTTATTACTTCAAGTACTAGGTCAGGAAGGTGAAAGTATATCTTTTTTATAAAAGATTTTCCATAATATTTATTATTTATACGATGTATAAATAGGTGTGTCCTAGTAGTAATTTGAAAGCAATTGCTGGTGGTAGGATATATTTTATATCCGTCTGGATAGCGACAGTACACAAGGTGTTAAAACCCGCCATAGTAGCCCATGTAATTGTGTCGCGTTCCAGTAACAGCCTGTGTATATCCGGTTCCAACAGGCCGGCATAATTGTGTTGACTGTCGTGGGGTAATCATCTCTCGTCAGTCGACATTCTATTGGATCCCACTCCACTTACCATCAGGTACAGTGGGGTCACTTTGTCGTGGAAGTATAAGAAAAACTTGTTTCCCTAAAGACGTAGCCTAAAAGTCTTTATACTCATTTATATAATGAATCTAATTTATCATCTGAAGGTCTGTAATAGTACACTGTATAGACAGAGACAGTGCGGTAACTCAAGCTGATGTTATGACAACGCGGTGTAGAGTTCGACGCAGTTGTGTCACTGTATCGCTCGTTACGCGATATGGTTAGAGGCTGGCAACATTTGATTAAAATCAAATGCGAATGTTTGTGAAGATATCATATTTGACTGGCTTTTGCTAGTGGCTCCGCTCGCTTTTTTCAGGATATATATTTACTAGGCATAAAAAGTTTATAGTAGCCAGGAGTTAGTAGTTAAATATTGGTAAAACAAAAACAAAATCTTTTTAGTAGTTCATGTGGCGTGGGGTTCTCTTTGGGAAAATGTTACCTATCGCTACTGTTAGTTGGTACTAATAGTATAGTATTACGAGGTGTCTGTCTATTCGTCCTTTAAAGGGATCTCTTTTGATATAGTATGATATTTGTATCAGTCCGGATGACGACCACCGTACATAAGGTTTGAAACCCGCTAACCCAGATTTAGTAGTCCACGGGTCTTGCGTTCCAAGATCAGCCTGTGTATATCCAGCTTCGAACGTTCCAGCATAACTGTGTCGACTGGTGAGTGATAACCATCGCTCGTCAGTTGAAATTATATCTGGTATACTTCCATATTTTTAATTATGTCTGGTATACTTCTTACAGGTGTATTTGGGTCACCTTGCTGTGCCATTCGGTGTGCCATGTGTGCTATGCGGCAGTGTGACGGTAATTATTTGATCAAAATTAAAGTTAGATAATAATATTTATCTCTACATTACCATAATATTCTGTAAACACTGGTGAGTTAAAAACAAAATGTTAATTGTCAAGTTTGATCAAATGTAATGTAAAATGAAATATCTTTCCTTGATGGCTATTTTTCGTAGTTATTTTTGTATTAGTAGACGTCGCTAGTCGTAATCGCAGTGAAAGGAGGATGTGTCTATTTTGAACAATGTCGGAATCTATTGAAACCAGACTAGAGGTCACTTGTTCGACATTTAGCTTTTATTAATATTTTAGGTCAGATATTGTATTGGAATGCATCTTTTGTTGAGACATTTTTGTTTAACCGGTGAAGAAAAATTTAATAGCACACACACATTACGCTTTTATCCCCGAAGGTGTAGGCAGAAGTGCAACTATGGCACTCACTTTTCATCAATTGTGTTTCGCCCCATGATGTGATAGGCGAGCTTAACGCCATGGCGGGCAAAAGTTCCAGACTTTGGGCTGATACTGAGAAATAAAACCCAATATCATTTTGCTCGACTCGTGTTTCGAACCCCAGACTTCAGAGCGGTATCGTACAGGGCACGCAGTAGAACTATGCCAACGAGTCGTAGGCGAGGAGTGATATATTAATGATATAATAAAAAAAATATGTTCTCGTTTGAATTTAAGATGGGTTCACAGATACAATTAATGCCGCTGGTAGGTAACGGAGTTCAAACACCGTTATACACAGTTTTTACTATTGAAGCCTGTTTAATTATGCATATTATTAAAATCTGTCTCTATGACGCCCTCGTCATTGAGAAGTGTACTATCAATTATTTGTTGAACTACTGTTATGAACAGAGGCGGTTAGTATCAGGCGAGCGGCTTCGTCAATCTCTTTTTAACCGACTTAAAAAAAAGGAGGAGGTTATCAATTCATCATCATCATTCACTTATCTAGCGTAACTAACAATTTTAATTAGGCACCGACTCCAAAATTGGTATCCAATATATCTGTTATGTGAAATTGTTTTTTGGTTTTGAGTAGTTTATGAAGGCAGTTTAATTTTTTGTTAAAATTATTTCACAATACAGGATAATATCTATCGCTAACAATTGCTAGTAACTAATAATTATTGTCACATGTGTTGTTGACTTAAGTGAGGAGGGGTTCCTGTTCCGCGGTTAGATACCTAGCTCGCCCCCCTTCGCCTTCAATCAGTTGTATAACAGTTTTTTTATGTTTTGGCTCAAACGCGTAACGATGTGCCAAAATCGATAGAATACTCGACCCACAAACGGGTTAGGCTGTGACATGTAAATGTTGATAGCCTGAACGCTTGATAACTGTGTTTTTGCGCGCGACATTTTTTATTTGTTTAAGGGCTGATTTTGCACGACAAATATTGGAGCAATGTATTTATTTTTAACAGACTTTCACAAAGGAGGTTATCAATTCGTCTGTTTGTATGTTTCTTTTTGTATTTACACTGTTTATTCAGATAATTTTGAGACAATTAAATACGTCTGTATTTGAATATGAAGCAAACATCGCGGGCTAGCTATTATAAAATCCTCCGTTAATTTTTACTAATGTCGAAAAATTGATTTAAAGTTTTATGTTGGTCAAAATTAGAAAGGACAATAAGTCATAAATCTTTATTCATCTCTATTAATTATTGGAAATGGTCATTGTAAAACACATAGAATTATGTGACATACCTATATAGGAACTATATAGTTCAACTTGTATATGAAATATAACTTAGCACCTAGTAATACTGTGTCAGCGACATATGACTTGCGTTTAGATTTGTAGCAAATAGTTTTGACTACCATTACAGTATGTAAATAAGATACTTAAATACGATATAACTATGCGCACTCTTCACCTATTCCTTTGGAATTCCAGCGAGAATTTATAACGGCTTCACCTAAAATAACAAATATTTCAAACAAAATCACAGATACGGTAATAACGGCTCTTCGAACCTCGTAATATCTGATCAAACAAGTTTTTTTTTGCAATCATTTGATCATCAAAACAATCTATAATAATTCCTATAATTCATTGTTAATTGTTATAAAATTGTAGAATTATTACTATGATTAATTGTTAACTGATAAAAACTTAGGATCGTGGCTTGACTGGTTTTTTGATTGAAATATTAGATAAGAGTTTACAATTAATAGATGAGTATGTTTTCCGCTTGTAAATATGGCTACTGTAAAAACACAAGACTTAATGAATCACTGCATATTTGTACGCCAATATTGGGCTGATTATAAAGTACTAGCTTTTGCTCGCTTCGCCCGTGTGAAGGAATTTTCCGGGATATTTTTTTCGGACTTACTCGGTATGTATCGTTATATTATGACCAAATTACTTAAAATCATTATAAATTGTAGCCTATGTGTTATTCCGACGTATAAAAAATATCACTGTAAAGTTTCATCCTAATCCGTTCAGTAGCTTTTTCGTGAAAGAGGAACAAGTAATAAATAAAATAAAATTAATAGTTAGTAATGAACAAAGTCCCTACATACCGACACCTACTCTTAGAACTGAAAAAGAACCAGCTTGGAAAAAGAGATTGAAAAGAAAAATTAATATGTTTAGAAAAGAGTTAGGGCAGTTAATAGAAATAGATAGAGGAGTAAATTCACACAGGATGTTAAAAATAAAAGATAAATTATATAGGAAATACAAAGTACAAAACGAAAATGATCATGCCAATACAGCCGAAATTCTGAAGCAAAAAATTAAGGCACTCGCGGGTAGAATTAAGAGATATGAAGAAATAAATGCCAAGAAAGACCAAAATAAGTTATTTAATGAAAACCAACACAAATTTTACAAAAGTTTAGAGAACAATAGTTACAGAGTAAGCCAAATACCAAGTAAAGATAGTATAGAGCAGTATTGGACAGATATTTTGTCTAATCCGAAGCAGTACAATAAAGATGCTAGATGGATAGAAGAGATAGACGATTTATCACAGAGAGTCGAAACAACAGAAACAGATGAGATAACAGTAGATGAAGTCAAATTAGCTATTAGGAAACTACATAATTGGAAAACACCAGGAATAGATAAGTTACAAAATTACTATTTAAAATATTTTTCTAATTCACATAAATATCTTGCAACAATATTCACAAAAATAGTCCAAGGGAAACAGAATCTAGAAGAATGGTTCACTACAGGTCAGGTAATACTGATACCTAAAAATAATGAAACAGCAAACCCAAAGAATTGGAGACCCATAGCATGTTTACCTAGCATGTACAAACTATTAACTTCCGTTTTAGGTAATATATTACACAACCACTGCAGCAACAATGACATTATGGCAATAGAGCAACGAGGTTGTCGACGTGGGAGCCAAGGGATGCAAAGATCATCTCATGGTCAATAAAGCAATATTAGAGGATGCACATCAGATGCAAAAGAACCTGAGCATGGCATGGATAGATTATCAAAAGCCTTTGACAGTATCTCGCACGAATGGCTTCTCAAGATCCTTGATATATACCGATGCCCACTAATTATCAAAAGTTTTTGCAATTGACCATGCCCTCATGGAAAATCATTATGACAGCCCGAGGCTACCATGAATCAATAATAACTGAACCGATTCACATTAGACGCGGTATTTTTCAAGGCGATTCTCTCTCACCGATCTTGTTCTGTCTAGCAATTAATCCTTTGTCGTATATATTAAATAAATACAAACTTAAAGGGTATAAGCTTAAAGAAAGTTTCCGGATTAACCACTTATTGTATATGGATGATTTAAAGGTTTATGCCAACAATAGACACAATTTAAAAACTTTACTTGATAGTGTAGAAGTGTTTACAAACGATATAGGAATGAGTTTTGGATTGGACAAGTGTAATATTATTCATATTATCTCAGGTCGCATTAGCAGTACAGTCGGAGAAGGTCACGTACTTTTAAGCGGAGAGACTTTCAATCAACTAGCAGTAAATAATACATATAAGTATTTAGGGGTTCACGAATCAGGCAAGATAGATCATAATATAATTAGGGAACAAACTAATAAAGAATACTTCAAAAGAGTCAAAAAAATACTTAACACTCATCTTAAATCACGAAATATTGTAAAAGCCATAAATATTTACGCTATGCCGGTTCTGCTTTACTCATTCGGTGTCATAAATTACAAAAACAGCGATTTAAAAAAAATTGACATAAAAACAAGAAAGTTACTCTCAATTAGCAAGGCACATCATCAGAAAGCAGATATAGAAAGATTATACTTACCAATAACACAAGCAGGAAGAGGGTTAATAAATATAGAAAATATGTACAAAGCACAAATTGTCAAATATAAGCAATACCTAAGAGAAGAACAGGATCATTTGATAAAAGTAATAGTACAACATGATGTAAATAAAGAAAAATATTCAATAATAAAAGAAGCAAAGATAATAGAGACAGAATTACAGCTAGATCATAATAAACATACAGATAAGGAAATCAAAGAAGCTATCATTAAAAAAGCAAAATCGGCAATGGCGTAAGAAACCACTACACGGACAGTTTCCCAAGGAAGTACTTGACCAAGCTAATATAGATAAAGACCAATCATTCAAATGGATAAAAAAGCAACAAGTAGCTCCCTCAATAGAATCCTCTATATTTGCCATACAAGATCAGGCAGTTACGACGCGGCAACACCAACGTGACATCCTCAAGTTACCAATAGATGGTAAATGTCGTCTATGTGCTACTAAAGACGAAACAACGCAGCATATCATCTCTGGGTGTGAAAAACTAGCAGGGAATTATTACATATATAGGCACAATAATCTTGTACAATACATCTATTGGTGTCTTGCTCGAAAACATAATATAGAGGTTAACAAATTATGGTGGAAAGAAAACTTAACACAACCGAAAGTAGTAGAAAATGAAACAGTTAAAATAATGTGGAAATTCCAATTCAGACCGATGTCACTGTAATACATAATAGACCAGATTTAATATATGTAGATAAAGTTAACAATTTCACCTACCTCATAGATGTCACGGTACCTTCAGATTATAATATAGGAGCAAAGGAAATAGAAAAACTTAATAAATACCACCTACTCAAAACTGAGATTAGGCGTTTATGGAACACGGAAACACAAGTCATCCCTATAGTAATAGGTTCAACTGGTATGGTGACAAAAAGTTTATCCAGATATATTAACACATTAAATTCCGGCATAGATATCAACATCCTCCAAAAACAAGCAGCAATCCATACGTCCGTTATATTAGGCAGAGTGTTAGGAGACACGTTTTACGTACACGGGGAACAACAGGGAGACTGAATCACCTCTTCCCTGAAGGTATCAGGGCGGGTGGTCAATAAACCCGAGCAAAAAAGCTCGAGTCAGAAAAAAAAGAAAAGTAGGTTTAGTAGGTCTAAGCATATAATTATTATTTTAATAATGTAGCTATCTATCACGTGAATAAATCATTGATTGATTGATTGACTGCGTGGTATTGCACTTTACTTGTCACCCTGCGTTATGTAGGTATTTGGTATAATATTTACTAATTATACTGTCTAAGACATACTCCAAACCAGATTGTAACACAATGCGTGCACAAACTATTCGAATCCGAAATCTTTATAAATACAGTTGCCACTTGTACGTAAGAACATCATTTGAAAATTGCTCGGCCGGCTTCATTGATAATTATTTTTTTTGTATATGTATCAAAGAATAATTTAGTTAAATCTACCGGAAAAGTTGGCATTTTGGGTGATATTTTTGTATGTAAATATTTTCTTCTAAATAACCTAATCGATTCCCATGATTTTTTTGTGAGAGTTTAGTTAGTTCTTGCTTGAATCATTTGGATCCGATAGGTGGAGCTGTTGTTGAGACTTAAACCATAAAATGCAGTTTACATAAAATGCGCTCTATAGAGGACGATCTGTGGCAGGAAAACGCTTGCCAGGGTCACTGGTAAATAATAATTAATAAAAGTCAGATAAGGAATTAAAATTCAACGGCTTATGCGTGATGTCCTAACGAACATCAAAATAAACTTTCACTAATATTAGAAGGAAGTAGAATATTCAAATTACATATTTATAAATTCATATATATCAAATAGACACCATTTTGTAAGTAAATTGCGTACAAAGTCGCTGGTATAGTTTTATTTTACTTCTAACTTATACTATAAATGTGCATGTTTGTGAAAATTTTGATGTTTCGTTATATAAGTAAACTCAGAAACAATTGAACCTATTTTGATGAAATTTGGCACACTTTTAGACCCTGTCCTGGTTAACAGATATGTTGTTAATGCCGGTAGATTGCTTGTGGGAGACATATTTTTTTTTATTATGATTTATTATAAGTTTATTGCCCGAAAGGTCTGGCAAAGGCACAACTAGTGTTACCAAATTTTTGCCGTTTTTTATTCGTCGTATGATGTGATAGAAAGTGAGCCATTATGGGCATAAATTCATGACTACTAACTGACCAGAAAAACCCGATATCACTTTATCCGACCAGGAGATCAAACCCGAGACCTCAGCATGACAATCGTATCAAAACAACTACGCCAGCGGGACAGTCCTTAGATTTATGTATGAGTTAATTTCTTTATGTATGTCATGAATTCACAAGATAAGATTGATAAGTAATCATAATGTACTTGAGGTGTGGACGGAAGCGGCAGAGCGAGGCTAAATAAAAACATATAAAGCTGGTTATTAGTTATTACTTAATAGTTTTTGCTCGCGGCTTTACCCGTGGGAAAAAGATTTTCCGGGGTAAAAAGGAGCCTTTAGTAGTCATGTGTAATTAGTTTCCTATGAGTGAAAAAAATTAAAATCGGTTTAATAGTTTCTGAGATTAGGGCTTTCAAACAAACAAAGTCTTCAGCTTTATGTATTAGTATAGATTACATTCTAAGGCTGTTTAATATTTTAAAATGTAATGTGAGATTAGTAGATGCATAGAAATCTTGTTCGGAATGAAACGGTCAGCCGAGACGAATGTCAGCTGGTTCATAACCCAAGGCATTTCGAATTTTTAATGTATTTATTCATAAATTAAATACCATACCATAAAACCATTCTACATATTAACCTCAATCAAAATATTATTTTTTACTTGTTTAAAATAAACTAAACCTTGTAAAAAATATTTTAGTGCAAAAAAGTGATTGTTGATGCAGAGAAAAAAGTTAAAAGGCGATTTGAAATTTTGAATTTGTTTAAGTTCTTTTGTGGTTAACTTTACATATGCGGGTCGCTTGCTTGATCTTAAATTAACTATTGTATCCTGAACCTTGAATTACAGAGTTTACGGCACTGCGCATGACGTATTAGATAACCTTTATAATTCCTAATTGCACTGGTTTTAATATCCTGCAAATCTGGAACACTATTGCAAGAATTGTAGTTGTTTCAAAGAAGACACAATCTGATAGAAAACCCAACTCTAATGATAACAATTTACTCGGCTTTATTCAGCCATCGGATTTAGAACCTACTGTATATGTTATTACAGTTCATTAGGCACAAATAAACAATTCACACTATTTAGTTTAATATTACAACCAATTATAAAAAAAATACTAATATATTTATCAACATTTGGCATTCGATATTTAAATATCAGAACCTTTGACCTTATCAAAGATTTCGGGAATCCAATTTTAATTCGTAGAAAAAATGCTATGAAACAGATCATTCGAAAAGTTTTAACCGAACATAACTAGACCCAGACCAAATTTAATTAAGGTTCAAAATTTACTGGCTTTCATTTGGTTTCAATAAATCAATGTGCTATTTGCAATCTAATATCTATTCTTTTAAATGGATTTTTAAAAAGCCTGCGAATCGGGCTATGACCTTTATGCACGACTAATCTGAGATGCCAGTCTTTTTAGTTTAAACATTTGGTCAGTCAGTTGTTTTCGGTAGATAGAGACAGCAGACGTTCAGATTAGATGTCTTCAAAGTGACCAATTTGATGGTCAGCAGAATGGAGTCCAGATAGTGTCGAATGACGAGACATGATTATCCCTCGCCAATCGACACAATTATGTAGGCATGTTTGACCTTGTTTATCTTTGTGCTAGTTTAAAAGTTATAAAATATTTCTATGTTAATAGGATACATTTTTAATATAATTGAAAGATATACATGTTTTACCCGCTTTAATTCACCGTAAAACATCTAGCACTTCTCAAAATTGATAAATACATAATTGTAATACAGTCTTTTAACGAGAAAAGTCGCATTGAACCCGCGTGTGCATATAACAATGGGTATCGTGTGGATTTCGGTTTAAAAACAACGTTTGTGTATTTAGGATTATAAATTTACTGATAAAAATATAACTTGTAATCGAAATAGCCTGGAGGAGGTTAGCTACCGTCGTATTAGCTGTATCAGTGACATAGGGAGCTTTAAGGGTCCCTTTTGGCCCATATCATCATTATACTAAGTGGGCGCCAAGAAGTTCGCACTGCTCTGAAGGGTTCCTAACAAATTTTGATATCGGCCCCTCTATACTACGCTACTACAGGGTTATATAGCCGTGGAGTATATGCTCCATTGAATAATATCAGCCCTGTATTATATACTGTCCCACTGTCGGGCACGGGCCTCCTATAGTACTGAGAGTCCACCACGCTGGCCTAGTGCGGATTGGTAGACTTCACCCACTCTCGAAAATTCCTATAGAGAATTTCTCAGGTATGCAGGTTTCCTCATGATATATTCTTTCACCGTTAAAGCAATCCATAATTCACAAAGAATATACACATATTTTTAGAAAAGTCACAGGTGTGTGCCCTTGGGATTTGAACCTGCGGACATTCGTCTCGGCAGTCCATTTCACAACAAACTAGGCTATCGCCGCTTATCACTCCATTGAATAAGTGTATTAAATCAGTTACATACCCACATGAAGATTTTCTTTGAAAATGATGTAGGTAATAAGGAAAACTAACAAGTACTAGGGTTTTTTGCGAATGCAGAACGCATGCAAGTAATTTCGCAATAAACTTTTATATCGGCACGAAGACACGTACTAGCATCTGCTCGCTTTGCTTGTATTGAGTTAAGGAAAATAATTGTTTTCAGTTAACCGTGATGCAAAATTATGCCTAAGTATTAATCTCTTTGTTACTTGATCATTGTTTTATTGCTTTGAATAATAAGACGATTTTGTCGTTCGCCTGATGGTAAGCGATACGACAGCCCATAAACAGTAGAAACACCATCCAACATTTTGAACTTCAAAGTATTGTTTGGTATTCCACTGCGCTCGTCATCTTGAGACATGAGATGTTAAATCTTATGTCCAGTAGTTATACTGGCTACAATGTCTTTCCAACCGGAATATAACAGTGACTACACACTGTTGCTTGGCGGCAGAAATAGACATTGCGGTGGTACTTACCCAGGCGGACTCTCACATGTGAGAGACCTCCAGTATTTGGTTTTATATGGTCAAATATATTCACACTAGAAGAATACGTAATGACAACGTTTAAGACATTTGCCTTCGTGTTACTGACCAGCCTATCGTCTCACTGTGTTCAATAAATGATCCAGATCAGTTTTTACAATCAATCTTGAAAATGGACTAAGCAAGGGTCTTGTTTTTACACCACACGTAATTTTCACAGTGCGTAAGAAACGCGTAACGCACCGCGTCGCGTTGGAGATAATATAAATTAGCATACCGAATACTATACCACGCTAATTTCATGAAGATAACGAAACTCGGTTGTGTTACGAGCTTATATTGTCAGAGAATAAGGCCATTGAATATAAGTTTTGTGATATACTTATAATTGACATCTCCAGAAAAGCATCGAAGATTTTTTACATTGAAAACGGCGGTATGTCAACCAATTTTAAAGATACAAATCTGAGGGAGATAATGGTACTTTAAAATTATCCAAAATCAATAAAAACACTCCAATTATCTCACAGTTTTATGTTGTTACTAACAGGATGTATATCTGACAGCTCAGTATTATTAACAACAATTATTCGCTTGTAATTGCTTTTAAATTGTTTTATAATAGATTGTTCGATTAAATGTTTGTTATTTGTATACGTGTGACGTCATTGTGATTTTAAAATAAATATTATATTCAGATATTATTCTGCTTATTCAATTGTTTTTGAAAATGGCTAAAGAATTACGTGTTTTTGTGTTTTTTTTTCTTACATTTTTCGTGAAGGACTACCTATGCAATTTTCAAATGTACATTTACCCAAATTTATTGGGATTGAGTCATATAACATTAAAAAATATTTTTTTGTTTCTAATAAATATTTTGTTCAGTTTATCAATAATTGATCCCAATACAATAGAGTTAATCAGACAATAGCTAGATGTTTGTTTATCCATGACTATAGTATGAGTAAGCACGTATAGTCATTGAATAAATTCTAGACAACAGTACAATTTTCGGGCGTTAAATTCTCTATAGGAAAAAAACCTGATTTTCATGTTTTGTTATACTAACACAGTAAAGATTCGTTTCTACATGATGGTAGATGATACGTCGCCAAGATAGAATATGGGATGACGAGAGACTATTCCTCGCCAGTCGAAAGAGTTATGCTTGAAACCGGATATACACGGCTGATCTCTGAACGCCGCTTACGTGAGCCACCGACGGACTTTAAACCTGCAGTTGGGAAAGATTTTTTTCAAAAGGAACCCGACACTTATGGGTTATAATATGAATGCAGTCTGCAAATTATTCTAATCATAATTAAATTCTACGTAAATTCGACATAAAGGAAAGCCGGCAGATATTGGGTTATATGTATCCTTCGTCGTTGATAGCTTGTGTACGGTGGTCGCTATCGGGACGGATACAAATATACTACCAACAATAATTTATTATGGCGGATAAATAATAATAAAATCATAAATTTTGGGCTGCGGAACCATCAATGTGCGAGTCGGACTCTCACTTACCGGTTTCTTTCAATGTGCTAAATTACAAATTCGTACGTAAACATAAATCGGTTTTTAAATGTCCTCGTTATTGTTATAATAACAATAATTTATTTAACGACTTCAGAATAACGTTGTCTTATAAATATTATCGGAATTAAAAGCACTAATTATATTTTTTGTGGCCTTACTAAAAACCACTTTAAGGGTACTTTATGTAAGGTTTTCTTTGGTTCCAAATTTTAAAATTGATCACAAAAAAATCGTTATTAGTTTAAACACTGATTAATATACTATATAAGTAATATACTTATTTATAACACATGTGTATTGAAAAAAATATATATAACAAATGTCTCTACTTATTTCATTACGTCCGTTTTAACTCGAGATATAATATTAATGATAATTATGTATTATTATTTAATAGAATTAAATAAAATATACTCACAATAATGTTCTAAGTAGCTAACTAAACTAAACTATAACGCGTTGAGTGCGGCGCCGGCGGCGGTCCGCAGAACACTGCGCACGCGCATGTACATACGCTTACCATCATTATGATGATTGTATTTTAACACGCTTTTTCATTATAAAGCGGGTGAATGAGGATGACCTGATGGTGTACATCATCAAGCGTAATAATGGGGAGAAGATTATAGGGTAGAGATTTCGTAAGCATTTGGCTCTGACGGATAGAACTCTTGTCACAATTATGCCGGCCTGTTTGCATAAGAACATACTCATGCTGATCCCGGAACACGACTCTTACGTGGGCCACTATGGCGGGTTTTAGACCTTGTGTACGGTGGTCGCTATCCGGGCGGACAATGTACTTCATACTGGCAAATCAATATTGGACCTTCACTTGTAAGGTGGATAGGTTGATGGCCCCAAGATGTCGCTGTATGTCAGCCACCTCCAATAGGCCCATGTTTTGGAGGCCTGTATTCAGCAATGGACATCTTGAGGCCAAAGATCAATTGCTATTTAGTATGTAGAAAACATGACAGGATGCTTTAATTTCATGTTTGTAATTGCACGCGATGGCCTAGTTATGATCGATGGCTTAGACGAGGTCCACAGCTTCAAAACCCAGGGTACACAACTTTGAGTTTATTAGTGTATTCTTTATCAATTATCGCTTACCTTAACAGTGCAGGAAAACATCGTGAGTAAATCTACATACCGAATTTTCAAAGAATATCGAATGTAAGCCAACCCGCACTATGCCAGCGTGATGGACTAAGGACCTTCTAGAGGAAACCCGTGTTCAACAGTGCATAGTATATAATACAGGAGGTATTATTATTATATGTCATTGAATGTCGTAAGATGTTTTATGGGCAATTATAGAGCTGTAGGCGATATTTAACGTGGTAGAGGTATCCTGTAGATCACGGCCCCCCTTCACTCCGACATAAGGCAGAGGGACCTAGAGAACTCACCAACTATTCTAACTAATGTTATAAAAATGAGTTTAAATACTCAACTGTACGTGACAAAATTCATATAGCTTGTCAGGGGTATACAAAAGGAAAGGGTATATTTCATAAAAAAAAAGAAGATAATGTTCCCGAGGGATAGAAATTAATCCACAGTCCTGCACCTCCTTTAATACTGAAATACTTATTTAGAAATTAAATTCTCTAGCAGTGTTAGAGCCTGTTGACATATTTGTCTACAGTAGAAATGAGCCGAGCTAGAACGGGGACATCATAGAAACTGATTGCTTGCTGTAGCGTGCATAGTAAAGACATATTTGGAAGCCTAAATAACGTTTTAACCTTATCAAACCCTATTCTTTTTAGACCAGCAACATACCCATTACTTTTGCAGAACGTGAAATGTTCACGGGCGTCAGATCGTGCAACATCAGCTAAACTGCAGGTGTGTTGACTTCTGCATCCAAATATGTTTATTTGTTAATGACCTTATTTTTTGTGATTCAGTATTAATAGTGTAAACATAATTGTTTCATATGATTTGTCGTTTTAAATGTTTGATTTGAAGTGTTAAGTTCCAAATATCCTTTTAGGTTCTTTATTTAAAAGCGTGATAATAGGTGAGATAAATATACCAAAAATACTTATGATTATTTATGATACGTTAATTGCATAATTAACAGCAATGTAAATTGTTTTTACTACCTTGGTGGCGTAGTTATGTTACGGTAGACCTGTAGTGCTGAGGTCCCGGGTTCGATTCCCGGGTCGGGCAAAGTCATATTGTGTTTTTTTATTCAATCCGCCCGGGGTCTGTAATTTGTACCCGACATGACGATAGACACGATCCCTATCATATCATGGGACGGAATACACGCGGCGGAAAGTGCCCTGGTTGACCAGTAGCGCCTTTGCCAACCACTTCGGGGTAAAGGTTTGGGTGTGTGTTAGTGTGTGTAAGGTATTCCACTGCTGGGCATATATTAAATACTGTAGACTCACTTCTGACTACAGTCTACTGTTTTTAATAAAAATGATAACTATACAAATGCTTAGGCTTATCCTGGTTCAATATTATGCCAAGAAAACCATTTTCTTAAAGTATAAGGAGCATGCGAAATATTTCTGATTAAAAACAGGCGTGTAATCCTGCTTGCAAGATAGTAACGCTTTGTATATGCTAGCGTTATGTATCTAGGTCGTGTTTAGTTCTATATATAATAGAAGAATTACACTCCTTTTTTACAAGCTTTTATTTAACTTGTAATGTTTTTATGTATATTTTTTGTTATTGCTTTGAATGACGAGACGTGCTTGCCGTTCGCCTAGTGGTAAGCAATACGACCGCCCATAAACATTAGAAACACCATCCAACACCTTGAATTATAAAAAATTGGTATTCCATTGTGCTCGCCATCCTGTGACACGAGATGAGTCTTATTATGTCCAGCAGTTACACTGGCTACAATGTCCAGGTAAAATCTTGCAGTTGAGTTTTTCAAGATTCAAGATTCTTTATTTGTTGAACATGAGTATACACACAAAGCATGCAAGTTGTTCAGTATTATACTTATTTAAACAAGTATATTGGATAATAATGCATGGTTAGCTAAATTTGTTCTAAATCCAATAAGGCGGACGGCCCAAGATGGTGGACTAGTTATTTTTTACGTACACCTCTATTTTACGGTGTTTAATGTTTAGGTCCCGGAATATCAACGAAATTTTCTTATTCACCTAACAATAAGGAAGACAGTCAATACATTTGACCTAAATTAAAATAACAATAATTGCGCATTGTACTATAAGTGGAAACACAATGAATCATATAATGTTAATACGAACTTGTAACCACCACGAAAACAGGGTCATTTTGTCATTGCATTTATAAATGAGACCACATACCTACTCATTTTTACCTTTGCTAGGCATTGTGCCATAAATCATTCATGAATAACGTATATTTTTATCCAAAATCCTGATTTTATTTGTCTGATTTTTTTATAATTTTGTGTAGGTGTATTTCTAATTGAAAATGTAATGTTGTCATTGCGACTAATTCTCTTGAAGTAATTCTTAGTGGTAGTAGCATCAGGACGAGTAAAATAATATAAATATTACATTTTATTGACATTTATTTTGACCGAAACTTATACTTTTTAATTTTATGTTTACGGTTAGAGTAACTTATTTTGAAGTGTTATTTTCAAGATGATAAGTATATGGTTTCATTTAGTGACGTAATATCAAAATGACCTTCTATAAGAAATATATATACTGGAGAACCTTAAATTTACGAAGTCGATCAGCCAAACCATTTCGTCTCTATGTTTTAAATTCTAACATTTAAGTTCTTAAATGTTACCTACATTTTTACACATAATGGTAGAGACAAAGAAAACGCTGTTAACTCGTTTATAGGCGACTTTTAAAACTAAAAACTAATGATTCACTACTCAGATTTTAACTGATCGGACTATCGAGGTAGCACAGGTTCGATTTCATTTATAAGGCACAGATCAATGAGGAAAACTTAAGACGTATAATATATCCAGGAATCCTTATTAATTTTAAATGTAAATTGCAGTTACTTTTATTAGGTCAGATTTATGCATCACAACTAATTTTTCTAACTAGGGGACCAAGCTGAGTTCGAAAGTTCAAATCGTAATTCCAAAATATAATAGTGCAATTTACCATCAAAATGTCTTATTTGTAAGTAATCGTTCCTCCATTACACGGGGACAATATTCGGCGCGTTTCTATGTCGTTGCTTGGTACGGATATTCACAGCCCGATTATTCTGCGTTGGAATCCTCTCACGCCTTCATTCAGCTACGAATATCGATAAAGGAAGATAAAAGAGGATCTTAAACGCATTTTGTGAGGGTTTTTTGGCTTGAACATGTCCTGGTTGCAAGTGGTCTGGCTTTGTAGTTTATAGGTTGATTTGATTTCTTCTAATATATTGTATTGTTACACACACAAACAAATTAGGCAGGAGTGTAACTGGTGCACTCACTTTCGTTGTGTGTATTTCGTCTTATGTTGTAATAGGGGGTGAGCCTATCGCCATTATTATGTTAATATCATCAGCCCTGTATTATATACCGTCCCACTGAGCACGGGCCTCCTCGACTACTGAGAGGGATTAAACCTTAGTCCACCACGCTCGTCTAGTGCGGATTAGCACACTTTACATACCCTCGAAATTGGGAATTTATGACGAATTTCTCTTCACCATTACAACAAGCGATAATTCACAAAGCATACACACATCACGTTAAAAAAGTTATATGTGCGTGTGTGTGTGTCAGGTTTTGAACCTGCGGACATTCGTTTCGGCATACCGTTCCGCACCAACTAAACTATCGCCGCTAGGCTCTACGCTAAGTAGAGTTGACTTTACAGTTTATGTTCGTATCTGAACATATATGACTGTGATTATTATAAGGAAGCCGAGATGAAAACTTTTACCTTATAGAATCTTATAGAAGATAAGCCTGTTGCTAACAAAAATTTCCCTCTATGGGAAACGGCATGACGTGTATTTTTAACGAAATCAAAACAATTATATCTAATAATATTTATGTTACATTTCGTATATTATTCTAGGCAGAATTATGTCGAGATGCCTCATTACGACTAACCTAAAACATGACTCTGTTAGTGTACAGCGTGGTTGCTAGCCGACGCAATTATGCCGGCCTGTTATGCCGAACAAACAGGCTGCATTAGCTCCACACATTCCTACCTCCACAATCTTAGTTGATGTCCATTGCGGCTGCACACATCAATGATACCTGCAAGCCTTGTATACGGCCCACTGAAGTCGAGTTTTTACTCACTGCTCTCAGAGCCGTTTCAGCTGTATTTTGCTATTCTTATTTTATCATGAATGACAGTATGTTCGATGAAAAATATGATGCGATTAGAATTGAATATTTAGTCAGATAATTGTTAATTTTTAATATTCAGTTATGGAAAAATGTTTTGTATATGAAGATTTTAATGAACTCTATTGTAATCAGCATGGCCAAATATAACCAAGGATATTTTTTTAAAAGGATAATTATACACACTTAGTTTTTGTTGCCTGTAATGTATTAAAAACTTTTAAGTAATGGTATCGGTGTCTATAGAAAAATGCAGGAAAGCCCATTTATTATCCGATGTGTTGAAACTATAAGTGAATTATTCATAATTTGTAAGTATGTCATATATAGATTGTGTTTAAGTATAATATTTTTATTTTCTTTAATAATATTATCAAATTAATTGTCACTGGAAGGATTTTTTCATAAACATTTCATACACGTGGCGTCTTCCATCATCTTTTTAACAAAAACAAAATGAGAACTAGGCTTTATAGGAGTTCAAAGGAAATTGGATAGATGGCGCTTTTCTTAATAATCAGCATGACATGACCATTGCTGTTCTTAAAACTAAAAAGAGATTACTAAATATGTTATTGGAATGTTTGTTTTTAATACAGTAATATATAAAAAATATTAATGTTAAGAGTAGAACTCTGAAATGTTGATGAAATGTAAGGTCTCGGACTTTGAAACATTGGTAATAAAATTAAGAATTACAATTACTACATAATACACTCATATAAGTTTTTTAAACTGGGATACAATAATTGAACAGTCTTCTGTGTTAAATTACAACATGGTCTATCAGTGTATCAAAATTCACCCAAATCTATTCTGATATTATAGCATTTACTTTCAACAAATATTTTTGCAAACCTTGTTACAAGCCTTCGCATATTGTATAAAATAAGTATATTAATATTATGATAGTTATTATTAATACGCATTTTAATTTGATTTACTGCTACTCTAGATAGTTTTTACAACCCACACTCAAGAATATTTTCCCTTATATCTTACAAGTAGTAAGTTAATAAATTCCGCTGTAACATTATTAGCAAGTTACAAGAACATTACTAACTTGGCCCAACTTTATTTCCGTAGAACAATATTAAACAACCCATCTTGGTTGTATTTGTATAACCTGCTCCCGGCGCATACAGAAACACCCGTTCGGTTAAGCTGAGGGCGTGTTTATAAGCTGAGCGGGTAGCGATTTTTATTCAGTCTTTTTTGCCTTGACCTTGATTTGATATTTGTATATTTCATTGAAATTTTTTAAGAGATTGGAAAATAGTATTAGAACACCACATAGTCAGTATTAATTATTATCGTGTATTATACACAATGCGAGAAGATTCATGAGGTGTAGATTTAAGTAAGGGAGAAGGGTGATTTTAAATAATGAGGGTGGGATATTGATGACTTTGATCATATGCCATGTAACAATCAACTGTTCCTTCTCAACAGCTGCTGAAGAAATTGGTTATATTTTAATACACATTATGCTTATCTAAAAACATTTAATTATGCCACGGCGATATTTAAATTTTATTTTAAAATATTTTTAGAATTCCGAAAATCCCTCTCTCAATCTATATGATTAATTTATAGTGTATATTAATTAACACTAAGTATAGGATACATAATAGTTTATTATGTTTATTCCAATGTTAGCCGTCGAAATCAAACTACTTTACGCATCTTATTGCGGTTTCTTATATTTCAATATTCTCCTGACGTTTCGAAGACTTCAACCTTCATGATCACGGGGCAGAGGGACGTGACAGAGAAAATTAAAATACAAAAAACCAGGAGATACATTTTCATTATTATTAATTCGTCCTATACTTTAAAAACGCTTTATTCATTCTGCCTTCCAAGAGCGAGAGAGATATACAGAACACAGCGGGTCATATCCCCGCTCCCGCTACAGCCATCACCGCGCCCCATCCACTACAACTTCGTACTTTGTTTTCCAATTTGTTGTAAGCACGCAAACCGGGACTAAAGTATTGAGTAAACGTTCCCAGTGGTATTGTACGAAATCAAACGAATTAAGTGCCCGGCAGCGTGTTTGCTTGTTACAGATTTAAAATATTGAAAATGTACTGTTATGAGTGTGGAATATGAAATTCTAGTACTGAACGCAAGGAGATAATAGAGCTATTGAATTTTATGTCTTATTATGTTGAATTTGAGTTTTTTTTTTATTGCTTTGAATGACGAGACGAGTTTACCGTTCGCCTGATGGTGAGCGATACGACCGCCCATAAATAATAGAAACACCATCCAATACCTTGAATTACAAAGTATTGTTTGGCATTCCATTTCGCTCGCCATCCTAAGACATGAGATGTTAATTTTTATTATGTCCAGTAATACACTACAATGTCCTTCGAACCGGAACGCTCTACACACTACTGCTTGGCAGCAGAATAAACATTGCGGTGGTACTACCCAGGCAGACTCACATATAAGAGACCACCAGTAACTGATGGTAAACGCCATGACTGTTAACAGCACCACCACGATCCAGGACCTTGAGTAACAGAGTTATGGCAGGTATGCTATGGGCAGGTTCGAGGAAGTCTTATACCATGAAGGGACGCCGCGAAGAAGGCGAAAAGAGCATCTTCTTGCATATCTTTTGACGCATTCGAGAGGGCCATGATTTGAAGTAATTGGTAATGATGAATTGTATTTTTTTAAACATGTGTCGCATTAATCTATGCAGTAAAGCTATAAGGGTTGGCAAACGTTTACGAAATTTCAACCTTTTAAACCATATAGCCCGAGATACAATAATAACCCGATCAACTCGCCTCCTATGACGCCATAGGATAATATGCTTGTCGGAGGAGAAAAAGCGCGTCTTTCTTATAACTAAGAGTGTATTAACATTAAAAGTGTAGGGAGAATGATCCATAACTTCTCTAAGTCAAGATTAAAATGAACAACTCGTTTAGTAGTTTTCATTACAAGAATAGGAAAAGTATTGGATATTTCCCGCCATGAAAATAGAAAATACTGGCTCATTATACGTGCATGAAAGGCTTACACGGGAAAACAAAGAGCATTGTGTTTTCTTATTGAAAATTAAAAGAAAGCGGACCGCGCCCCGGGCGTTACTGAACTTCGGGTTTACTTCATATTAGGGCGTGTACACACTTGGAAACCAATCATTTAATTATTCGTCTTAAGGCCCATCTATTTGAAAGCAAAGAGGCTATGTGCTGGATACTACTTTTAATAATTTTTTACTATGCTATGTAATTTTTTTCACTGGGTACTCCATTTCTTGCACTCTTTCCTGAGTTAAAATGTAGATAGATCATATCCTATATGTTAATACAGGACATGGAATATCTATGTGTTAAATTGCATCCAAATTTGTTAGGCAATTTCCGAATTTGCTACTAACAAATATCCAAAGATTTTCACACTTACACTTTATTTTCAAATGCGATATACTCTTGTTTTCCGGCCATTTTAGTCGCCTAGTTTGAAGTAGCAATTTTCATTTATATTATTATTTTTAGCTATATTTAAACCATAAACAAAACACTGTACTTAATATTAAAACAATAAAGGCTGCAAGGAGGTACAAGTGGCGGTCTTATCGTTCCATGCAATCATTTAGTATAATTTAACCCCAATTTGCGGAAGGGGCTAGGGTTTTATTAAGAAAAAAATTGGTATCGTGAAAAGTGAGTGAACACCGGTGAAAACGGACGCACGGAGCGACAAGCTCCATAAATAAAGGTAAAAAAATCCCAACTTGATCCCATTTAAACCGCACTAAAGAGACATAATAGTGGTAACCTTCCAGGCGAGTGTGTTCGGCCTTACCATGTTTCCTTCAGTTATATGTGAGGAAATGTATTCAGTTTAATATGAAATTAATTATTAAATGCTGCTGGTTCTCCAATTCGCTCGGATTAGCAGAATAATTGAAAATACATTGATGATATATATTTAATTCATATCATATATTATGTGAGAGTTCAGATGTTTGTTAGAAAGAAATGCAGGAACGTGGTTAACGGATTTATTTTTAAAATCCATAGCTATTGTCTATAAATACTGCTATATTTCTGGAAATAAAATAGCTATTTTAATTTAACAAATAATTATAGATCAATATTATGTATTTTGTTAAGATTTATTTTGTTGTATCATGAGCCGTTTCATAGTATACAAGTATATATTCACCAGTCAATGTATAAGATAGCTTAAAATATGCTGAATCAATATATTTGATATCTTTTGTTGATCAATTTGGCAGTTTTGTATTTTGTTGCTCTCTATTATAATAATCGTCGATTAGTGTTTATGCAAACATCGTGAAATACCGTATATATATTTTTATGATAACAGTTCTATCGCATAATATCAGCCCTGTATTATATACTGTCCCCCTGCTGGACACGGGCCTCCACTACGGAAAGGGATTAGGCCTTAGTCCCCCACGCTGGCAAATTTGTTTTTTATAGAGAACTTCTCAGGTATGCAGTTTTCTTCACGAAGTTTTCTTTAACCGTTAAAGCAAACGATGATTCACAAAGAATGCAAACATCATTTTTAAAAAAGTCAGAGGTGTGTCCCTTTGGGATTTGAACCTGCGGACAATCGTCTCGGCAGTCCGTTCCACACCCAACTATCGCCGCTCCAGTTCTATGTAGTACATTAAATAAATGTATTGTAGCGAGATGCACAAAAGACTTTCGCCCTAATTTCAATAAAGTATCAGAATCCGATCGCTGCCAAAATGCCTTGAGCCAATCAAACTTTGTGCCTGAATGTGCTATTTTCGATCTGACGTTATAAGACCCGGTCATGTGTGATTCAGAATCACTGTTCTTCAAGTTTCTAACAAAGATTTGCTTCAACTTTTTCACGTAAAAACTTATGAGAATTTGAACTGACGAGAGGGTTAAGTTACTCTTTGAAGAGGGTTACTGTTGCGCGTAAACAGTTACAAGATAAGTAATAATGGACTAATAGTTCCAAGCATTATTAGGATGGCGTTTATATCATTTAATATTCAGCCTTGTAATTCCCAGTATTAGCTACAATGGACTTCAAGGAAAATTCATTTTCGCATCCTGGTTAGCGGTTGAAATACGACGAGGTAGATGGACTTGCATAGAAGAAGAAATCCGAAAAATATTTAAAAATAGTAAATAATAAACTAATTAATAATTACTTATCTCTGTATTACGAAAAGTGATACAAATGTTAGTACATTAATTGAAATCACGGATAGACCTACTTGAAATACGTCCAAATCCATAAAAAATAATAATTACTATATTTTTGGATCACAATTTTCATCTAATAATATATAATGTTTTAATTCTCAATATTGCTGCCATTAGCTTTTATATGGCTTCATTGCGTTATAGTTTTGCTTATTAATCATATATTTACGTTTTATTCGCAGCAAAATTTTGTGAAACATTAAAATACAACAAAAAATCCTGTGACTAACGGCTGTACATTTACTTAATATTTTGCAAATTGTCATATAAAAAGAACCATTTGCGACACTCTAAATAACATATAAACGAAATTAATAGATTAGTTGACAGTTGCTTCGACTAAATTGATTAGTTTAGCAACCTATAAGCAACAGTTGTTATTGTATCAAACCTATACATAATAGGGTACCGGACTCATTTTTGTTCTTTACTATTATCAAATATTTACGATATATAAATTATAACACAGAAAGAATTATTAAAATCCGGTAAAAAATTAACAAGTTATAAGTCTTTGAATGTCGGTGGAAGGGGTAATTAACAAGAAACAGAAAAGATACGAAATACCCACATTTGACGTCATCGGGAATGACGACGCGTGCGAAAGAAAGAGATGAAGCGATATCCCCACAACGCGCCCACTTTTGCACGTTACCATATTTGAAATATGAATTACTAGCAAATTTTTTAACAAAATCAAACAGGCCGGTTCCCTTTTACCACTGATGCGACAGTTGATAACGTCTGCGCTACGCCTAACAGTGTAACAAAGTACAGTGTATCTAGGCGCGCTTTACTGGAGTTCGTTGTCATAAGCTTTGTGTATCCCGTCGGCTTTATACGACATATATTTTCCTTCAATATACACATTACGGGTCGATTCCCTGAAGTTCTTTAGTGATGGGACACGCATATTATTTCGATAAATCATATTTTAAAAAGAATCGATAAATTAGTCGTGTGTATTATGTAGTAAAACATTTAAATTTGGCATAAATATTTAAGGGTCGTTACAACCATTGTTATAGATCGTTGCTTATGCAGTTTTTAGTCAGATGCGCTTTAAAAGTAAACCAAACATTTTCCATTAAGATAACTATTTAAACCATAATCATTTTTAACCATATATCTCGCTTGGCTAAACTCTAAATAGAATTTCGAAATATTTAGAGGTCATAAAAATGTATTAATTAAACTGATCATAAAACAAAACCCACTTCCACAAAGAAATAATATAGATATATAAATCTCGTGAAATTTTTATCGATAATAAAGTCACATCTCTAATACCTTTGTAAGGCAATTCCCTATTTACGATCGCAGCGGCGCAGACTCTATTAGATCGACACGAGAGCCGGTGTCATCTGAATTAATATCGATTATACAGCACAGCACTATGCTATTATCCTCCATCTCTAGTTCAATTAGTTGTTTATTAAAAATTTATTGAATTTTCTATTAAATATGTAATGGTATTAATGGTTTAATATTATACTCGCAACATCTATTTGATCGAAAAAAACCGCAAAGGGTATGGTGACCTCTCAATAAATCTTGCTTAATTTAGGATTTGATTTGATACTAACCTAACCTAACACTTTTTTAATCTAACTTGTAAAATACAATGGAAAGGTTTGTAATCACTGGATTGCAGGACTAAGGTTTAACAAACCAGTAGCCGGATACCGTGATCCTGGGACCGAGCCAAGAAGCCTTTCTAGAATCGTTAACGCTTACGGTACGTACGGGAATAACATACCTTAGCGATAGATTTATCGATAACATATTTTTGAAGTGCAACTTTTTAGAATCGTGATTTGAAAACGAAAATGCGTCATAATATTTGAAAAAGGAACAGCGTTCAACCAGTCAGCATGTTACATTTTGCATTCATTTGTTAGTATGTGTTTAATACATGTGTTTGCACTTGCGTATTATAAAGCAACTGGGTTGTATTTTTATTTACAAGCGATATCGACTATTCAAATGCTTCTTAGCTTATCTATGAGTTCTACTTTTAATATTTTGAAAGTGCGTGCCATATCTTCGTTTTTCGTAGCTTTTGTTTATATCTGATTGCCTTCGTGACGTATATTGCGTCCGAAGTGCGACCACCGCTCTGAGATCTTCGGTTCGAATACTGGGATATGTGATATTAGGTTTGTCTGCAGTATTAGCAAGGGGTTTAGAATTTGAACCTGATATACCAAAAAGCTCACCCAGAAGGCGAAAGTGCGGGGGTCAGCTGCCTCGAGGAAACCAGTCGATGCCAAGCTAGTTTTATTTGGCATATGAGCAAACAGAAGGTGAAAAGTGGGTGCCCTGTTAGCACCTCTGCCTACACCTTCGGAGATAAAGGCGTGATGAGGTGTTAGTCCTGTTATTTACAGACAATGGCGATTCGTATGAAGCGACTTGCCATTTCTTTCTCTATAACTAAAACATATATCTTGCGTAGTACAAACTAGTCCAAGAATGTTTTAATTTGTTATTCTTGTTAAGTTTTAATGCTGTTGTTAGGGATGGTAACTTAGGTTTGAATTAAGTTAGGGTTTAACTTATGTTGAGTTAAGTTTAAAGTTGGTAGTGATGTTGTAGTTTACGCCAGTTGCAATGCTGAGATCTCTTTGTCTTACAACAAACTGACGCGACGAGAGGTTTTTAACATGACTGGAATGAAATCTTTGCATCGGTGTTTGAGTACTATGACTTGCTCTTATTTAAACGAGGTTAAAAAAGAGGGCTGAGGCCCGGTAGGCAACGGCTCGGCTGTGCTTTGGGATTGAAAAGTTCATGGACAGTGGATGCTTACCATCAGGCGGACTGCTCGCTCGTTACCTACTAAGGCCATAAAAAAACGAATGATGATATCCTACATTCTTTCTTCAAAGTTTAACGCTAAAGGTAGTGTTGATCATTATTCATTAAGTAATCATTTTACACGTATTTTAGTGCCTTAGTAGCCCAATTTCGATGCAAACATTTATTTATTATACGCGGTGGCACATAAACATTTGAAACCAGTTAAAAAACATAGATTTTAAAAATATAATTATTGTTCGTTGACAGCCCTGTAATAATATGGTCCTTGACCGTAAATAAAAATAAAAATACAAGCGTATATAAGGGATATTTCTGGACGCGGCCCGGTCAGTCCTCCATGATGGCGCTCGGTGTTGTCCTCGTTCTGGGCCTTATAGCCTGCATTTACTCAGCTCCAGGTAATTATTTAATCATTTAAAATAATCTTAAGCTTAACAGTTGAAGGTTGATATTTCAATAATTAAATAAAAGTTAACAGTTGAATGAAGCTACGTAATATAAAAAGTAACAGAAGTTTTATAGTATGTATATTTTATTTTATTTTATTGAATGTATTATGTAAATGGATATTTATCAATCAGCCCTCAAGTTAATTTCAAATTTCGATTGGAATTATATGGAATTAAAACTGTAAATTGTCGAATAAACCTATATGAATTTTAATCATAAATAAGTATCAATCAATATATTGCTGTTCTGATTTAAATGATAATAACCAGGGTAATTTACTAGACATTTGAAACTTAGCATCCGATTTTCAAATTTCGTACCATACCATTTTAATTTAAAAATGTAAGAAAGCTTTGTGAATTTGCTAAGCATTTATTTTTAGCTCATAACAGAAAAGCAACAAGACAAAGTCTTGTTCGAAAAAAGAAACCATAACCGGCTTTATTATTTTAAAACCGTTAGCAGACGTTCTAAAATAGATTACATTTTTTCTAGAAACTACTCGGCCATTACATCCAATTACTGCGGCGCTTATAAATGGACCTAACCCGGAATCTGACAAAGCTGGTCTAATCGTAGACCTTCCAGATGTGAAAGATGATGAGCCAGAGGAAAAGAGCAGTGGATCCACAACTGTTAAAAAAGGTAAAAGACTATAAAAACTGAAAGATATTTATAATTTCATTTTTTAAGTAGCTAATTGATTTTGAGTTAGTTGTATTGCGCAGTGCGACCACCACGCGTTCCAATACCGAGTCAGGCAGGTTTTTATGACCATTATCAGTCAGGAATATGGAATTTATACCCGATATAACAGCGATATTTTTACTATCATGGGATGCAGTACTCAAGATCAAAAATGGGTGCAACTATCACTGGGGTGAATAAAAATTTGAGTGTGTGTGTTTACATCTAATTTGGCCTGCTTCGGTGGCGTAGTTACAGTACGACTGCCATGTTGAGGTTTCGTGTTTGTTTCTCGGGTTGGGGAAGGTGATAAGTTCTTCTGTTCCGTATCATTCCGAGTCTGAACTTTGTCCCTGTTATAGAAATCGGTTCGCCCCTTATGAGGCACGTATTACTTGACCTGATAGCAAGCGAAACGTAGGAGTGAATTATTATGCAGGGTGATTTTGAAATTGCGTTGATAAATTAAACCACATACTCTTCTTTGCCTCTGCAAAGACTAACAAAAATCATCCATAAAAAATATTTGCACCAAAATCTTGGTTAAGGTTTTCTTTTTTTATCTTTTTGTAGTTTAATATGATTATGTTGTGTGCGTGCGTGTATTTCTGCCCGAAAATGTAATGTGGTCGCTGCGACGATTTCTCTCAGAGTCGAAATGACATTAGGGGGCATAAAATCTCTCATCGAAATTCTATTTGACCCTACTCCACTTACCATCAGGTGCAGTTGGGTCACTTTGCCGTGGTCACATAAAAAAAACTGGTTTCATTTATTAACTCATTGTCAAAAGACCCTATAAAATTTTGCTTCCTCCTGAAAGGGATCAGAGGCGTGATGCTATGTTGTTTATTTTTACAGGTGACTTAGACCGTGGGCTAGTCAGCGATGTGATTGAGTCGACCCTGAGCGGCGTGCACCTGGGCTTCGCGATAGGCGGCAACAACGGCACCATCGATAGACTCTGCATCAAACTTGGCAACATCACTATGGCTGGTGAGATTTATAAAACTAAACATCTACTATAATAATACTTAATATCAGGCCTGTAGTACTTATATGTATACTGTTCCACGTCTGGCCACGGGACTCTTCTATTTCTGAGAGGGATTAGGTCTTAGTCCCCCACCAAGAGCGTCGCCAGCCGATCGGGGGGTAAGTTGATATGGAGAATAAGAAAAGTAAAGAAGTAAAGCTGCCCCTCCCTGCTCTCCCTTTGGGGACGCTCTTGTCTCTCACGCTGGCCTAGTGAGAACTTCTAAGGTATGCAGGTTTACTCACGATGCTTTCCTTCACCGTTAAAGCAAGCGGTAATGACAGCCTAGTTGTGTGTGGAACGGAATGCCACGACGTCCGCAGATTCAAATCTCTTCACATACATCTAACTTTTCTAAGGAAATTTGTCCAGCAGTGGGACAGTATACAATACAGGTCAGATGCTGTAATATTATTATTAATGTCATTTATCACCAGGCGAGTGGATTGGTCGTTTCTCCATTCATTTGTGTAAAAAAAGTTCCCTTGTATACTTTTTTGGGAAATAAGTACCTTATATGTTAATACAATACATAGTTTAACAATACATAGTTGTGGGTAAAAATTTCTTTCAAATTTGTTCAGCGGCTTCCGCATTTACTTCTAACAAACTTCCAACAAAAATTTACATGTTTTTTTTTAGTATGAACTTCATTCCTAACACAATTTTAGGAATGGAAAAAAACGCATTTGTATATTTAAACCAGGGAACCCCTTTGTGCTTGTGGCAGAGCCTCCCTACCCGCTACTGAACCACTACTATGAATTTACTGGTTATCGTATCGTTAACATAATGGTTTGGTTAAGTATATTTTCGTATGGAAATTTGAACAGCGCCTCGTGAGCGAATTTGGAAATAAACTACAGAAGCGAGAATATTGCGCGCGTAACGCACTTTGAATAGTAAATCGTGTAAATCCCTATTTCCCTTGGTCACGATATCACGCGTGGACGGCTAGACCGATTTCACTATTTTTTTGTGTTTGTTATGGTCAGGAGAAGGTTCTTATGAAAGAAAAAAATAAAACAATTACGCGGAAAATAGACAATTTAAGAAAATTTTTAAAGGGTTTTAGACCAAGCTGTGGATATTTTTTAACAAAATCAGAAAATATATGAATTTTGAATTAGGTCGCTTTAGTTCTAAAGAGTGCCAAATTTATTTTGTATTCTTATTGGAATTTTATGATTTTCAGGTTGCCGTCGCACTGCGTCTCAGGACAAGAAATTATCCAAAGATGAAGACAAAACAGAAACACCTGAGAAAAAAGAAATGTAATATTGTTTGCAATTATCTATATTATTTAACCTCATTGATATTGTAAAATCAGAGTTAAAGTTGCGAAACTCAAGTGGCAGTAGGCAGGGCACATAGCTCGTAGAACTGATGGCCGTTGGGGCGGAAAAGTTCTGGAGTGGCGACCACGAACCGGGAGACGTAGCGTAGGCAGGCCCCCCACGAGATGGACCGAGGATCTGGCGAGAGTCGCCGGAGTCCGATGGATGAGGGCGGACCAGAACCGGTCCCTATGGCGCCCAATGGGGGACGCTTATGTTCAGCGGTGGACGATTCCCGGCTGAAATGATGATGATATTGTAAAATTACATTCAATCAAACGTAAAGATTTAATACTGTGTTCAGTGCTGATTCAAGGAATTTATTACTATCTTATAATAGTGAATTTTCCAGATGAGAGAACATTGCTGTGGGTCTGCAAGTCACCACCGCAAGAGAAGACCAAGACGTCATTTAATAGAATAGACATTAGAATACTTATTGGTGATATATGATTTCGCAGACAATAAACTTCGTCAATGGTTTTATTTTTTTATTTATGCTTGAAAAAATGACTTTACAGAAGCCCAAGGAAAGTGTCAACTAGCAACGACACTATACCTTAACGGTCAACACAATAATGCTGGCATGCTAATTGCTTCTTCCCGCTGCGCAGTATAACTCAACAAATACCTGTACTTAGAAAGAAAGAATAATTTATTGTCGCGGTACACTGAGTACTTATATGTACATGTACTATACTTGTCTGTTTATCAAGTACTGTAGTCTTTACCCTAAATTGATTGAAAAGAGCAACACCAGAGTTTCTTGCCCGTTCTTCTCTGGTGAGAACTGCTTTCCGAACTGGTGGTATAGTTAATATTAACGGAATCTAAATAATGTATAACATTTTACAGATTCAAATAAATCATTTCATTATAACAATACCTATGTCCCAACTGCAGCTACTGCTACTTGCAGCGTGTATTCTTGTATATAAGCACAAATCAAAAAATATATACATTATATCTGACGATTGAAAAAAACAATCTTAACTCCTAAGTGTCAAGATTAAGTTTTAAATTTTATACGTGTAGCGACGATTGCTACACTCCAAAAATTTGTGTGAATTTAAGTAATACAATATATATTAACGCCGTTTAGTCTGGAAACGTGAAGTGACTAGTTTCAGACGCGGAGAAAGGTTATAGCGCGATGTACAACAGAGGTGGCGCCATCTAGTAAAGGAATAAACAGGTTGCTACTTTAAACGCGCTTGTCTCTACTGCAGTTTCGAAAATTCACACGCGAAAGCTAAATTATCAAAGAACGATTAATTTTTTAATAAAAAGCTACTATTCATTATTTATTATAACACAATTTATACAAATTTGAGTGTATAGGGCGACTGCCAGATAATGTCTAGCAGTCAATCATGATTAAGAAGAAATAAAAGAGGATAGGTGCGAAATTGCAGCGAAATTGAGGAAAATTTATTCCGGAAACGAATGTATACAGAGCCACGAGCAAAAGCTAGTCTATTAAAGAAAGGCAAATAAAAAATTAGTTTGAAGGCGCCACTTTGGCTTTTTCGTATAAGAAGTTGACTTTGTGAGTACAAGGAGTTATATTCAGACTCAAGATTTTTTATTTGTCAAACATGAGTGTACACATAAAGCAGAGTTCCCCAAACTTTTTTGTGTCGTAGACCCGTTGCCATGTTTTTCCGTGTTGGGTAGACCCCCTACTTACCTGATATTGATTTCCTGTAAATTTCTAACTGTAGTGAAGTTTAGTGTTAAAAACACATGTTAATTTATACATTTATTAATTGAATTTAAATTAAAACTACTCAAAATATTTTTTTGTATCTGTTATGTAAAATAAACGTAACATTAAATAAACTATAAATAAAATAACATAAGCAATAAGACAATATTTTTAGTGAGAAGGATGAACCTGATGCTTTAATAATAAATTATCAACATTTGGCGTAAATTTTGTAAGGGTTAATCTTAAATCTCCTCGGCTAATTATGTCCAGTCTGTTTCATTTTTTCGTTAGGAGATTGGTAACAGTGACGAATTGAACAAGTCAGTGCAAGTTAGCGAAGCTCTGAGACTGCGACTCTCAGGTTTTTACAAGTTAAAAATGTATTGCGACCACAAAGCGAATACCAACATCCTACAACTTAGTTTACACAATTTTATAAACATATATAATATTTTTTTTACTTCATAGGTACTTTTATAAATAATATATATGTTTTGATATTATAAGATAGTATTATGTAAGTAAATAGGTACTATCAGTGTATGTGTTGAGATCCACTATCGTGGACCTCCATTTTCATTTCATGGACCCCCAATTTTTTTTTTCGCTGACGTAGACCCCTTGCTTGTTGTCATAGACCCCTAGGGGTCGATATAGACCACTTTGGGAATCACTGACATAAAGCATGCAAATTGTTCAATATAATATGTAGGGTTTTAACTTCTATTTGTATGCAAATCAAAAATGTAAAAAACAAGACAATAAATATATAGAACGTCCTTTCGATACAAAGAATGCAAACAAAAGTGTATCGCCGACGCGTTGGTCCGCGCGCTAGCCGGTTCAGTTTCGCGACATTTTTCTTTTTTTTTTGCACAATTGATCATCTCACCCATGTCATTGCGACGTTGCAGTTCAGCCACGCCTCCCTACTATTACTATGCTAATTATATGTAAAATGAGCAGTCATGTTTGCTCTTTATGCCGTACATTTTTTTTATACCATAACATTTTAACACAACACACACACAACTGGTCTCTGCGATAAAGGCCTAGAACCTAGTACAGAGATCGCCGTAAACCGAAGACATAACTCCTTTGTATGATATTTTTTATGATTATTTAATTTTCTGTCATAGTAAACATTATGGTAAATAAATATTATTATTATTATTACAAAAAGGCGAAGTATTTTACTTTCCTGGCTTAGCTATAACATTATTAAAACAAAAGCCTATCTACTAACATTAGAAGTCTCTTTAATATTAATGATATCTCCAACGTAATTAAGTATAAAGCCTAATAACTAATAACAATTATATTAAAGTATTTCGGAAACAGTTTTTGATGATTTTGACTTCCTTAAACGTCCATCTACTTGGCATAATATTTTGCGAATGAAATAATCGGCGATGAGTACAATTGGGGCCACAGTTGTAGCGGGGTTGGTGAGCACCAAGTTATAAGTTCCTGCCTTTATTGGCGGAAGTTTAGGCTCATGCAAGTATGCACCTTCGTCTAGGTCATACAGGGTCGTTTTTATCGCATTTCTAAATGAAACCACACACTTATCTTCATAAAAATAACCCATTCAAACACATAAATATCAATAGGAAGTAATTTTAATTTTGCGCGCCATAATGTCATTACTCATTAATAAAAGTAAAAACGAGTACGTAGTTTCATTTATTAACGCAATGTCATAATTACTTTGTATATCCATCCCATGATGTGATTGAAATCTATGTTTAGCATTGCGTCCGTGAAATCGTATTTATTATCATTCTCACTACCTTAAATCTTCCAATGTGGGTTCGAAGCTATTGCAAGGATGTTGCAGAAACAGTTTGGCTCAGGTTTTACGAGCGCCTTCCTAACGGTACCTCAATCTGAAGTATCAAATTCCGATCGTAGTCTAAAATAGATATAATAGACAGGTAGAGTACAAATTAAACCAGAGCATCGAAAAGTATTTTTAGGTATTACGGAGTTTTGTTTCTTTGAGGTTTTTCAAAAATCATTATTTTATCAGACATAATACTATTGTTTTTTGGAAGCTCCATAATGTCGGATTGTGACTTCTTTGCGTTATTTACAGTAATTAAACTATTTTTTTTTTGCTTAACGGGGCTGCTTGTTACTTTAAAAAAAAAAAATCTTTTTCGATAGTTTTGTACTGATCGCTTTAAATTGACTAATTTTTAATGACCTTGAACTTTTTGTACTTATTCAAAAAAGATCTGGAGACGTATTCCAAAAACAGACAGTGGTAATTTGTTAGCACAACTCCTGATCCCATATAAAGAGATAAATCTTTTGAATAAATACGAAGAAGTATATTACGTCACTCGTGAAACAAAATGTACTGGAACATAGTGTCGCACAATACCAAATTCGCGAAATTTAATTTTATAACCATGCGTCTAAAGTTAGTTAAGCTCGCTGCAGGTGAGGTCAAACCCCAAACCTTGACCCCCACATTAAACAACCAACAAATCTCTCTCTGCAATTATAACAACTTCCCAAATCGACTTTAAAAGCCATTCGCGTCGTAAATTTTTGCGAATAGCCTCAAGTTTCAAATTTCAAGCAATTTGTAATTTTCAGTGGGAAAGAGATAGGAAAACTGGTAATCGGGAAGCGATGAGACGTGTTGGAAGATATAGCAGCTTATTTAACGGTAGGTCTGTGATTGCAAATGAAAAAGTAGCTATGCAAAGGTTTGACCTGGAATATAAAAACATTACTTTAGAGCGCCACATGTGCTCATCCGTTTTACAGTTAACGTTGTCAGTAAAAATTAGTCCCATATTTTAGACATGGCGAGGTTTTTTATTCTCCTAGTCAGGCTATGTATCAAAGGCGAAGAGTAAATTTTTCCAAAAGGAAACCCGACACAACATAATGTAGGTTATATACTAAGCATAAATGAGGTCTGCAAATAGCTCTAATAATAATTAGATTTAACATAAATTACGTAAGTGAAATTTGCTTTAACGATGAAGGTTTTTCTTCGTGAGGAAACCTACATACCGGAGAAGTTCTCTATAGGAATTCCGAGGGTGTGTGAAGTCTACCAATCCGCACTAGGCCAGCGTGGTGGAGTAAGGACTAATCCCTCTCAGTAGTAGAGGAGGCCCGTGCCCACTGGAACAGTATATAATACAGGGCTGATATTATTATATACGAAAGTGAAGCCGGCGTGAATCGGGTTATATCGACTCTTCGCCCCTGCTGTCAATAGCATTTCACTATACTTGTCTCCATGTCACCCGCTTAAGAGTAATTGCACTTGTTTTTGCTACAAAAAGATTTATGCGCATGCGCAAAACTGAACGACTCAAATCGGAATTACATCATTAACAATAACTTTGCATTAACATTTGTCCATAAGAAAGCTCTGTTCAAATTGTGTACCGCGTTTGCTCATCGTTGACCAAAACTATCAATGTGTGAAGACTGCTTAGAGAGCTGTTTATGCGAAATAAAATGTTTTTTTTCATGCGATATAATGTATGAAACACGGATCCACCACTACACTCCGAGTCAAAACGGCAGTCAAGTGAGTGGACAGCAAGATTGATTTTATGCATCTAAAGGTCTATACAGACGATGAATTATATAAGTGCCGGCAACGCATCGGGGCTTGCAGGGCGTCCGGCACGGTGCTGTCTCCCGTTAGTTTAAGGTCAGCGGGCCATATTCCGTCTATTGAGGTATTTTCTTCTTCTGATAATCGAATGGCAGCTTTGATGGCCGTAGAGGTAAATAGGAGATATTTTGACGAAAGCGAAAGAAGCTGTCCTTCAAAAAGAATTCGTCCCATAGACGGTATAGGGCTCCCTGAATACATTAAATGTTTTTAGTGTTCACTGTTGTGACTAGGGCATGAAGTATCGTGTTTTCAGTTCCGGCGTTGATTTTCGATATTCGAGACCGGAATTCCGGAAATGTTTCCGGAACAGACGATCATATTATCATTATTTTACATATTTAGAAAATAAAATACGCAAAATTTGTGCGACATCACCGCCATATATTTAAGAGTCAGATTATAAATGAAATGTTGTCGTATGGGAATAAATTATCGGGATAAAAAGTACTAATATTTTAATCCAGGACAAGGTCTATCCGTGGGCCAAATTTCATCCAAATCTGTTTAATGGTATTTAAGTTTACTTCTAACAAATATGCAAATGTAAACAAAAAATCAAATTTATAATAAGATAAGATGTCGCTAAACTAGTTAGTGGGTCACCTGATACTAATTGATGGCTATCCAAAAAACAATTTCGGAAGAACCATGGACTCGCTACGGACCTTTACGCAATAATAGGATTTGGTAAGAAGGAATGACTATTTCTAGATTCCAAAATCTTACTGACTACAATACGTAACCTAAGTAGGCAGTTGAAAGGGTATTCTGCGAGACAGCGGTAATACCGCTATCGAACAATATTATGACTATTAAGTATTCATCTTGTTGCATCTCTCCATAAACGTTTCTTTAAAAGCTGCCTTCGGATTGATAGCGAAAATTGACCAACCAAAATAAAGTTTGACCATCTTTTTTTTATATCGGTCGGCATAGTGACCCAACTGATGGTAAATTGAGTGGGGTCCAATAGTATGTCGACTGACGAGCGATCCTTACCCGTCGACAGTCGACATAATAGGGGACCGGCCTATGCTTGATTTTGTCCATTATTCTATATATAATGGTTAATAATATGAAAAAGAAGTACTCCTGCGAAAACTGCATAAAAATTGGTTAAAAAATGAGCGAGTAATTCATATTTAAAATATTGTAATGTGCAGAAATGGGCGCGATGTGGGGATATCGCTACATCTCTTTCTTTCGCACGCGTCGTAATTCACGATGACGTCACATGTGGATATTTCGTCTCTTTTCTGTTTCTTGTTAATTACCCCTTCCACCGAAATTCAAAGACTTATAACTTGTTGATTTTTTACCGGATTTTAAAAATTCCTTCTGTGTTATAATTTATATATATGTAAATATTTGATAAAAGTAAAGAACAAAAATGAGTCCGGTACCCTATTATGCCGGCCTATTGGAACCGGATATACACATGACCCAGGAACGCGACACACTTACGTGGGCCACTATGACGGGTTTTAATTCCATGAGTACAGTCGCTATCCGGGCGGATGTAACATCTTACCAGCAGCAAACATATATAGCTTACAGTTTATTTATTTGGTTTATTGTTACCGTTAATCCGAAGTTAACAATTGGGATAGTATCTGTTATTAAGCGGGACTGCCACATAAAGTATACAAATGCCTCATTGCATTTATCTCAGAAAATTTACTGCTAAAACCTTTAAGTGTCCCATACATTACTCGCTACTATGAAGTTTATTAATCTTAGCCATGCTTTAATGGTATTTCTAGGGTCACTAGCCATGTAATATTTATGATCAGGGCATAGACCTCAGCATGGTCCTTCATCGTAGGGTATAAATAGCCACGTGGTTATATAAGGGATATTCCTGAACGCGGCCCGGTCAGTTCGCTAACATGGCGTCGCTTGGTGTGGTCCTCATATTGGGTTGTATAGCCTGCGCTTGCGCCGCTCCAGGTAATTCACTATTTACTAGCTGACTCGACAGACTTCCTGTACTATGAATATTGAATTCGAATAGGTATATTATTATTTTTTTAAATATTATTCAGATATAGTGTTTATTATTGTAATGGTCTACGATACACAACATTATTGCTTTCATTTTCTGGTGCGTTTATGAATAGGTTTGTTGACCTATATCGTAGAATAACACAATATAATTTAATTGATAAATTAATTATTTATCAATGGATCTATCTATGTCAAACGATATTTGCTGCGCGCATTCTGTCAATTGTTGACAGTTTTTTCCAACAATTGACAGTTATATAAAATTAGTATTTTCGTTAAGTTTTCTTAAATTTTCTAATTTTCCGCACAATTTTTCAAATTTTTTCTTTGATAAGAATCTGCTTTTCATAATAATTCCCACAACAAAAAAAGAATTAGCGAAATTGTCCCATCCGTTCGCGCGCGATGCGATGATCATGGGAAATAGAGATTCATTTTTATATACATATAACTGAATCGGCGATGTTCGTACCGCCATATTTTAAAAATATCTATCTATACATACTGTCAAATATTTATATATTTACTTTTCAAAGATACATTAACTAAACAACTGAACAACTTTTTGATAATTTTGTAGTTAATATGGTTGTGAATATGGCGTGTGCGTGAGTGTATTTCTGACTAAAAGTATGTTGTTGTCGCTGGGAAGAATTCTCTTAGAGTAGTAGTAGTGGCATTAGGACGCATAAAATTAAAATTACTTTATATATTTATTTTGTTTGAAATTTACACTTTTTTATTTTACATCTACGGCTCAAATAACATATTGTAAAGTGTTATTTCCATGTAGATAAGTATGTAGTTTCATTTAGTAACGCAAAATCAAAATGACTCTGTATAGATAGATTAAAGACTTCCGCGTGGTTGTTAAATTATTATTTATTTATAAGTAGATGATAAAATCAAAATTAGTGTTTAGAAGTAGTTGTGTAAATATGGGTGCATTTTCCTTATTTTGTAATAGATCGCCACATGGGCGTTGAGCAATTTAGTTAGGCGTAAAACCCGAAGGTCGATCCACAAAGAAAGTCCATAGCGCTATTCGAGTAGTAGTCGATCGGTATACCTCGTGTTTACGAAATTAAAAATAATAAATAAAATTAATTAGTTATAAACATGTTTCGAATTTAAAATTATGTTTATATATAAATATTAATATTGTTAAAAATTTGTTATTATTGTACAATTTTGTTGGTAACCGCGTAAGTGCAAGTTGTTTTTGGAAGATACACTGTACATTTTTTGGGTTAATAGTTCTTAGTCTAATATTTTAACTGAGGGAATTGTTTGTGTTGTAATTTTCATCTGAATCCATGTTGCGGCTTAAGCTCGACTTTTTAAATAACTTCTTTACATCGACGCAATCTTTCACATTTAAAATTTTAGGAAGGTGAACGTATCTTCAATTATTTAACTTTTATATTCAATAAAGTAATAATTTGTCTGAGCGATAACATTAATCCAGTGATTAAAAATCAACTCAATCATGATAAAACGGATTCTCAATTTCTACAACTAAAATTAATACTATTATTTTTTGGTTTTAGACTCAAAACCGACATTAGATGATTCCGCAACAGCACTCACTTCATCTAATGAAGAAAATGACACAGACACTGTGGACGCTGTAGTGGATGATATAATGAAAAAGATAACCTCTAATGACATTGATGGAGCAGAGAAGAGTTTCAAAGACTTTGTAGAGAAAGCTACTGAAGCCGGTAAGATTTATAGAAATTCAATATAACAATGAAATAACCAAAACGGTAATGGCCTAGTTGGAAGTGGAAAGGACGGCCGAGACGAATATCTGTAGGTTCAAAACCCAAGGTCATGCATCTTTGACTTTTCTAAAGTTGTGTGTATATTTTGTGAATTATCGCTTGCTCTAACGGTGAAGAAAAACATCGTGAGGGAACCTGCTTACCTCAGAAATTTTCCAAGAATTTTGAGGGTATCTAAAGTCTGCCAATCCGCACCAGGCCAGCGTGGTAGACTAAGGTCTAATCTCTGTCGATAGTAGAGAAGATAGGAGTTCCATGCCCAACAATGAGATAGTATATAATATAGGGCTGATATTATATTATTATATAATCAACAATCCAGTAAATGTTTCACGTACAAAAAAGTGAATGATGCGAAATTATTATTATTTGTTTTTGTTTTAGAATCACGCGTATCAGACCCTACCGCGACTGACGATGACTCTGACGAAGACGCCGAAGGAAAAGAGATAGGAAATGTATTTAAACAAGTGCTAAAAAAGATCGCAAAGGACGGCAAGGAATCTGAGAAGAAAATCAGAGATATTTTAGAGATAGCCGCTAAAACAGGTAAGGCAATATAAGTGAGACAATCGTTTTTAGATTTCTAAAAGCTTACCTGGGACTGGTCATTAAAAGACTTAATATTTTAAAGTGTTAGGGTGTTAGGCTACAATCCCATGCAGTTTTGAAATTGAAACTTAAGGTGCTGTTGCCTATCCCTTTGGAGAGAAGCCATGAATTTATATATGTCATGTTATTCTAATAAATTTTTCAGGCCAACTTGACCGTGGATTCGTAAGCGACCTGATAAATTCGACACTGGGCGGTGTGCACATGGGAATCTCGCTCGGCAACAACAATGGGACGTCTAACCAGTTGTGTATCAAACTTGGCAACATCGTCATGACTGGTAAGTGTTTTTGTCAGCTCAATACAGTTTGCTGGTCAGTTTTAGGCTTGCAATGGCTCCTAAAGTCCGAGTCTGCAATGTGGTTATACGCCAGATGCAATAATAGGAAGAAGTCGTTTGTATTTATGGAATATTTTTTAAAGCTACTGATCTGATTCTGAAATCTTTTCTCTATTAAGAAGCTATATTATCCTTGAGATTTAAAGATAACTCTGATCCCGGGATCAGGCTTTATTGTGGGCAGAGCCGCGTTGAAAGCTATTGTTTAAGTAAAGTGACCATATGTAACGAAAAATATCTTTTATTTCTAAAAATATCTTTGATTAAGTTCTTTTTAGAAAACTGGAGGGCATGTTACTTTCTAATTTTAAAGTATTAAATACCGGTTAACAGGGAAGGAAATAATTTGGTTTCGCACATTTGTGAGCTTTTTATAGAAATTCTGAAACACGTCTTTCAACTCTCAATAAGCCAGCGTACTGGAAAGACCAAACCTACCATTAGCAATGATCAGTCCCAACAGAACAATGCTCATTAAAGATTTATAATTTTCAGGGTGTCGCCGGTCAGCAGTCGCTAAGGACACATCTAATGATCCTAATAGCACACCAACAAGTCTAGAAAGAAAGGCAAGGTCAGACCATTTTTTTTTATAGCGAACGAGAAATGGTATTTATTCTAGAAATATCATGAAGTTTATAAAAACTAACGCTGTAGCCTCATGAAAAAAATAAGAACTGCTTTTCGAGCGCTTCTTCTTTACTTATAAACTTGTTTTAGCGTTAAGAGGTAGTTAAGAATTGCTTAAATATCTGTCGAAAACATTACCCGTTCCTAGTTTGAACCTTATTAAGGGACAAGTTGGCGGGTTTTGACTTGTAGCTGATCGAGTACATTTGTATTTTAACTAAGCACAGCTTTGCGATTTTTTTATAACTAAGACTGGAAGATATATTTTTTTTATATTCTCAATTGAAATTCGCCTGATACTTAAAGGTAACTACTGCAAATAACGTCACAAATAATAACTCCAGATGCGATTCAGAATGCCCAGTAACATTTCCTATCGCACTCTTAATAAAATAATGACGCATTCCACAATTGCCAATTTGTGGGAATCGTCGAACAACTAATTTCTGTTTGCGACCTTTTAGTTTTTTCCCATTTTTTTTTCATGATAGGTTTAATTATTTACCTATCTTTAATAAGCTCAATTTTATAGCAACTTCAAAAAAGGTAGCAAACACAAATTAGTTTTCCAACGATTGCCACAAATTAACAATTTTGAAATAGGTCATTATTTTATTAAGAGTGTGCTATGTTCTTTGGTCTTATACTAAGTTCTCCAGTCTCACTGATAGTTGGTCTAGCTAGCTGGGTAAATACCACGATCTTTACATCTTCCAAGCAATATAGTGCGAGCACCGTTGTGTTCCGACTTGAAGCACATTGCTGGACATTATGAGAATTTATATCAACTTTAAGGGTGATGAAGGCAGTGCTTTGTTATTTAAAATTGCGGTGACTTTTTTTTTATTGATTGAACGCCGGGACTAGTTTGCCGTTCGCCTGAGGGTTAGCGAAACGACCGCCCATAAACAGTAGTAGAAACACCATCCAAAACCTTGAATTACAAAGTATTGTTTGGTATTCAATTGCGCTCGCCATCCTGCGACAAATGTAAATTCTTATTATGTCCTGTAGATACACTGGCTAAAATGTCCTTCAAACCGGAACACAACAGGCGTTACCTACTCAGGCAGACTCTCACAGATCTACAACCAGTGCTACCAACGACAACCCAAACTTTACCAATCCTTTGCTACTTCTCTTACCATCAGGCGCTCGCTCATCTCATCATTGTCAGACAGTTCTGCGACAATGTGTTTTAATTCCAGAATGGCTCGCAAACCGACGATTCGGAAACATTCACACCATTCCTATTCAACACGTAATAACAATAAAAAGATAACGAAGAATGTTGTGAGGGTGTTCTCTCATATAATAGATGAACTGGAGAGGAGCCGTCAAGAACAGGAAGAGAGGAGACGTCTAGAACAGGAATATTGGGAATCTACTCATCGTGATTATTGATAGCAGGTATACAGGGTCATCCACATTGCGTTACTAAATGAAACCACATACTCGTCGCCTTTGCTGACATTGTGCAAAAGTTATCCATTAATAACGAATATTTTCACCAAAAATCCTGGTTTTAATTTTCAGATTTTTTTACCATTTTGAAGTTTAATGCGAATATGGCGTGGACGTGGGTGTATTTCTGACTGAAAGTATGTTGATGCTGTGAGGAATTATCTTAGAGTAGTAATAGTGGCGCGTAAAATTAAAATTACTTTTATGTATTTTGTTCGAAACTCACACTTTTTATTTTACATCTACGGCTCAATTTACTTATTGTAAAGTGTTATTTTAACTGGTAACGTAATGTCAATATGACCCTATATATATAGGTATAAGGTATATATCTTGCTAGTGATATTTGTTTAGGCCCGGATAGCGTACACCGTACATATTATAAATCCGATATAATGGCCCACGTATGTGCGCCGTGTATATTAGCCAGTATATTTAGTTCCGAACAGGCCGATATAATGGTTGGCAGGTTGAATAATCACCTCCTACTCTCTACTAAACGTACCATCAGATGAAGTGCTACCTTTTTGGCGCACCAGAATGAAAAAACCTTCGTACTCTGACAAATCTGCAGCCAAATTTTAATTCCGTTTTTATCGCTTTAAATGTGTATTTATAATTAACAATAATTATAATGATGATGTTGCTATTTACAGGTTGCCGCTGCACAAACATTAAGATAAGAAAGAAGAGATGATCACATAATAGAAACATCTGAAAAGGGGTTTTGATAATTTGTAATTGATATTGTTAAAAACTGTTGATAAATATAAAACAAGAAATTACAATACTGTGCTAATAAAATATTTGTTTTTTGCTTGTATGTTACAGCCCTTTTAGTTAGATTTTTATAGAATAGAAAATACACAGCATTCCAATAATTATTATCAAGAGATAAATTAAAAAAAGCGGCGATAGCCTAGTTGGGTGTGGAACGGACTGCCGAGACGAATGTCCGCAGGTTCAAATCCCAAGGGCACACAACTCTGACTTTTCTAAAAAATCATGTGTGTATTCTTTGTGAATTTATCGTTCGCTTTAACGGTGAAGGAAAACATCGTGAGGAAACCTGCACACCTGAGAAGTTCTCTATAGGAATTTCGAAGGTGGTGTGAAGTCTACCAATCCGCACTAGGCCAGCGTGGTGGACTAAGGCCAATTCCCTCTCAGTAGTAGAGGAGGCCCGTGCTCAGCAGTGGGCAAATATATAATACAGGGCTGATATTATTATTTATTATTATTAAATTAAATATGTGGCCACTAGTTGTCTTATTTAGCTTTTGCATGCGGCTGTGTCCGCATGAAAAAGGTTTTCCGGGATTCATATTTTCTACAGCACTCAAGAGTAATAATATAGCTTCTTATTAGTGAAAAAAAATTACTTAATCAATAGACTAGTTCCTAAAATTAGCGTGATTAAACGAACGAAATGTTCAGTTTTATGTATTAGTATAGATGCGGATAGACTTACTGAAAAGAGAGAGGCATTGACGTGACATTCGCTTTAACAATTTACACAGAGTGCTTCCAATATAGCGATAGGCTCTCTCTCTATCGCATAACGGAACGGAATGCTCATAGCTAAAAGTGTATGCCGTGGTTGCACATCTGCCTACTCCTTCGGGGATAAAGGCGTGACGTGTGACAGAGTAGTCAATTTTGTGCAGTCCAATTTCAAGAATCTAAATTCTGGTAACCTAGCGACATCTATTATTTCTTTCCGCAAACATATTCGCAATGAATCAAACACAGATGCCGTTAGTAGTAGCAAGAAAACAACATTCTAAATTATAATTAATTTTTAACCAAAAATCTACGAAATAATATTGAATTCATAGTTTCATTGTGTGTTTCAACAACTAGTGGCCCTAGACGTTCCTCTCTAAACTACAATTTATATAAACTATCTTTCATTTTTAGATCTCGACAACAGCGCCACGTGGTTCAGGACTGTCTTCAAACTAAAATCAACCAAATGCATTCAAATTTCATTGTAATCGGTTAGCACATCAAAAATAAATCGGCAACATCTGTCAAGCCTTAATTGATGCTGCATCACACATGTGGTACTCATACGGACTCACGTTTTTTATCACATAATGGGTAGGCAGAGCCGCAACTAGTGCATCCATTTCTCGCCGTATGTTTTGCGTCTCATGTTGTGATAGGTGGCGAGTTTGATTACCATAGTACCTCAGAGATCCTCGATACAGGAGACCAGGTATGAAAGTAATAAGGGTTGAATGTAACAAATTTTTGAACGAATTATGTCGGTTGCATTGACCGATTGGTTGATTAGCCGATATACACCATTTTGGAGCCCAATTCACCTCTGTTGCGCTCACGGCGCTGTGCCAACCCGAACATTAACTCTGTTCAACTGAATTGAACTGCAATCCATTGAAACTGACTTTAGTATGGTCAATATTGACAGCTTGTGGTTGTGTACGGAGTGGCACTCATGAATTATGATATAAGAACTCGAGATTAAGTGTAAACCTAGATTTGAATAAAAAAAATAGTCAAATAAGTAAGATTATTTGTTGTTCAAGTGAATAAATAGGTTATAGCAGTGATGTTTTGGTTATCATTTTACATCCGATTTTGAACAAATGGTTTATATGGATGTTCGTGTCTATAGAATATACGTCAATGGTTGTACCTGTTATTTCAACTGCGTTTGTGTTTTTATGTTAGGTTCAATCTTACATGTCCAGTGTCAGTGAAGTAACTATTCATCTTTCTACTTTACTATATGAAATGGTATCTTTCTGAAGTGGTTTTGATGTTACAGGCATAAGTTTGTTGTATTCGAGAAATTATATTTGGGAATAAATGTAGTGATGATAGTAACAAGCTGTTACTTTCATCCTGTCTATGGTGTGATATCTCAAAGCACATTTTGTTGCCATTTTTTTTTGTATATTTTAAAGTAAGAGAAATCCATTTTCTTTTTTCAGAATGCCTAATATATACAAAAGAATAACCAGTAGAGGTTTAGTTACTGCAGAAATAATGGAAATAATGGTGTTGGCTGCAGAAGAAGTACTTCTCATAAAAGTACCATTTAGGGACGCTGCGAATTCATATTAGTAGTGCCATGTAACTTTATAAAGATGCGGGCAAACAATGGTCGAAAACATAAAATAGGCCTATAACGGTTATCTAACTGCGGCCAATTTTGGGTTATAAATATGTTACATTAATTCCTTTCTTTCTCATAGCTGCACTTGTGTTTTCATTCCTTAAATTCGTTATCAGATAAAGTTATTTGTGGGATAAAATAAAATATAAACAAATTAAGTATAATCAGGGGCCTTATTGCGTCTACGGGATATCTTATACGACTTTTAATCACGGGTGGTCTAATCGAAGGAACGAATTGTTCTGTGTTAGGTAAAGAGTCGAGAAATCCCCTACTTATGTATTAATTTTTAATTATTTATTTATTTTCCCTCGTAGATGAAGTCGGCAGTAGCTGGAAGGAAGGAAGGGAAGGGTCCATACAATCCGATTCTGCCGGCTTCCTTTTCGTAACATAAGTAAAATCGTATTATGTCGATATTTCTTTTACCCAATTGTCTTACTTTTGTATTTAGTCGAGTTATAATTTATCACTTCAATTAACGATTTTTTTTATACAAAGAATTGTTTTCTGCTTTTAAAGACGGATACAGTTTTGAATGAATACAATATAATTATAAGATAAAGAAACCCGTGAAGGGTGCCCCTTCACTAATTTATAAAATAATCTCAAAATCATTTCACGAAAAAATATAAAGGGAAAAATTTGATTTAAATGTAATATATTAATATAAAGCCTACTAATAAAAGAACTAACAATAAATTGAAGGATGTGTTTGCATTACAACATAAAAAATATCTCGATAGCACTAACTTATTGAATATTATTAATATTCAAATACATTAAACAGTACAGTTAGTTATATACCGTACGTCAGTGCTCAAAAACCTATTACCAATTGGTAATAAGCTGTTGTTTTATTTTAAATGTTCGTATAACAAGATGTCACAACGTCGATATTGATACAAAAATAACATATTATTTACAAAAAATCTACTAATATGCGCATTACAAAATTACAAAAAATATGAAGTAATTTACATTGATGTTTTGTCATTTCACAATAGATTGAGTTACCGTAGCATTGAGCACAATTTTTTTTTATCACAATCCGTCCGCTTTAAGTATATAATCTCAAAACACTTTCCCCCTTATCATAGACGTTATTTATCTAAGGACGAAGCATTGCTGTGATAACAAGTCTGTTTTTCAGCTTTGTTTATCTGACAGTCAACTAGATTAAAGTTGTATTTCAATATTAACCAATCATAACGGCCCTACGTCTACGCACTGCGAAGGCTGTCATGCCGTCAGCACTGAGAAACAGACTTGTTATCACAGCAAAGATGAAGCTTAGATAAATAACGTCTATGAATAAGGGGTTTGTTAGTACTGAAAGTAAATGCAGCATTATTCCGATCCTTGGATGCTGTCCCACAGGTCAAGAAATACCGATATTATCAATTTTACGACATTTGTTTTACCTCCGTTGTCCTCCCTACGTCGTCCTTCGCTGCGTCTACGAGCCGTTCTGCAAGGAAAAATAGAGTTACAGTGTGAACTGGACATAAATATAAAGTATATTAGAGCCATTATTGGACTTTTGAAACTTATGATCCATCCTGAATGACGTAGTTCAGTTTTTGGTTGACATTACGAGGTATTAATGTTTTCTATATTCCATTCTGTTCAGTACTTTATTAATTGATCAATAAATGAGCTTTTGATTACAAATATTGCTGAGAGCAATACGCCTAGCTGTCGTTTGATTATCTCGCTATCTTTGTCTTACGTTAGAACGTTATGTCAGGTGATGTCACGTTGCACTAGGTGCATCTCTTAATTTATTTGAGAAATATTTATTTTGAACTTGATTTACAAAATTAATTTCTTCTTAAATTTTTTAAAACGTACAATTTTTGATCTTAAAATTATGCATAAAAATGCATTTGTTCATTTATTGCTTTAAAAGAGTATAAAATTACTTAAAATATATTAAAATGCAAATTGTCTTCTTTTTGTTTTCTTTTTACGTTTTTGGTGTACAAAAAAGTTTTAAATAAATAAATAAACTAACCTTACGTTTTGTATTGGTTGTGTTATTGTCCTGTTATGATCATTGGATGTTTTCCTAGCGAGTACTATGCGGCGATATTCTGAAACTTTCAAGCAATTATCAGCCTTATAGACCAAGTGGTATAGACCGAATATAAGTGGACAGTTGTATCCACCGTGCTAATTTAGTTTAAAATAACTTATAAAACAAAAAAAAATATCGTGACTTTGCGTATTTCTGGGTAATTCCTATAAAAAATATGGAAGGATCAAACAATATTCGTGAAGAAGTTCATGTTTACCATTTGCATGTCTAACATTAACGTTTATTAACAATATAAAATTTGATTAAAAAAAAAATAACCAAAATGTGGGATTGAATAAAATGAAAATAATATTTTACGGTAAATACATAATTAATCTCTGTTGCCTAAACATCAACGAGGTTTTAGGTTCTCGAGGATATTGTATTTCTTTATTCACCTTTCTCTATGAAGTCATTGAAACTCTGCTCTGCATCATCGGTATCGTTAGCAGCTATTTCCTCCATTATATTATCAAACACATCGTCCATTTCTGTTTTGTAATCTTCTTTATCAGATCCAATGTTAATAGTTGCGAAATCACCTATTGATCTTGATTCTAAAACAAAAACATTACTAGTAGTTCTAGTTACAATAAAATCCATATTATACTGATTTAGTTGCTTTAAAAGAACTAGTTAATAGACTGACGAACTTAAGTAGAAAAGTCATGATGAAAGAACAACCAAATTTTTTGGCTATCTACAAATAAAATTTCGTAGGCTTTCCCAGTTTGGACCCGTACTTATCACATGTTTTTCAGAAATATTATTAATGTAATGAATGACTTATGTGGTACGTGCGCAAAATGGCTAGGTCTACGGTATTTTTATATTTATATATGTCGACGTAGAGTTGATTTTAGGAGCAGAGTACCAACGGCACTGGTCTGCGTTCTACAGAATCTACGCTACACAGCAAAAAAAAAAAAGATGTATTTTTGGTGTAGGAAGATTACAATCACACTTTGATGTCATTATCCTAACAGAATGTTAGCAGTGCTCCTGGCTTGGACCGATGTACCACCTATTTAAATAAACTTTTAAAAACCTTTGACACACATTTTCAACTTAATTATCGTCACAGGAAAATTTCCAGATATATGGAAACTAGTTGTATCCCCAATTTATAAAGACGGCAATAATTCCTTGTCGAATAATTACCGACTCATTAATTTGTTAAGCATATTCTCTAGTACTAGAAAAAGTTGTAAATAAACGCCTGGTAAAATTTATTGAAGATTTCTCACTTAAATCCCGAAATCAGTTTGGTTTCAGAAGAAAGAAACCAGCAGAAGATGCGGTTCTTTTATTAACTAATTTCTTGATAAAAATGAATACTGCCTTGGCGTGTTTCTAGATCTGGCAAAAGCTTTTCTTGTTCCTATTCTTCTCCAAAACCTAGCAAACATAGGCATCAGGGGCGTTGCTCACGATTCGTTTCAAAGCTACCTCACAAACCGTAAATAATGTGTTAAAATTGGGTCAATCTTAAGTCAGCAACTTCCCATAAGCTATGGAGTTCCGCAGAGTAGTATACTTGGTTCTGCGCTGTTTCTGATATGCATCAATGACATTTCAAATATTTCATTACAAGCAGCTAACACCACATACTATGCAGATGATACAGTAGTACTATTTTATGGTTTCTTTTTGGGAGTAGTTTTAAAGTCAGCTGAGTTAGGTATGGCAAAACTATCACATAGTTTAAATAAAAATTTTGTAACATTAAATATTAGGATTATAATAAGCGGCGATAGCCTAGTTGGTTGTGGAACGGACTACCGAGACGTATGTCCGCAGGTTCAAATTCCAAGGACACACACCTCTGACTTTTCTAAAAAATATGTTGTATTATTTGTGAATTATCGCTTGCTTTAACGGTGAAGGAAAACATCGTGAGGAAACCTGCATACCTAAGAAGTTCTCTATAGGAATTTTGAGGGTGTGTAAATCTACCAATCCGCACTACGCCAGCGTGGTGGACTAAGGCTTAATCCCTCTCAGTAGTAGACGAGGCCCGTGCCCAACAGTGAGACAGTATACAGAACTGATATTATTATAAACTTTATGGTAAATAAATAACTTACCAAGAATTCGCTGGTTCACTGTTACAAGGTTCTATGTTAAATTTGACCTGCAAATTTAATTGTATATATAACAAGGTTCTACGTCCCTTTCAATGAAAATTTGTAATATTCCCGAAAAACAAATTTAAAGGAAACCATGAATTTGATTTTTAAATTTTGTACCAACATGAAAATATTTAATCTCATTTTTGGAACGTAAGCAAAAACTAACATAGGACTTTGTAATAGTGAGTCAATGAATTGTTTTTGCCAAGAATTAAATATTTTTATAACATACCTGGAGCAGCGCACGTGTGTGTTATAAATATAAAGCCCAGGACGAAGACGCCGCGCGGCATCATGGGGGACTGACCGGGCAGCGTCTGGAAACCTTTATATAAGTAATCAAAATAAAAATAAATTAACCATAAGTCTATTTATAGCGTACATTCAAGGACTGTAGGAGGTCTGTGGCCTGAACATATATTAATTTTAGATTCAGGGGCTCGCCTTCGGGCCACATATAACTTGACTTTCATTTTTAATTCTATTAAATGTACATACTTGTTTCTAGTATCCCCCCCCCTCCCCCGCCAATTTGTACTATATATCATTTGCAAAATTTTTGTCAACGAAATTGTACCTTTGTGATTAGTGCACTAACGTCCTAATCACTTCAATGTACAAAAACATATTTAATGTGCATAAGTATAAACAGATTGGAAAAAGATTACATTATTGTGTTTGAATAATTTCTTAATAATGCAATAAATGTATTTATTTATATGTATAGCATTTGTATATATATATATATATATTCTTTTTTTTTTCTTTAAAATATTAATTATATCCTTCGTACACCTAATGCTGCCCCTTTTTATTCCGTTTTTTCTTATATCCATCCTATGGTTGTCCGTAAGAGATTGCACTGTGCGATAAGACCGCCATTTGTACTTTTTTCTCTTTTTTTGTCCTATTATTTTTGTCTCTGGTGTACAGTAAAGTATAAAATAAATAAAAACACACTCAGACACACATCGTTATGCGTTTATCCCCGAAGTATGCAGAGGCGCAACCATAGCACCCATTTTTCGCCAAGTGTGTTCCGTCCCATGATGTGATAGGAGGCGAGCCTATTGCCATATCGGGCACAAATTCCAAACTTCGGGCTGATACTGAAAAGAAAAACCCAAATATCACTTAGCCCGACATAGGATTCGAACCCATGACCGCAGCGGGCTGCCTTACCGCGAATGCAGTACAACTACACCACTGAGCCAGTTAGCTTCTTAATAAACCCTCTTTAAATTTTTAGTTTGTAGTGGTTATTTATGTTGTTTTTTTTGTTAAGTTTTCTATTCACGTAGTCTTCAGTTTCAGAGTTTTATAGCCGAAAACGCTTTTCACCTCGGCGCAGCAGCGATTAAAACATAGCTATTAATATATTAAGGATATATAGGCATAGGATGTTTATTAAACGAGTTGACGACACGCGTTTGATGATCGCGACATCAACCTATTAGCCAATTGTATGCGTTTTTATCGATACAAATGCAAATAAAACGCGTTTCACACAGCCAAAGCGGTGAAGAAAGCGATGTAAAGGAGAGGAACAACCACATGTGTAGAGCGCGTCTGGTTTTTGGTACCTACAATGTACAGTCACAAAACGCGAGGATCGTGTGGAGATTTCAACTTACCTACTGCCTTGCGTTTGCCGAGCTTTCTAGTCACCTTAGTTTATTATTTTGTCTCCCGCTTTGCTATGGAGGGAAATGGACAATTATTATTTCCAACTCCTCCCTATCTTTCTATTTGATTAATTTCGTTGCGGGATAATGACAAATTAGTTTTCCCTACGACTCGCGGAGCTTCACTGCTTGGTGACATAAAATGCGTGCCACTGCTGATCCTGGCTTACAGGAGTTGTAAGGGTGGGTGTGAGAGTGGGAAAGTTTAGTCGCGTTCAACGTGCGTCGTCAGCTTGTATAATAACGTCGTGTGCAAAGGCCCTTAGTCGTTAGCATAGAAGAAAAATTGCATGCAGTATTAGTAGGTATAAAAAGAAAATTTATTGTTAAATTGACCTAGTTACATGGTTCGGAAAATGTCATCAATCAAGTTAAAATCAATAGTTAAGCAAGTGCTAGACAATACAACGTTACTTTTCAAAGCGTATGGCAGAAAAGATTTGGTTCATTTTTACGAATGGTGTCTGTCTTATATTAATCTCTATGCAGGGCCCGGTGTCCCATAAAACTCATAAAATGTTTCCTACCCTGGATAGACACTCGAGATCTTATAGACTTGCATAAATGAATGAATTAATCCCTCTTAGCCGAATTTCTGCCACGGCACCCAATCTCAACGGAGATCAGCCAGGTATGCAGGATATATTATAGTGCACTAGTATGTGCGCAATGCACTGGTGCAATTTCTGTTCCTTTATTCTCATAGTACGGTGAGACGGCAATCCGACATAACCGAAGAGAGATCAGGCGCAGGACCGATGGCTTTACGTGCTTTCCAAGGCACGGGGGTATCACACCGCCAACTTCCTGACTCCGAGCTACGACTGAGTAACTTTTGATATGGAAAAGCCCAGTCACTATTTTTTGGCCAGAACCGGGATTCGAACCCAGAACCTCAGCGCGGTAGTTGTACTTGTACCGTGTACAATTACAACTATGCCACCGAGGTAGTCGTTATAGACTTATATGCTGTCAGGCCAAAGAGACTGCATCATTAGTTTATTTATTTATTTAAATATAGTTCTCCAACAGTACACAACACTCACAAATTAGTACGCAATGTTGATATTTTACAAAAAAAGACAAATAGAACTAAAATCTACCAACAAATAATTAAAAAGCAAACATAACTATGATATAGGTCCTTTTATAAATTTGTATGTATTCTTTTATAAATTTGTTGTTATCCCGGAAACTCCATAAAATACAATTCACATTACTTCCCAGATAATAAAATATGTTATGTCCTAACCACATGACAGCCACACATAGACAGTGGTTTTACTAACTCACCTATTGTTCGTCGATTTTATTTCCATTCGGTGTTGCGATTCGTGTCTAGCCGCGAGCACTTTCAATTCCAAACAATTGTGCATGGACATCGAAATATCACTATAAAAACTTTAGGAATCTATGTCCAAGGTTTATTTTATATATATAAAAGTTAGCTATATGTGTAATTTACTGTGGCTAAGGATGAAATTTTTCGAGAGGAAATTCGACACAGCTTATAGGTACTAATAATATGCTATTAATAATAATTATAGGGAACAAAATACTAAGGAATCAATCTGGAAGCATATTCTTTCAAATAAAAAAATATATTTTCCATTTCGTTGAATAAATGACAATTCTGCCAATGTCAAGTTTGGAAAGAATAAAATCCTGAGTTCTGAGGTAACAAACATTAAACAAACAAAATACCCATCGAATTGAGAACACCCTCCTTTTTAGGAAGTCGCTTAATAAAACCGAGATAATTGATAATTTAAATATGATATCACTATCATATTTAAATTGTTCTTGTTGTATGTTATCCACGATTTTTTTATCGGATTGAAAACCTTTGAGTCACAAACATACACTTTAATGTGATATAAGTAATTCGAGCTTCTGTATGACCTCACTACTATTAAGCGTCTACAACTTTACAATTAAGACATTAGCCTTTCTCATAGTTCTTCAAAAAATGTTTCCATTAGAGCAGAATATTCATAACCTAAAATATTTTCTCTTTTCAGTACATAATCGTCACTTTCAAGTCTTGCAGACGTAGTTGTGGTAAAAGATGAAAATGTAAATTACTTTATGCATAACATTACCTGCGCGGTTCACGTATTTTACCATTGAAAACTTGGTGTTGAATATTATGAATAGCGCCATCTGTGAATGTATATCGACAATTAGTCTTATTATATTTAGCCCGAGTAAAAAAAATTGGGAAACGGCAGTTCCTTATTCTTTTTAAAGTGAATGTTAGTAAAGGAAATTCATACCATTTTTAACACAACACTGCCGTGTTTTTTACTTTACTTTTCGGACTGTAATCGGTTATTTTTACCCCTACTGACTTAAGAAGCGTGTACACATAGTTTAAAATAAATTGATTCGAACCAAAATAAAACAAATAATCGAACTGCCTCCGACGTTAACTTAAGGCAATCCCCGCAAATCTGTTTTGGAGAACAGGATAAAACTGGGAAGTGTTGTTTGAAGTCCCTCGGTTTATTAACTCCCTCGGGAGCGTGTAGCTTGACGAATGATAACGCGGTTCAGGGATTAAGGAACTTTTTTTGATTGATTTTTTTTATTCTCTCAAGGCAAAGTAACCATATTTATTTGATGTTTATTAAAAGATGGATAATGTCGACCAGCAAGTTTGCATGACCATGTGACCACACTGCGACAGATGGCAAGTTGGCAGTCGATACAATTATGCCGGCCTGTTGGAACCGGATATACACAGGCTGATCTCGGATCGCGGCAGACTTACGTAGGCCATTATGGCGGGTTTTAACACCTTGTGTATGGTGATCGCTATCCGGGCGGATATAAAATATATCCTATCACCAATTTATTATTATATAAAAGCATTACGTGCATTATGAAGTAAAATAACGTGTGGCATAAAGAATCAGAGCTCAGGTGAGCTTGCGAGCATCATCATTCAGTTACATATGTTCGTCTTTCTCACAAAATCTCAGAATCTAGTCATAGAAACATCAAAGACGGAACGTTGCAACTCGACGCGAGCCGACACGACGCGACGTCGAGTGACTGTTGCTTTGTTATGGTCAAGTTTACGACAACAAAGATGAACGTGTCAGCCGAGATCTCTTGTATCGTAACTCTTTCCATGTTGAATTCTCGTATGTTTTCCATTATTGTAAGAAAAACACCTTGTTGCACTCACTGATTGTCACACACTCACTTTTATACACTCGTCACCAAATGAATAAAAACACCACACTTTCACTTATTAAATAGTCACTATTTATTTAGAAAACTCAGACCAGCATAATCACCTTACAAGCGATCAACAAAAACTGCCCCTTTGGCAGACGAACATTCATTTAAATACAGTATTCCCTCTCCAACAAGTAGTTCTGTCAAACAAAACTTGTTATTTTTGTGAAAATATCTTACTTTTATTTAAATATTTCGACAACCCTACATTATGATTGATGGGCACTTGATTATCCGTCGGCCAGTGGCGGAAATACATTGTTGTATCAAAGTTTTTCCATGTTGAATTCTCGTATGTTTTTATTATAATTATTGTTGGGTATTGGATGTTTATCCGTCGGACAGTGGCATAGTATAGTATAAAGGGACCATGACAGTATTTATCGAATGAACTCATATGAAAAATCTGTTTTAATTTTTTTTTTCTAGCGGCACACACCTTATGTGTATACTTTGTGAATTATCGTTTGCTTTAACGGTGCAGGAAAACATCGTGAGGAAACCTGCATACCTGAGAAGTTCTCTATAGGGATTTTGAGGGTGTGTGGAGTCTACCAATCCGCACTAGGCCAGCGTGGTGGATTAAGGCCTAATCCTTCTCAGTAGAAGAGGCCCGTGCCCAACAGTGGAACAGTATATAATACAGGGCTGATTTTATTAGGTCAATTCTCTTTATTTTTAAAGGTTTTTTTTTCATTTTTACATATATATTTAAAAAAAACACGCATATAAAAATATAAAAAATTAATGACGTTCCGATGGCAAAGCACCAGACCCAGACCACCGTCGGTTAGGGATTCAAAGTGAGGAATCTCCTCACAATTCGCGCCGTGTCCAGCAATACTGCCAGCATTTGGCCTCCGACCCAACCCAATATTATTATATTATGGCAAAATGTATATCTAAAACTTCGTCTTGTATCCTCATCATCGTCCATAATGCAGCATCATAATGAATGTTAGGGCGATCCATCAGTGACAGGCGCTAATTGCTCTCGCCCCGATATTGCCGGCACAATGTCACAATTCAGCAATAAACGACACCGCCCTTCACTCTCAGCACTTTGTCAAAAATGTATCCGAAAAATAATTTAATTTTTGTATGCTGGCTGCTTGTCTGTTGGTAAACAATTTGTCATAAATAATAGGAAATATGAATATTATCAAGTATTTTGAGTAGATGGTGACATTTTTTATAATTTTATGTCTCATAATGTTTATAAATAATAAATTCTCTAACTGGAGCACCACAGTGCTTGACTTTGGAAGTAGTATCTATTTTATTATATTCTGCATAAAAATAAATGTATCTCAAATAACAACTACCTACAAAACATAGAAGATTGTGTTCTTTGTAATCGTCCTTGGTCCTTTTAAGGCATCTGCAAAAATATGAATTTGGCATATAAATTTTAAATAAAATCAATAATGATTTTTTATATTTACGCGAATGTTGGACATTACAATATAATTATTTTTCAGATTTTATCCTGGGTTTTAATTTAATTATTTTCTGTCAACGTTTCGAATACTTTACAGCCTTCATGGTCTCGAGAGGTCCATTCCGTCACGTCCCATAAAATCCGAAAAATAGTTTTATAATAAAATCAATATACAAACTTTACATTACCCATGTTTAAAAATTAGAATGTCCCAAATTATCCTATGATAAAATACTTTATTAATTAAATTCGTTAAATTTATGACCAAAATGTAGTTAACGCCCTGCAAATATCACGTAACAATGTTATAGCTTCCTGCTTTCGTCGCAGTATCGAGTTTACATTTCAACCAATTTAATCTATTTTGATGTTGTATACGTGGAATCGGTGTATTCCTCTCCTATGATAGCGTAGACTTGTAATATTGTCGTGTTACGTAATAATTTCTTATGTTTACGCGAATGTTAGGCTTTGAAATAAAACTATATTTCGGATTTCATCGCGGTTTTTTGTATTATCATTTTCTCCCGACGCTTCGAAGACTGCAGCTTTCATCGTCACGGGGCGGACTGAGGTGTTGGTCGTCCGAAAACTCAGTTATAATATATAATAATAACTGCTGAGCACGAGCCTCCTCTACTACTGAGAGGGATTAGGCCTTAGTCCACCACGCTGGCCTAGTGCGGATTGGTAGACTTCACACACCTTCGAAATTCCTATAGAGAACTTCTCAGATGTGCAGGTTTCCTCACGACGTTTTCTTTCACCGTTAAAGCGAACGATAAATTCACAAAGAATACACACATGATTTTTTTAGAAAAGTCAGAGGTGTGTGCCCTTGGGATTTGAACCTGCGGACATTCGTCTCGGCAGTCCGTTCCACACCCAACTAGGCTATCGCCGCTTTTTGGTTATAATATTGTCTACCAAAATTTAACAATTACAAAAAAATGTTTTATTTCAACGCTTATGTTATCTTATTCATGCGATTAGCGTGCAATGGTAATCTGTATGCCAATTTAAATTGTCATAACCGTGATGAGGTGCACGGGGAACTCTCAAAATAACGTGTGGCATATTGAAGGAACCTGATGATATCAACTACTGGCCACTCTAAAGCAATGAAGGTTTCTGATATTCTATAAGTAAGGAATACTACCATTCCAACTGATCAATTTGTTCTAATAGAAAAACGTAACAATATTAGGTATAGTATAAAATACTAAACAAATGTGTCCGCCAATTTTTAAAGTCAATATTTTATTAGATTCGGTGTTTCTATAACGCAAATTAGCCCTAATTATCTATAATTATATTTTTATTTCTTGCCAAGGATTAAAAGAAAATTCATATATATTTTTCATACACATTTACAAATTATCCTCCATCTTAACACATGATTCAAAATGGCGTCTTGATTTACACGACAAATCACTTTGTAAGCGATATCGTTGAGAGAATTTTTTTTGGCGTGTAAATAAATATGCCGAGAGCAAAAGAAATCAAAAGTAGGCCACGGTGTTCGCGGAAAACCCTTGTTTTGTAACATAAATATTTTGATAATTTGCGCTTCAACGGTATTTTTAACTCGCACCCGACTTGTAAATCGTAATGGGATGGGATCCCTCTTTCAATGTTCCCTTTTCGCTATGACCTCTCCTAAAGGACAAACACACACGAGGCTTAAAAAGAACGCTCATCTCTTGGTAGGCACAGGCTTTCTTGTGCTTTTATCATGGGTACAGTCCATGGGCTACATCAGCCGTTTACCACCAGGCGAATGCGCTCCTTTGCCTTAAAACAATAAAAAAATACACAAAGCTATTAATCCATAATTAATCACTTATGTCTGAAGCGAGTCCGAATGGTCTCCTCATTGTCAAAATATTCGATATTCGCTGCGATTCTGTAAATGGGATTTCTATCCACGAGGAAAAGAGTATAACGGAGTTAAAACAAATATTTTGATTACTACTAAATTGTTTATAGCATCTATAAATATACCCTAATTAATTAACAAAATAATACGTTTTTTCAACGCTCTATTTCAGAACTCTCAATTATAATAATACAATTCAATTGGACCCTTGATACTAGTGCAACAGTTGACGTAAACAGCTGTTTTCCTTCATTCAACATAAATAGAAAAAATACCTCACTTCAGATTTGTACAGACATCTGTTCGGCTCAGTTTATTAGCGACATTAGACAAAAAGTTGTCCTTAAACGGAATATCCAGTAACGACTACCAGGACGAGCGAGTCCAAAGTATGCATAAATCATGCGAGAAAAGACGCGTGAACGAGCTATCATAGTAAATCCTATTAATGATTTAAAGAACCGAGTGTAGGGATAATTACATACACTAGGAACTTGGGTAATGTAGTAGGATACAAGGCAGGATATTTGCGCCAATGTTTAAGGGATATAGCATCCTTAGGTGCTCGACAATTCTCTTGGGCTTTAGTTAACATCGTGTACACTTTCATATGCTAGAATAAATTTCTCATGCCACATTCACTGCTGGTAGGTCTCTTATATGTGAGAGTCCGCCTAGGTACCGCTGCAATGTCTATTTCTGTCGCCAAGTAGCGGTGTGTACTCATTGTTGTGTTCCGCTTTGAAGGGCATTGTAGCCAGTGTAACTACTAGACATAAAACTTAACATCTCATGTCTTAGGATAGCGAGTGCAGTGGAATAACAAACAATACTTTGTAATTCAATGTGTTGAATGGTGTTTCTGTTGTTTATGGGCGGACGTATCACTTACTTTCAAACGAACGGTAAGCTCGTGTCGTCATTCAAAGTGATGAAAAAAATCAAATTATAAAATAATGTTTAGTTACTTATGTCAATTAGGCCTGTATGGTTCACGAACGCTGAAATACTGAAATAATTTAGATTAAAATAGATCTATAGAATCTAAATATTAATACGTGAACAAAACAATTTCTACGACTTTGTAAACACATTACGCGCACGGAAGAATGGGAGTTTGGTATAATTTAAATTAATATTGAGTACAGAAAAATAAAATCTATAATTGCAGTCAATTTTCATCCAATGGATGACTACTAGTATTAATCATTTATTTTAAATGTACAATTCCAATCAAATACAAGAAATCATCTGTGAAATGCATAGCTAAAATTCTAGGAATCTAAACGTGTGCGAAACTGTTGATTTTAGTTATTTTGAGTTGAATAACGCAAACATTTCGATTTGATTCCTCGATATTGAGTGAATTGTTCAACGGGAGGTGTAAATAGGTTATGAAAGAATGATTTAAAATCCGGAGATCAATACTCATTTGATCTGCAAATATTAGTATTGTGTTTAGGCAGTATACTTATATCTCATCACCCATGTTTTCCTTCCCTTAACACCATAATTGTGGGGTTTATGTAGTGGATTTTATTAATTAAAGTCAATTTCAATAAGTAAGGAATCTGTTTCTGCCGCTAAGCTGCATGAAGTTTAGCATTGTATGAGTATTATGTAATAGGAGATATAACATTAATTAATTGAGCATAAAATATATAATCGAAAAACTATAACGTTTCTAGAATAAATAAACATAAAGTTATATGAAGTTCGAAGTGTACAGAGTCTGCCTTTTTCACTCAGTTGTAGGGCTAAAGATAAATCTAAAGAAAGAGGCGGACGAGGTTATTTATGGAAGTCGAACTCCGACCCAAACGTTTGGGATGCTTTTCCCGCTCCAATTGATGGGACCTTCATTCATTTTACACCTTCGAAAATAATCAAAAATCTTGATAGTAGCATACGATTCTGAGTTTAAATAGTAGCTGTTTGACTGTGTTAATAACCTTGCCTGGAATAAGAGGTCTGTGTACTTTTGAAATTTGTTCCCGATATGGTGATAGGTTCGGTGGTAACGGTGAAGGAAAACATCGTGAGGAAACCTACACATCTGAGAAGTTCTCTATAGGAATTTCGAAGGTGTGTGAAGTCTACCAATCCGCACTAGGCCAGCGTGGTGGACTAAGGCCTAATTCCTCTCAGTAGTAGAGGAGGCCCGTGCTCAGCAGTGGGCAATTATATAATACAGGGCTGATATTATTATTATTATTATGGTGATAGGTTCGCTAATAGAAGATGAACAGTGGACGCTCTGGTTGCCCCTCCACCTACCCCTTGAGGGATAAAAGCGTGATGTGCGTGTACTTTTACGAGATAAAACTATTGTTAAGTGTCTGTGCGTTTTTTTTCTTTTTATACTTTTTTTTTGTTGTATTTACGTGTGCGTAGAGAAATCAATGGTTTAAATGGTTTAATCAACATGATAATCTAGAGCTTAATTGCTCTATGTGCCAATTTACGCTAAATTCTTTCTATATGCGTTTACGTTTCACGCGGGTGTGGCGGCACGGTTGATATATACCGCCATCTCGTCAACATCACCGGAACTGCAAGATGATCAACGTGATATTGGATTAATAATTGTAGTGATATTGCACACCAATCACGCTAGATGGCGATTGACAAAACTGGCTTGCGTTAGCAGAATTTGCGCGATGCGCAGCATACATGCCACCTACGAATAGAAGCCGTCGGAGGGGCCGCGGCCGGTCACAAGCAACATCTGCCTGACTGGAAATCTTCCCCTTCCACAGAGGAACGCAACCGTCTGTTCCTCTACAGCGGTGTTTACCTTTACGCCGCTAAACGGATGAATCTAAGATCATAATTTAGTTTATATAGGAAACCAACAGACCTGGTGAAGCAATCGTGCATTGTCAACATTTTAAAACTGTTTTATTAAGTATGTTTATAGGTTTATCGTTGGTAACCCGAGTTGGCTTGCATTAGCGGGCGTGGTATTGGCATCGTTCATTAATTTGATTGATGACTGCTTGCTCCCCAACAAAATGAACTTTGTCTTTTAATACCAAAGCGTTTCTTACACAATTTACAAAATCGAGCGCGTTATTTTTTTAACGTAGGCCATAATATGTCACAGTAGCGATTAGGCAACTCTTTAATTTGGAACGGAACGGACTGCCGAGATGAAAGTACAATATCCAAAGATTCAAAACCCAACGGCACGCAACTTTGACTTCTGTGTTAGTATTCCTTTGTCAATTATCGCTTGCTTTAACTGTGAACGAAAATATCGCGAGGATACCTACAAGAATTTCGAAGGTTTGTGAGATTTGCCAATCCACACTAGGCTAGTGTGATGGACTAAGACTAAAACCTTCTTAAAAATCTGCCAAAAATACAGGATATATGATATATGTATATAATACAGGGTTAATATTGTTGTTATATATTATGTCCCCTTGGTCTTCTAAAACTATATGGCTCGTAGACCGAAATGAGGACTGGAATCCCAGGTTGAGTAATATTTGGGTTTTGAAGCACGATGTGGACGACACTGGGTCCTCCAGGTATACACGAATGAAGCGGTCAGTTATCAATGCTAAGCCGTTTATGCAATATTCTTGATAAAGAGTGGTGCAATGATGATATGTAGACGAAGATGGTAGATGCAGGCAAATGAGCAATCCACATTTATTAATAAATCAAGGATATGCTGTTAGAAAGAAATAGTGATTCGGGAAGGATAACATATTCTAGGCATCCGAAATCTCTCCCACCCTTGTTGGAGGGGAGACATCATAGAAACGTTATAGCATATTGTCACATTACTGATTTCATTGTAACAGTTAAATAGCCCCGCTGAAGCTTAGAGAAAAGGTACATTCTTTGACCACAGAGGCTTCATTTTTTTCTACAGAGTTTTCAATATTGTGGAAGCATTCCTCAGTTGCTTTCTATCGCTATACTTTTATACAATTACAATTTTGTTAATTTGTTACTTATCAATAACAGAATAGATTAATAACATTCAAAAGCTTTATTAGTAAGCCCCTAAACTGTTAGATAACAAGTAAGCATGTAAGTTAGCGGACGCAAACAGTGAGGTTATCAAAGAGATTGTGTGCAACTGCGTTTGATGAGTTGTGGTTGGGAATGCCGGCCGCGCCCCTACTGCCCGCCGGATGTGTGAGCTCGGCCCACGCAGCAGATATCTTTGGAGATGTTACAACCTTTATTTCATTGATTTATGAGACTAATCGTTTGATGGCGACCATGAGGCACACCAGTAACACCAATGACTTTAAATCTTGAAGTAATCAGATCATATTCAGATATATATAGCCTAGGACTGAACTACTAAATTATTGAATTTGTGTGTGAGTTTCTTTAAGCAATTCATTCCGAAAATGCAAAGATTTGGTATTTCTTGAGGAATATCCTAGTATCATAATTGAAGCTACCATAAAACAACCTGCTCATTTATTTTTTCCCTTCCTTCGCAAGTCTTTATCACACTATAAAAATGTAAAGTACTTAAGTTATTCCTATGGGTAAATATAGTTCCAGGCAATCAAATTTCAAAATACAAGCGCTGTGCTAGCTAAACGAATCCAAAACCTCCCATATAGCATATATAGGTTCCTCTAAAAGACCAAGGAAGCAATTCCTCTCTAAAATATCTCAAACCAGCAATTTTGAAGAGGATCAATCATCAGACGACGGAATTGCTAGTTCGCCTGTTTTTCTTTAATAAACTCATTGTCACACCAATATCACCCGTGTCTAACAGCTCTATATAGGTTGTAAGCGTCCAATCGGCGCGGGTAGAGTCGAATTGTGTCGGAGGCGACACACGCAATTAAGTTCCGTCGGCGGTTGGGCAGGCCGGCGCTTTGTCTGCCCACCCTGATTATACGCCCGATTGATGATGACCAGTTACGGTGTAAGCAGATGGCGAGCTGACAGAACTGGAGTTCTAAATGTAGTTGGTGTATGTCTGATCAGGTTAGTTTGTCCTAGTATGGTATGTTTGGATGATTGGGTAAGACAGGTTGATTAATATAAATATCATTCCGTTCTTGGCTTTGCTGTGGTAGGGTATTTACTGCTAAACCCGATAATATTTCCAAATACATCGTTCGAAATACCACAATTACTAGTAAATTGGTTTTAATTATATTTAAGCATTAATTTTCAATCAATAGTCTTACCCATCAGAACTTTCCTTAGCGTACCTACCTTACTAGAAAAAAATAACGGCAAACTATCCGGGCTTGTGAAATATTTCTAATTGTTTAATCCAGCTAAAAGGTATTAAAAAAGGTCTCTTCTAACTGCCCTGAGCCATCTTTACAGATACAAAATAAATCGCCTCAAGATCTTCACCCCTTCTTTGTGGCATGGATTGCATCTTCAGATATTCTGTGCACCTAATTTCTGACAAATCCAGTTCAAAAACTTACACAGTTGCTCGACCTCGGAATCTTATCTGATACGTCCCGACTTCAAAGTCTGATCCTGATACTAATCGGATTAAACAGAACTACTTCACAAACTATTCCAAATATTTCCAATAGAAAACTAAAAGGAATTCCAAGAACCCCAATGAGGGTGGACAGATATTTATGGTGGTACCGGGTAAATACGTTAAACGTATAAAAAGTAAAAAATGACGTAGAATAAAAATGCTTTCGTCAGGATTGGAAAACAAAAAAACTTTACAAAATGAATGTTGCGCAGTCACCGATTAACCATGTTGACTGTACTAGTGATGTGTCTTCATATATTGATAGTCTTTTCTTTATTTTGTCACAAGATTTTGTTTTGCGTTCCCGAACCAAGATTAACTTAATAATATTTTTTTTTTACAGCGTTGCTTTAAACCATGATTCCAGGGTCTTAGCATCGTGTAAGCACCTTATTGGAATTCATTTAATCAATGATATAATAAAATTGACATACTCAAAAAAACACCTTGATAATAACAGCATTAGTTCCAAGTTATTTGCAGAGACCAGGACAAATTATAATTAAAATAAATAATTTACTAGTCGACCATTACAATTATGAAACGGATGTATATAAAAATGATTCTAGATAAAGTAAATGAAATATTACAAATTCGATTAAATCAATTATACTGTCATATCTGAGATGGAACGATGTGCAACATTCCTTTAAAATGTTTTTATAATATCAATCAACTAGATAATTAACATCTAAAAGCTTGATATCATACTAAAGATATAATCAAATAATTGTTAACAACTTACTCCCATTATTATCTTAATTATGCAGTATTTAATATCCTAAAATCTAGATTTTTATAATCTGAAGAATGATGTGAAAATAACACCAAAAATATCGATAATAAACAATAAAATCGAAATCGAAACTATCTATAAAATACCCATCACTACCATCGCGTGAAAAAGCGCTCGGCATTTGACCCAATCCCGATGAGAACAATAATTTACATGCACCCCCGGGCGTCCTGGGTGGTCCTGGGGGTCCTGGGGGGTCCTGCACCCTTTCCCGACCCCACCCAGGCTGCTATCATCGCAATAATAGCAGTTTTTATGCGACAAATTGGATGTAAAACCTCTTTATTTTTCGAGAGCATTCTGATTTCATTAAAATGAAAAATATTCTTTATGTGTACGTATATTGTTGTCCCGCGAGAGCCAATTATTGTGGAGTAACAAATGACAACTCTGGTATAATGCACTCAAAATGTGATCATCAAGTTTAATATTATTATATCGAGTTTCTACGTGTTTGATTCCACTGCGTTGATTGTTTGTTGTATTACAACTTTGAATAGTTGGAACAAGTTTATCGGGTTTGAGTACTTTACTGATTTACTTACTTAACAAGGTACTTGCATAAATAAGTTGGTTTCGTATATTTGAGAATCTGTCCAGGTATAAAAAAAAATTGTCTTTTATTGACGTTCGTTGATATTGCTGTGCTTCGGATTTAATAATGAATTAAAAATTGCGACGATAGCCTAGTTGGGTGTGGAACGGTCTGCCGAGACGAATGTCCGCAGGTTCAAATCCCAAGGGCACACACCTCTGACTTTTCTAAAAATCATGTGTGTATTCTTTGTGAATTTATCGTTCGCTTTAACGGTGAAGGAAAACATCGTGAGGAAACCTGCACATCTGAGAAGTTCCTCTATAGGAATTTCGAAGGTGTGTGAAGTCTACCAATCCGCACTAGGCCAGCGTGGTGGACTAAGGCCTAATCCCTCTCAGTAGTAGAGGAGGCCCGTGCTCAGCAGTGGGCAAGTATATAATACAGGGCTGATATTATATTATATATTATATATTTTATGTATTCGCATGAAAATACTGGAAAGGTTGGATTACTTTCTAATTAGAAGTTCGATGTTGTGTATTTTAGAATTTTAGATTAGTTTTGACACTTTCAGACGAGTGCTTCCTAGGTCTCGTTGTGTAGTTTAAAAAAATACTATATAGAAGAATCACTACTACAAGACTAATTCTCGATTTCCATTCACAGATGGCGCTATTTAAAATATTTAACACTAACTTTTTCTGCGCAGGTAATGTTATACCGTAACTTATATTTTCATATTTTACCATAACCACGACTTTAAAATGACGAATATGTACTGAAAAGAGAAAATGTTTTAGTTTATGAATATTCTGCTGTGATGGACACATTTTTACAGAAATGTAAGGTAGGTAAGTAAATTGGTGGTAAAGTGACAGTTTTTAACTGTAAGGTAAGGTAGGGTTACATGGACCCAAAATTAAAATATCAGATCTCAATTTATGTTCGTCAATTAGCTGTTAAAACTCATAACATACTAACAACTAAGTTAATTTATTATAGGCTTAGCTTACATAGGTGAGAAAATTATACACAGTTCAAATTAGTGCATAAAATTTGACTGCACATAAATATAAAACATATCTCAGCTATGCGAATCAAGCTGAACTAACCCACATAAACAAATTAAACAATTACACCGGGTATATTAGAAAATTATTTACAAAACAAAGCTAGTATAGAGTTGTAATTTTGTTATTTATAAGAATTTATCGATATGCAAAATGTTTGGGATTGAAATTGCCCGCGGCTAGACACGAAGCACAGCTCCGAATGGAAATAAAGTCAGTGAGCAATGGATGGATTAACAAAGTCTCTGTATTATCTCTGGGAACAATATCATATTAAGTATATCTACTACGATAGAGTAGTTTCCTCTGATTTTGTTCTACTACTACTGAAAATATTACGAAAAAGACCTTTTTGTGAGATCAGTATGAAAATTTGTTGAAAAAGCAAGTAGTTATTCATTTAAAGTATTGTTGTGAGCAAATGCGGGGATACGTGGGGTTATTGCGTTATCCCTTTCACATGCACGCATTACAGGTGGTAATTAAGGAAGTATTTAATTCAATATTAATTCTCGATTAATGAGATTTTGGCACACAACTACGTCAGTTTTTTTCTATACTAATTAACCATGGCAGTTCTTAAGGCATAGTGACATGGAGGTCAACTTTCTAACTTTATGTGACACAATCGTAATTCATTCACGAATCCTAGTGGATCAATCAAAACCTGTATCTTATGTTGCATTACTAAGTTCGGAATTCCCTCATCTGTCAGTTATAGTAGTGTAATAATTTCAAACAACCTCAGCCGACCATGTCTAGATCATCTTCTGGAGACGATGAAAATAAACTTTAAATAAGTCTTTATAATTTAAAATAATATTTTTTTTATTTTTATTAGCAGTTTGTTACCAATTTTGAACTTGAACCGATTGGCCTCGGTTTGGAGCAGAAATTGATTTTCGGTCGGACACTAACGTAAACTTTTGGAAGGTGCCACAAGCGGCGCGGCAAGAAAAAATGTGGTAGGTTTCTCATATGTGAGATTTTGCCTGGATAGGTCCCACCGCAATGTCTATTTCATCATTCTCATGTCTCAAGATGGCGAGTGCAGTGGAATACCAAACAATACTTTATGATCCAAGGTGTTGTGTTTCAACTGTTTATGGGTGGTCATATCGGTTACCATTAGGCGAACGGCAAGCTCGTCTCGTCATTCAAAGCAATGAAAAAAATGTGCGGGTTTATGAATTAACACACAGTTTAAAGTTTTCAAAGGCTTTTATGTTACAGAGTTTGGAGACAGACATTACAAACATAAGTGTTTTGGAGTAAAGTGCACAGTATATTAACTAAATAACGTAGCCTTCATTTGGTGCCTTGGATGTTAATACTTTTTACAAATATTATTATGCCATTTATCCCTCAGTACGAGAGATGGCCAAATTGTATGATAAAGGTAAGATGACCATAACGCATGAATATTATAATAATTAAATAATATGTAATTTTAAATGTTTTATCATTAGAATAATATTATAAATTTAATAAAAGCGAATTTTTTATAATTGAATTGGTCATTTTATATAATTGCTTTCCTGAAAAACTATGGTCAACTCTTCAGGACTTACCTATATTAATTACTAGGTCTTGCTCGCAGCTTCGCCCCCGTGGAAGAGTTTCCCGGGATACAAAGAAGCCTATATATCCTTCTCAGGGTCTCAAACTACGTTCATACTAAATTTTATCGAAATCTTTTGGGTAGTTTTTGAGTTTATCGCGTTATAACACGCAGACAGATGCCGCGGCGGCCTATGTTTTATAATATATTTTTTAGAACCTTTTAAGAGGAACAATTCCATCACACATGATTGTTGCGAAACTGTAACTGTTACGCAGCATACACAACGGAAACTATGAAGACTAGTAAAATTTCCTCGTTCCTCTTCATTTGCAACATTTTTCATTGATGCTTTGCTCCTATATGGTTATAGCGTTATGTTACATAGCTTATCTCCTTCCTCGATAAATGGGTTATACAACAGTATAATAATTGTTTAATTGGAACCAGTAGTTCCTAAGATAAGCGCGTTCAAACAAACAAATAAACTCTTCAGCTTTATAATATAATAATAATAATAGCCCATTATATTTATACGCCAAAAATTTGCTTTAAAAGTAGTTCGATATCCGGAAAATCAGAACCCTACTATCAATATAATTTAAAGGCAGTACTTGAGAGTATCAAATATAAAATGTATTTTGACAGAGCCATACTATACACAACAAAAGACCAGATATAACATTAATAGACGAGAATAATAAAATAGCATACAATAATCTATATAGCATACAATATTTATAACTCACAAAAAACAATAACCGAGAAGATGAATATACAGAATTACGAGAAGAAATAACCCGGATATGGAAATTGTACAAAGTTCGTATTGTGTCCCTGGTTCTCTCCAGTTAAATGCAATACCAACAATTTTATTAAACGCTATTAAAGTACTAAATCTCCCTGCAAATTCATATATTACAATGCAAGAGGCAGGAATTCAAAATACATGTACAGTAGTTCGAAAGTTTCTCCAAGAAGCGCCCCATCTCTAACTTGATGAATGATTCTCATTTGGCTTCGGCCCGTTAGTCTCGTTTAAAACCGAAGAATAATTTCTTCGAGAAAAAATTAATTAAAAATAATAATAATAATAGTATAGATTATGTATCATTAAATAGCACTGAAAGCTTATACTATATTACGAACGTAGACCTAACCTAATCTAACCTAACCAATCCCACAATTTACCAAATAAAAATACCAGAATCCCTTCGATAACGCCTGACAATATACGACCCTTCCTGAAAAGAAAGAAAAACACTTACTACATATTTATATTTGACTAAGTAGAATTCGAAAGTACTTTTCCCTATATTTTAAATAACATACATCTTTAATGATAACAATGTTAATAAAAATAAGTATTTTTTTGTTTTCTACCATAAAAAGTAACTGAAATTAAATGAAAAAATCTATTTAAACCTGTAAAATGTTATACATTATTTAGATTCCGTCAATATTAACTCTAACAGGTCGGAAAGAAGTTCTCACCAGAGAAGAACGGGCAAGAAACTGGTGTTGCTCTTATCAAAATCAATATTAGGTATAAACTACAGTAAATAATACAGAGAAAAAAATAAAATTGGTTTTGTTATTGTTGTTTAGAGCAGTTCATTCATATACGCGCACAAAAGGTAATAAATAAATTTTAAATTTCCATACGAGTGCACAACCATCTTAGGAATCATGAAACAATTGAACCTGAAGGTCTCCAAAATACTATATACCATAGCTAACTTATTCATAGATGTTATTTATCTAAGGATGGAGCACTGCTGTGATAACAAGCCTGTTTCTCAGCTTTATTTATCTGACAGCCAACTAGATTCAAGTTATGTCAATATTAGCCAATCACAACGGCCCTATGCGAATGCTGCCATGCCGTCAGCACTGAGAAACAGACTTGTTATCACAGCAATGTTCCGTCTTTAGATAAATAACGTCTATGAATAAGGAGGCTAGTATTTAGTTATAATATGCTAAATGGGCAGATCAGTCCACACAAACAACACCCGTTCATGAGCATAACAACATGAGCATGTGCCGGTCATCGGCCTCCTCAACTATGTTGCAGGGAACTGGCCGATACATCACACGACGCCGCCGCAGGTACAAACAGTTAGAGAGTACGTCATACCCAAGTTGGTGATAGTTATATTACAAATAAATAATAATATTATATATTCTCTCGAATGAATTCTAAAGAAAATCACATGATAATATTTAATCGTAATAAGCTTTATTACCATAACTTTCGCTTAATTGTTGCTTGGTATTTACCTACATGTAAGGACTTGATCTTGATAATAGGTCGGGAAAAAGTCTTTTGGTGTAATTTAGTAGAATAAACGCGTAATAAAAAACTCTTTAGCTGTACTTTTTGTATCTGGCTGGTTTTGATGACATTAAAAAGGTTACATTTTTAAAAAAAGGAATAAATTTGTAAAATGTCTCAATATAATGTTTTCAGCTATTTTTCCATTTATTTTTCTTTCTGGCAAAATGAGTGAATCTAATGAAGAAAACCATTAAAAAATTTTTTCATTAAAAAGAAAAATATGGAGCACAAACCGCGACAAAAATGTTTTTGGAATTAATGTAGCGCCAGTAAGTAAGTAGCACAAAATTGGTCTATCCCTTTTCAGTCCTGGAATTTTGACACCTAAGCGCGGCGCGACCAGAGGCGCGATGTGCGGCGCGGCGTGCGACACGATTTGCGATGGTATGCCACAGCTCGACTAGTTGCGACCGCGACAGCGTGGCGGCGTAAGCGGTGGACATATTTATAATTTAAAAAATTGACGCTCTGAAAATTGGCTGGCAGGTCTATCAAGTATTTTGCTAATAAATTGTTCAATATTCATAATGAATTCACTACGAACGCTCGATGGAAACAAAAAATGTTGTTTTGGTTGCCGATGCAGTCGCGCGCGCCGCTCTGAGCTGCGGCCGGGTCGATACTGGCTACTAGGCTAGTAGCTGTGGCATACTTCATTCAATTTCCTACATTTGTTTTCGCCGCTTGTCCCTTGCCGCGCCGCAATTCGCATCACAGTTCGCGTCGCAAGTAGCTGTGTCCAGGTAATACTTCACTCAAGTACAGAATTTTAAACTTACCTTGGATTATGTTTTTGTTGCGTCATTGTTCTGTTATTGTCATTTGATATTTCGTTATCAGCAGCTGTGAGGGGACACCCTGAAAGTACCATGAGAAAATGACCTTAGAAGCTTTATAAATAGTCTGTGAATGAAATGTTAAATTAAGCTAATTAGCGGATGAATGAATGAATCCCTTATAACTGAATTTCGGTCACGGCCAATCTTAACGAAGATCAGTCAGGTACGCAGGAGTTATTATTAGTACACAGGTGTGTACGCAATACATAGATAATTTGTCTGTTCCTTTCCTCCTATAGTCAGATGAGAGGCAATCCGACATCACCGGAGAGAGATCAGGCACAGGACCAACGGTTTTTCGTGCTTTCCAAGACATGGGGATATCTTACAACTCGTTAGGCCCGACTCGGGATTCGAACCCTAGACCTCAGCGCGGTAGTCGTGCCGCATAGGCATTACAACTGCACCACCGAAGCAGTCAAAGGCATAAGATTTAAGCCTCATATAGATAGATCATTTTTTGATAGCAATAATCGTACACTATTATTGAACCCCTTCTGAACACGCGCAATGGTGAAGCAACTCCCACCGTTGACGTATACGACTCTTTTGATAGATATCTTCGAAAGTCGATTTATGTTATCAATAATTGCATACGTTAAGTGCTAGCATTGACTGATTTGTCTAAATGAGGCAGTGTGACGAGCGCAGTTCAATGCCACGCCGTGCTTTGTAATTCTAATTTCGTGTAGTGTTGCTGCTGTTAATGGGCAGTCATGTCATACCACCAGGGGAGCAACTTGCTCGTTTCATTATTCATTTGAATTCAAAAAAAAATCTCTGAACTCGAGATTTCTTACAGGGAATTATATAAGATATAAAAAATATTTGTTTACATTTCTACACGGCAGGTAATTAAACTTTTAACGTTAGTTTTTGTTTCATGGCTCGCATACATTTCTGTTCATAGCATAAAAATAAACCAATAGGATTTATAAATGATGTAGCTTTTCATTGGTAAAATAATTATCGGAATCGCAACTCGTATCAATTTTGATATTTTAAATTAGGTTATTTTGCATATTTCCCTTACAAGTTACAGTATAGCCAGATTTCGGGAAACCGCTGAGACCAGTTCACACTGACCTGTTAAAGACTTACCAGTTATAGCAATCTTGTCCTGCTCAGCACACAACTGGTTGGTCGTCCCGTTGTTGTTGTCGAGTGAGAACCCCTCCTGCGCTCCGCCCAGTGTCGAATTTATCAGGTCGCTTACGAATCCTCGGTCGAGTTGGCCTTGAAAATTAATTAGAATTAACATAACATATTCCAATTTACGTCTTTATCTAGAATATAGGGAACAGCAAGCAATGCATCTTCATTTTACATATATTCGAGCCTTATTGTGATGGTGACGCCGTCTACTCCCATCTGAAACAGTTATGTTCGAATCTAAAAAAACTTTTATTGGCCTCATTTGGGCATAATTCACCAGAACGAGGAGATAAAGGCTTGACTGTCTCGTCACACAATTGCAAAAAAAAAACAGCGCGTAGTCCTGTGTCTTGTCGACAATTGGCACACCGACATATCAGTGAGCAAGCCTTGTTAGCAATAATAATTTAAAAAAAAACACGCTCACGCTCCGAAGATACCACTCCCATTATTTTTGTCCTCATTAATGTCTAAGATTTACTTATAAAGAAATAAATAGCCGTAAATTTAGGGATAGTGATACCGAAAAAGCAAAAACAAGAAGTATAACTACTGCTATTAGTTTCTATTATAAAACCGCGCACCAGACGTTATATGTAAAAACCAGCATCTAATAACTCAAAACACATAATAAATATTAATGTGATCTTCTATATAATATAATCTTTTTTGTAGAAATAAATGCCGATGCGAGCATGCAAGTCTGGTGGTAAACGACACGGAACAGAATAGGAACATTTCTGAGTTTTGTGGTAAGCGTTATGCTTGCCAATAATGGTAGCAAGTAACTCTTCTCGAACTATACAATTTATACCTCAGGGTTGCGTTGTACGGCGTCACCTCGAGACATTAGATGTTAATAATGACCAGCACCTTTTAACTGCAGAACCCCAAACAGAATTGTGACTCGCTAATGTTACCTCTCTTAGCAGCTGTCTCCAACATATATCTGATTTGCTTCTCAGTGTTTTTGTCTTCTTTCACGATCTTTCTCAGTGCATGTCTTAGTAAATTACCTATCTCTTTTCTTTCTGCGTCTTCGTAAGTGACATTCATCATAGTAGGGTCTGATAGGCGTAATTCTAAAACAAAATAAATTAAAGTCTTTGAACTCAAAGTGATTTGTTAGACGACATTGTATTTGCAACCTTTGAACATAACAAAAGAAAAAAAAAAGTAATTTAGTAGTCCTATATGTTTCTTACCAGCATATCTTTTGAAAATTCAAATAGGCACTATTTATGCATTGCTAGATAAATATGAAAAGGAAGGATTTAACTTTTTAAAATGTTTTTACTTTGTCACTGTCACCACGGTAATGTATGTGGGCAATTTTTTGTTTTCAATTTAACGCAAAGGTATTTTGCTATACTGTAAGAAATTAATAAATGTATTGACAACGTTCCCCACACTGTATCGTGGGGTCCCGTCAGATCATTTAAAAGTGCTTTTTACCAAAATTAGACTTCGTTTCTATGGTAACATAAAATGAGATCATGTTATATTACATCAAAACCTAAAAATTGTTATCGAACATTCACTTTAAAAGCTCACGATTCCCATTTGTATTACCCTTAATTCTAACATTCAGTAGGTCATATATTCTAGTATGGTATGAAATGTATTACATGATTTAATTATTGTTTTAAACGAATTTTATAATTTTCTGACGTAAAACATTTGGGAGGTTTTTGGGTCCTTCAAGATATTGCATTTTTGTAAACCTCACCAGCTTTAGCGGCTTTCACTACAAAGTCTCTGAAACTCTTCTCTGCTCCATGGATATCGTTAGCAGCCATTTTTTTCATTACATCATCTACCGCATCATCCACCTTGCTTGCGTAATTTTCTTCATTAGGTACAGTGAGAGTTGTTGCGGATTCATCTAATGGTCTTGGTTCTAAAACAAAAACAAGTACATTATTAGCTGTGTTAGTTTTAATAAATATAATAATAATAATATCAGCCCTGTATTATATACTGTCCCTCTGTTGGGCACGGGCCTCCTCTACTACTGAGAGGGAGTAGGCCTTAGTCCACCACGCTGGCCTAGTACGGGTTGGTAGACTTCACACACCCTCGAAAATTCCTAATAGGGAATTTCTCAGGTATGTAGTTTTCCATAGGCATATTTAAAAAAAAATAAAATATGAACATACCTGGAGCCGCGTAAGTGCAGGCTATAAAGCCCAGAAATAGTACGACTGGAATCGACATCATATTAGGAGACTGATCAGATCGTCTCCAGGACCATCCTTTATATAATTGAAATTTAATAAAAAAAATCAAGCATGTTTCTATATATAGCATACAGTCAAGGCCCATGCTGTGCGGTCTGTACCCTGGATATCCATAAATATGAAGTACAGGGATCGCATTTGGATCCATTCTTGTTTAAAGGCCGGTTCACACGGCACCAACTCAAGCGCAACGTCAATCAAAAGTTTCTTTCAAAAGAATGTGTAGATGTGAAGAAACAAGTTTGAAGTGAGCGCGAAATTGGTGCGTTTTTGTATTATGTATTAAATTGGCAATGGCCAACTTATTTTGCGTATATTAAAAAATAAAAATGAATGCGATCTGCAAAATTGCAAAGAATTTCTTTAGGAACTGAATGAAAAAAAAATCTAAGTCGTGTCTCATAAAATCAAATACGGCATTCGAAATAGTTATTGAAATTAATTTTAGATATTTTATTTCTGAAAGTTATGTGCACTTTTTGGGGTATGATAAAAAAATTTAACTAGTTCAAGCCTGATAGATACAATAAGCCTTTTAACAGACAACGCAACCATGATAAGATTCAAACGCCCTCCACAAGGTTTTTAATTTTGTAAAGGTTTTTAAACTTTATAACCCTGGAATAAAGTAAGGTGAAGAAATGGAAGGAATTGCGCCCTCCACTTTCAAAACAGTTTGATCTCAACAACAATACATCTCTAGCGTCTGCGACTAAATGAATTGTGTGTTGTGTACGATGCGAGTTATTAACTGTATGTGTAGCAGTTCGCGCAGCAGCAGTTGGTGCCGTGTGAACCAGCCTTAACATTCATTAGTCGAGTCCTATAATCGATATTACCGTTACATTCATACCAATGACAATTGAACTATAATGGTTTAACATAAACAGGTTAATTATTTTGTTCGGTTTATTTTTATCATTAACGTGTAGTTTGGGATACACGATCCGACGGTCGTTAAGCAAATGAAAAATTTGAATTCTTAATTCAAATATGGATTTTTTTTTAATCACTATTATTTGTAAAGAGATTAGTATAAAGCTTTCCATAACTAATTAATATGAAAGAAATAACATTAATTATTTCAAGAGGACTTGAATAGACGAGACTGTTTTTTTGTGTTTACGCGAATGGTAAAAATTAAAATAAAATTATTTTTCGGATTTTATAGAGGTTTTTATATTATAATTTTTTCCCGATGTTTTGAAGGTTTTGTAGCCTTCGTGGTCACGGGGTGGGTGTTGGTTAACCGAAAAGTCAAAGTAACAATATCTAACTGTAAGTTGGGTTGCATGCGAAGTATGAGAACGTTGAGAAGTCACGGGTTCGAATGCATGGTCGGGTATGGATATTCGTTATCTGCTCAGTATTTGCCCGAAGTCGAGAATTTGTGCTCTATATGACGATAGGCCACCTCCTATCATATTATTGAACGGAACATACGAGCGAGAAGTTAGTGCGCTGGTTGCACCTGTGCCTACCCCCTGGGAGGTAAAGGCGTGATGTTTATATCACACGGAACTAAGTCCTGAATTTGTTATTGGACTAACCATATAGGCTATTTTCATCCGAGGTATGAAAACACAGGGACTTTTATTCCAAAATTTACACTGGGCCAGAGCTGCGTGCAAAGCCTAGTTCATATAGCTACTGGACAGCACTCGATCATGGCACTGTATGACCAAATCTTTACCCCGTTTCTTACCCGGTTAAACTGGCAGTAGCCGGATAACCGGATACCGGCCATCAAGCAGTCTGTACGACGCCATTACCGCGCCGGAAACGCACCCATTTTACCAACTCGCACTTCCTGCCTGGCTTTTATAAAGACGGTTTGGTCTAAAGGAAAATATTGTAGTTAGAGATAACATATAATATTAGCCCTGTATTATATATTGTCCCACTGCTGAGCACGGGCCTCCTCTACTACTGAGAGGGATTAGGCCTTAGTCCGCCACGCTGGCCTAGTGCGGATCGCTAGGCTTCACATACCTTCGGAATTCTTCTAAAGGATTTCTCAGGTATGCAGGTTTCCTCACGATGTTTTCCTTCACCGTTAAAGCAAGCAATCATTTAGAAAGAATACACGCATAATTTTAGAAAAGTCAGAGGTGTGCGCCTTTGGGTTTCGAACCTGCGGACATTTGTCTCGATAGTCCGTTCCACAACCAACTAGGCTATCGACGCTTTTTTAAAATATTATAATGAGGTAATTTACCACTCAGAATTAATAACGGACGCGTCAGTAATAAAAAAAATATATAAATGCTTAAAAAAAATTGTTTTCCGAAAAACTTATTGACTTTTTAAAGCACAGAGCACTTCCACAGACACCTTCCAAAAAACGAAGCTACTTCTAAACATCGACTATATCAAAGTTTGATATCAATCAAAATAGGCCGTTGTTATACATGTGAAAACAAAATTAACAGCATGTATCTATTTGCATGATATTAGGTATCTATTGCCTGATGGTAAGCGATACGACCGCCCATAAACAACAGAAACACCATCCAATACTTTGAATTACAAAGTATTGTTTGGTATTCCACTGCGCTCACCATCCCGAGATATGAGATGTTAAGTCTTATTATGTCCAGTAGTTACACTGGCTACAATGTTCTTCAAACCGGTACACAACAGTGACTATGCAAAAATAAACATTGCGGTGGTACCTACTCAGGCGGAATCTCACATACGACTTTGTGTTAGCCCTCCAGATGAAGTTCATTGTCAATCTGTTTTAAACGCTACACTCCTATCATTATAGATTGCCAAATTTTCGCGGAGAAAATCGCCATAACTTACTACTTGGACCTTTAATACAACGACAAGCGGATAGTGGAAAATATTCCAGAATTATACCAAAAATTTCAAAGAGGTATTCACACCGCATTATAATAATTCGCTGCAAATTACTAATTTTTATTATATTAAATTCGGCCAATCACTACACCGACTCTTATAGAAATATTAAGTCGTCCACATTAAGTTGTAGTCCTTGACTATTTTAAAAGGAGTTTCCCCTTATACAGATTTTATTACATAACTTAAAAAGCAATCAACAATCAACATAACTGTTGAACGTCGCACACAAATAATGAAACATTTTAGATTTTAACGACGTGTTAAACGTAAAAACTAAGCTCGTAAACAGGAAAAATCATTAAAAGTGCCAACTTTAGAAACTAGAACAATGGAAGCAACTTTATATTGCATCGCCCAGCCCTAACTATTGAAACTTTAGCCATAAATTTAAATATGAATATGTCGTTTCGACTAAGAGGTCGACGGAACGAGTTCAGAATAAATGGGTCTCTTTATACACCCCACTATAAATAAACGTGGACAATGCCTGTTTTTTACTAGATGTAGTATAGATCAGATAATTGAAGCTGGCATGTTTTTGTTAATAGTACTCTTACCAACATAATGTTATATAGTATTATAATAATATCAGCACCTTATGATATACTGTCCCATTGCTAGGTCCGGGCCTCCTGTCCTACTGAGAGGGATCAGGCCTTAGTTCACCACGCTGGTCTAGCTCGGATTGGCATACTTAACATGTCCTCAAAATACTTATAAAGAATTTCTCAGGTATGTAGGTTTACTTACGATGTTTTCCTTTACCGTTAAAGCAAGCAATAATTTACCAAGAATACACACATCCCTTTAGAAAGTGGGAGAGGTGTGTCCGTGAATTTGAATTTGCAGCGATTCGTCTCGGCAGTCCGGTCCACGTTTAAGTAGGCTATCGCCGCTTTAAAAAATAGTTTTAGTTATTGTAATTGAAGGCACAGATACATAGGTGCAAACAAAACATAAGGCTATATATATTTTGATATGTGGTCATGCTAACGCGCTGTGGGGTACTGTCATATTTTTTTTTTATATATCAGCATTGTAAAGACATCGTTGAAGGACATCGTTGCCAGTTTAAATACTATGCAGACGTTACATTATAGAGACTTAATAGCTGATGTTTCTGGAAAAAGACCAGTGTAATTTTATGATACGCTGAGTAAACCAAGACTCTAGGTAGTTTGGATAGTAGTGGAGCTATTCAATGAGGTCGGCCGACGACCTGGTCCACGTGGCGGGGCGAAGCTGGGCGAGGACTGCCTTAGACAGAACAAGCTGGCGTGCATTGCAAGAGGCCTACACTTAGCATAGGGTGAATATATAGGCTGAAGAAGAAGAAAAGTGGAGCGGAGCTATCAGAAACGATAAGGTTTTATTGTCACAATAGTCTTCAGGCTTTGATGGTCCACTGTTACACTTGGCCTCTTAAGATTGCTAGAAAAATCTGATAGAAACAGCCTGCATCCACCGAGTTCCCGCGTATATTTTTTAAGGCGTTAGATATTAAGTCTAGAACCTATCTTTGAAACTGGAAGCTATGTAATAAAATCAATAAGTTATAGCAATGGTGTGACGAGGAGTCGTTAAGGCGCTTAAAATTGTTTTCTTTGAGCAGAACTAATTTACCCACGTTAATGGCTTTATTCCTACAAGTCGTGTTTATGTTCTAGCGGTCAGGTTTCGATTTATTTTAGTTTGTTTTTGTGCCTGCGAAATGGTGAAGTCGATTTTGTTATTTATTGCGCTGAACTTACACAAGGATTTTGGTTCGACCAGCCACATGTTTGATATCATTGTTTTATGTGCCCGATTTGTTTTTTATACCGTTAAAGAGACTCTGCTGCGTCTGGATGGTTAGCTGTAGGGTCCAGATAGTGTTGACTGATGACAGATGATTATCTCTCGCCAGTCGACATAATTATGCCGGCCATTATTATGCCATTATTAATTATTAACTAGATTATACACATGGTGATCTCGGAATGCGACACATTCACGTGAGACATTATGGTAGTTATTCCACCTTGTGTGTGATGGTCGCTATCCGGGCGGATATAAAATATATCCTACCACCAGTATACAGCATACTACTATGTGATATTTGGATACAAATGTCATTGAGCTCCTAAGGAAACTTGTTGGAGAAACACACAGTGTTGTTCAACCTGGGAATAAAACCAAAGACCCCGACTTGCAAAACAAAGGCTTTTCGAAGATTATTAATACGTTTCCAAATACTTTAATCGACAGAAACCTTATGATTGTCTGCTCGAGCTCTCTGTCATATCTTTATTCGTTATATATGTCATAACCTTCGTTTAAATAAAAAAAACATATAATGGACTTTACAGACGGTCGTTTTATAATTTAAATAATTATTATTCTATTGCACTATAGTTGTTTTTAATCTGACAATTCTGATTTGACCATTTGGCATGATTGTTGAAGTTGCATTGGTCTCTAAAAGCAAACGAAAGATTATATTTTGTTGGATGTGTGTACGATGAGTAAGGTTTTTCGAAATGTGTAATTCTAAATAGTCCATATAGGGACTTTTTTATCGGGAAGGAATAAGCGGGTGAAGACGCAAGCCCCTCGTTTTGTATAGGATGTTAGAAGCAACTTCAGAACTGATTGCATGTACAGCGCTAGAAGGCAACAAAAATGATCAAAACCTTAGCAGACTTGAAACTATCGCCAAAAGAACTGACGATGTCGACGCCCTTTCGTTTAATTACCGAAACAACCACCACCACATCAAGAGTGCCCAACTGACAAGATGCAAGACTTTTAGTCGAGATGAACGACTATTTGTCGCTCGTTTGCAACAATACAAACGCACGGCGGCTCCAAAATGAAAACCAATAAATCCAATATTTACCGATGTTTCAAAATTAAATGATAATCGATCGATAGATAATATTCATTTGGTAACAATTAATAGATAATAACTATTATTTCTAAACTGTTATTGCACCGGCCTGGACATGAGTCGGTCAATAATTCTTTTGTTTTTGGGTGTTGTTTTAGCGAAACACGAAATTTACGAAGGGTAAGATTTTTTTTTATACCTTCGACATTCTATCACATCATAGGACGGAACATACACGGCGAAAAGAGAGTGACCTGGTTGTATCTCTACCTACCCTTCGGGAATAAAGATGTTGTGTGTGTTTTCATTTACTTTGATGATTTTTCCCGGGAGTAAATAAGATTTTTTTCTGGAGATTGATTTGATTGCAACCAGATTTTGATATAATGAACTAATGTGTTAGACTGTTGAGCTATATTTTTAAACTTCAGCAAGTGTTTATTAATAAAAGTATTGATAGTTATCTGGAAAATGGACCTAACCGACAATTTTTCGAAAAATTTAAACTACGATCAAAAACCATACAAAAATGTACTATGTTTTTTCACTTTAGGTTTAATTTGCTCATTTTAAATTGTATTGAAACTCAGTGTCGTAGTAAGCCTACCAACCGTCGTGTTGTATTGTTAAACCAATAGCGTCTGCGTGCCATATTCTAATAGTTATAAAATCCTGAATCAGGATTATTAGGTGTTATTACTATTTATATACTTTTGTATTTGCAGCCATGCCGTGTACGAAGTAAGCGTCAAAAATTATGACCAAGGCAAGTTCTTGAATCAGCTACAATATCAACTGGAGGTCGATTTTTGGTCCTACGCAGTGCCAGGGAGACCTGGAATGGTCCTCGTCTCCAAAGACAAGAGATCTGAGTTGGAAGAAATACTGAAAGCTGAAAACATCGAGTTTGAAGTAAAGACTGAAAATATTAAGGAGTAAGATATACTCTACATTCAATACACACATTTTTTAAACGCAACTTCTTTGAATTTGATATTTTTCTAATTAAATACTAATATAATACTGAGTCGTTTTAACATTGTATTATAAAATGAAACCATATATTTGCTATATGATTAACAAATATTCTCACTAAAAATCCTGGTTCTACTTTTTTATCATTTCGTAGTTTAATCCGAAAATGGCGCGTGTATGAGTGTATTTCTGACTGCAAGTGTGATGGTGCCACTGCGACAAATTCTCTTAGATTAGTAAATGCGGCAATAAGCCGTATAAAATTAAAATTACTTTTTATTAATATTTATTTCGTTCGAAACGTACACGTTTTTATTTTACATCTAGTGTTAGCAACTCATTTGTAAAGTGTTATTTTCAAGAAGATAAGAATGTAATAACATTTAATAACGCAATATCAAAATGACCCTGTACAGATTATCCAAATATATTAAGGCTTTATTAACAAATATATCTCATCTAAGCATTTAATGTATTAATCTGTTTATTACGGCTTTTAGCGTATTGGTTGTCTATTTAATCAACCAGCTGTTGATTAGTTTGCCAATTAGTTAAAGCCAAAGAGTTCTAAGTTATATAGAGCGGACATTGGGATTGTCATACAAAAATGCGCTTATGTGATGATTACTCAAATTACCTTGAAATAGAAAAAAACTTATGTAAGATACTTCAATTTTTTTCCATATCGTGATATGCACGCTTAATAGCATATTTACTGTGAATATATTATTTTTTTATTAATAACTAAGGACGCTGTGACATCTTGTCTCATGGACATTTCAAATAAGACAACAACTTGACAATTGGTAATAACTATTGGAGCTCAAATCTGAGGCTCAAATATAGTCTTTATGTCTGGTCTATAACTAACTATACTGTTTAATATCTTTGGTTAAAGCAAATATTAGATTCTCAGTAATTGAAGACAAAATATTGACAGCTTGTTATCGTCTTTTGTTTTGTATTTACGATAAAATGACATCTGCGCGGCGTTTAAATATTTCTTACCTAATTATAAGATATGATAAGAGAGATAATGATAATAATATGGCCATACGTATTGTGAAATTGTTAGTATACGATATTTGAGAAATATAGACCTAACGCGCTTAAGTAATAAAGAGTATTTCAGGTTACTGGATTTGGAAGAGAACTTACTAGAAGATGTATCCAAAAAGAGTTACAATGCATCAAGATCAGCTGGTCTACCTTTCGATAGGATTTATACCTACAAACAGGTAAATAATATCACATTGGCATTGCTCGCCATAGAACACATAATTTCATAGTATACCATTCCGAGGTGTATCATCCCTTGCATATTCATGACGTCAGTGTTAACTGACATCCATACTTCCATATTTATGTTATAAATACGAAAGTAATTCTGTCTATCTGTCTGTTACGCTTTCACAGCTAACCAGTGAACCGATTTTGATGAAATTTAGCATGGGGATGGTTTAAAACCCAGGGCGGGATACAGGCTTTTTATCCCGGGAAAATATATAGCAAGATTCATCCCGGATTTGTTTTTCACGTGAACAAAAGCTAGTCTATTACAATTCTTAGTGGGTTTGCTCTACCTATAAGCTTTTAGAATAGTAGAAACGATGTAGTCCGTTATTCCGCAATGTGATTGGCCGGCTGGACCATTAAGATTATTTCAAAAAACCTCATGTGAAGTAACAAAATAACTTGCCTCTAACTATTGCCTCTGCTGGTGTACCTTGAATGAGTACCATCAGAGAGCGATAGCTCTTATAAAAGGTATTTTTACTTCATCAATTTCTTCCTCAAAGGAAATTTCTTTACGCCATTTGCTATCAGGACTGACTAGCATGTTTTTTGGATTTTTCATAAAGACAATTATATAGACGTCTTCTCATCTAATTGAAACAATATTGTATCACACTTGTAAATTGTGATGGTCATTCTAGGTGGACGAATATCTTGAGATGTTGGCTAAACAGTTTCCGGAGACAGTGAAGATTGTTAACGCTGGGAAGAGCTTTGAAGGCAGGGATATGAAATACTTGAAGATCTCCACAAGTAACTTCGAAGTAAGACATTTGTTTGACGCTTTGATTTGTAAATTTTTTTAATAAGAATAATTCAACACTTTAATACAAATTCTCGAAATTTGCTATTTGTTACGTAAATTTCTTCTCTGTTCCTTCTGCAAAGAAAGGTCAATGGTATTTTTACCTGTAAAATGCATTATCATGAATAATATAATTTTACAGGACGACAGCAAACCCATAGTGTTCATAGAATCCCTCCTCCACGCGCGGGAGTGGATCACCCTCCCGGCCACTCTGTACGTCATACACAAGCTGGTGATAGATGTGACGGAGCGAGACCTGCTGCAGGACATCAACTGGATCATTCTGCCTATCGCTAACCCTGATGGATACGTGCACAGCCATGAACAGGTGTGGGTTATAAAGATGCTAGAAGCCTAATACAATAAAAGCCCTAAGGTATGGAAGAGATAAAATAGAAGGTTTCTGCAGCAGAAGCTAGTATAGTAGAATAAAGTATTTATTACAAAACATGAATAAATAGTTAGTCGAATAAATTGAAATGTATAAAATAAGCAGATATATTCAGCATACATTTCTACTAAATCGATGAGTAGCAGGAAAATAATAATCAGATTATTGAAAATTCACATTTTGTCTCAGATTTTCTTAACAGAAAAGATCTTTTTTTTTCACGATTATGCATTTTTTCTTTTTGATACTTTCAGTAAAAATATTACGTAATATCATATTTAAAATATCATAGTTACTTTATTATATTTCATTATGGTCTACAAGTAAATTTAATAATGCTAAATTATTTTTTTGTGGAAACAGGCCCGTTTCTGGCGCAAAAACCGGGCAACTGGCTTCATTCCCGCAAATGTATGTGTAGGCGTCGATCTCAACCGCAACTTTGACATTAACTGGAGCACCGCCTCCAGCGGCAACGTCTGTTTGGACACCTTCCACGGTAGCGCTCCTTTCTCTGAACCAGAGACTGCCAACATCAGAGACATATTCACAGAATACTCCGACCGACTAGAACTCTTCTTGGATATCCACAGTTTTGGAAGCATGATCCTGTATGGTTGGGGGACGGGAGTCCTTCCTGACAATGGCTTGATTTTCCATTCCGTCGCTGTGCGGATGGCTAATGCTATCGATACTGTGAAGATGCCCTGGAATCGTAATTACATCGTTGGGAACTCTGCCCTTGTCTTGTACCAGGCTTCTGGATCCGCTATGGATTATGGAATAGTTGGTGGAGCCGATTTATCATATACATATGAGCTTCCAGGATTTAGGGGTGGCTCTGGTATGATGGGATTTCTTGTTAATCCTGAATTTATTGAGCAAGCTGGGTTCGAAACCTGGGAAGGCATTAAGGTCGGTGCAAGACATGTTCGCGATAAGTTTAAGAGAAAGGCCAGATTGTGAATGTTGTAAAATAAAATAATTCATACATTTATTAAGGTGGTTTAATTAAAACGATTTTATTTAGATCCTAACGGATCTTTTGAATTTACATTTTCTTTTTCGTGACGAATTAATTAATATCAGTCGTTTTCCTTCTTTCGCTTCTTGTACGAAGTTTGATGTTTCCTTCTCTTTTTTGTTTTTACTGGTCTTTAAAACTGAAATCTATACTATTATAAAAAGCTGAAGAGTTCCTTTGTTTGTCTGAATACGCAAATCTCAGGAATTATAGATTCGCATTGAAAAAATATTTCAGGGGTATACAACATCACGCTATGACCAATAGGAGCGGAACATAAACAAAAATTGTTGCAAAAACGGGGAAAATTGATTCCTCTTGAGAGCTTCTGTTGCGTGCGCTCAGTAAACGGTTAAAGTTTCTATTCCGGGAAAATATATAGCGTGACTTTTATAATGGAAAACTTTATCCCGGAAAAACTAGCTCACGCGGGCGGAGCCGCGGGCAAAAGCTAGTATGTAATAAATAGAGTAAACATGTTTAAACAATGCTGAAACTAAAGTAATTGATCAAAAATATTTATTTAAATTTATCAATGTAATATCTCGTGAATATCCATTATCACTAAGAGATTGATTGCAACCGTTGGGTTTTTATATTTTTAATCTTGACTCGCATATAATGCAGTTGAACGCACATTAAAATAGATATGCTTAATCGACAAGTAAGGTGAAGTCACTTATTTACGGCCACTTAAATAAATGTGTTACTTTGAGGAATTTTTCAACAATCTTAGTTACAATTGCTAGTTTTGATGGTGAAGATAATCGTGAGGAAACCTACAAACCTAAAAATTGTATATTAGAATTTCCAGGGTATATGACGTCAACAAATCCGCACTAGGCCAACGTGGTCAACTAAGCCCTTTTAGTAGTGGAGGAGGCCCCGTTCCTAGTAGTAGAATAGCATGTAAAAATTTGGTATATTAAAAATGGACCATTGTACCTAATTTCAATTACTGGGATAGACAGCTTACGGCGTCTACAATTATCTATACATCTTATCCCACATAATTATGATCGATCGATAGATAGCCCATTCATTCGGTAACTAATTAACAGATAATAAAAATTATTTCGAAATAGCTATTGGATCAGCTTGGACATGTATCAGTTGGTGTTTCTCTTGTTTTTGGGTTCTGTTTTTGCCAAACATGAGATTTACGAAGGGTAAGACTGAGTTTTATAAAGTTAAATACTATTTTTGATACCATAATTAGCTAATCGTCTTCTCTTAATTTATCATCGCTTTAAATTACTATATTCATGTAATTCAGATCGATTGCAAATTGAGTCAAGGCGTGGTCATGCTGGAAACGATAGACTTATTTCTGCATCACGCGATTACATATTATGAAACAGATGGTGGCCGTCAGCCATCAAAATTGTTTATTTTTGAATTTTTATTTCTGATCTCTTTTTAAGTGTACATATTTTTTTATATTTACGATTACAAATGTGAGAATCTTTTCTTGAGTAAGTTAGACTTAAGATTCATTTTTGTCTGTTCTTTTATTGGCTAATGCTTGTGCCTTGATCTGTTTCTAAGTTCCCTTGGGTATATAATTTACTGTTTTTGCAGTCATGCCATATACGAAGTAAGTGTGAAAGATTATGACCAGGGCAAGTTCTTCAACCAGCTACAGTACGAACTGGATGTCGATTTATGGTCCTACGCAGCGCCGGAAAGGCCTGGAATGGTCCGCGTCTCCAAACACAAGAGATCCGAGTTTGAAGATGTTTTGATCGCTAATAACATCGAATTTAAAATTAGGACCGAAAATGTAAAGGAGTAAGTATCAGAGTCCCTTTGTTTAATTAATTTCGGAAGTTGTTTTTATGATGATCTTTGAAGAAAGAAAAAAGATGTAAGGAAAGAACCGGCTATGGATAGTAGCGAAAATGTTATGCATTTTGCATTGCCGATTTCCTTGAGTGATAAAGGTCGTTTACCAAAAGGGGGACGGCTAGATTCGTCTAACAAGGTAGATTAAATTAGCAAGAAGAACTTTCATATACCAAGCATTTTCACTAACTGCATTAACATAGTGCTTGTTTTCTTAACGTCTCCTTAACTAAGAAGAACTACGACTTTTTACTGAATTCTTTCGCAGTGTGTGATGCGAACCATGATTAAATGACTCCAAAATCTTAAGACCCCCTAAAACACCTTTGGTCCTAAGACTTAAAGAATACTGGTAATAATATGAATTATACTTCATCATTTATTATTTTAAACTGCATATTACTGTGTAACCAAAAGAAATATGAAATATTTCAGATTACTGGATTTGGAAGACCAGTTACATGCAAGGGTTTCCAGGAAGAGTTACAATATGTCACGAACAGCCGGCCTGCCTTTCGACAGGATTCATACTTACAAGCAGGTCAGTAAGATTAATGAACACACTTAAGTAATGTACACTTGAAATGGTATGTTTAGTGGTCATCACCGACGATTGGAACCTCATTTTTAGTTTTATTTTATGTTGCAGTAAAAGCCTCATTTACTCAAGAGTAAATATTGTTTGCAGTAATTGTCAAGAGATTATTTAGTAATTCTGTTCAGATGCAGACTACTAATCCGCATGTTTTTCTTGAATGTGGGATTATCGTACATTTCGATTTTCGATGTTTATGTGAATGTTAAATATTGGAATATAGCGACGATAGCCTAGTTGGGTATGGAACGGTCTGCCGAGACGAATGTCCGCAGGTTCAAATTCCTAGGGCACACACCTCTGACTTTTCTAAAAAATCATGTGTGTATTCTTTGTGAATTTATCGTTCACTTTAACGGTGAAGGAAAACATCGTGAGGAAACCTGCACATCTGAGAAGTTCCTCTATAGGAATTTGGAAGGTGTGTGAAGTCTACCAATCCGCACTAGGCCAGAGTGGTGGACTAAGGCCTAAAAACCCTCTAAGTAGTAGAGGAGGCCCGTGTTCAGCAGTGGGCAAGTATATAATACAGGGCTGATATTATTAAATATTGGAATAGGATTATTTTTCGGATTCATTTACGTTATAAAATGTATGTAGGTATATATTGTAACTTGACTCTCCAGACAACCAACACCTCTGTCCGAGCTACGAAGGCTGTAAAGTCTTCGAAACGACGGGAAAAAATTATAATATGAAAACCGTGATAAAATATTGAACAAAAGCTTTGTTTCAAAATTGTAATTTTTGTTAAGTCTAAAGATTCGTATAGAATTGATATTTAGGTCAGGCGAGTATTTTCCGTACCGCTGGTGAGAATTGCCATGCTGATGAGCATCTTCAAACGGAGCAAATTTGTTATGTTAAGAATCGTACATGTCAATCAAGAGTTGCACCATCTAAACTATTATTAAAATGTATTAAAAATATAATATTCTATATATTAATATTTAAAAAAGTTGTATAATTGTAAAATGTAGGTAGATATTGTAACTTTGACTTTGCGGATGAACAACACCTCAGTCCCCCCCGTGACCATGAAGGCTGCAAAGTCTTCGAAACGTCGGGAGGAAAATAAAAACAAAAAACCGCGATAGAATCCGGAAAATTAGTTTAATTTCAATATAATATTCATAATACCTACATTAGTTTTCTTAGCGGTCACGTAGCAATAAATAAAACATTCGTTCCAGGTAGACGACTATCTTGAGATGTTGGCTAAAGAGTATCCCGAGACAGTGAAACTGGTCAACGCTGGAAAGAGCTTCGAAGGCAGAGACATTAAATACTTGAAGATTTCCACCACCGACTTCCAAGTAAAATATTTTGATACTATTAAAATCGTTTTATACAAATTAATAATATAAATTCATAAATATTTTTTATATTCGACAACTTGAGCAAGTAAGTACTTTACTAAAAAGTTATTTTTATGCAGTTAATTCTTTGCGTTTTGTCACATTCAACTATAAACTATTTGACCTAAAGAAGAAAGCAAATCAGATTCGTTCATAAATCATCATTTACCACAACTCAACTACATTATAGTTTAAATATTTGGGGCCATAATAACCCACACGATTGTCTTAATTATGGAAAGTGGTACTCCTTACATCAGGTGTACTGTGCACAGGTCACTTTGCCGCGCTCGTATAAAACAACCGTCATGATTTTGGATCCCAATAATAGTAATTAAAATATGACACAAAGCGCCGATTCTATGCAAGATCTAGTTTTTTTTTATTTATTTCATTGCTAGTAACAGAGATATAAGAAATGACAGAAATTTGCCGAACTTCAGCTTTTACTTATAATTTCTGGCGTACAGGAGTTGCTATGGCGGGTATAATCTCATGACACAGAATTCGATCTCATCAGAATTTAAATAAATATTTTTCCATCATTTGAGGACCAACTCGTAATACCAATGAAGCTGTAAGCTAATTCTAGCCTTAATTAAATATTACTTTTCTTCCTCAGGATGACAGTAAACCCATAGTCTTCATAGAATCCCTTCTGCATGCGCGGGAGTGGATCACCCTCCCGGCCAGTCTGTACGCCATACACAAGCTGGTGATTGACGTGACCGAGCGAGACCTGCTGCAGGACATCGATTGGATCATCCTGCCCATCGCCAATCCTGATGGATACGTACACAGCCACGAACAGGTGAGGATTATAATAATTCTTATTAAAATTTAAGTGATGGAAGTGGTTGTTTCTAGTAAAAGGATATTTGGGTAGTGTGCAGTATTTAGTTTCTTTTGACAGATGAGCGTTGTCTTTTAGTTCCACAATATTATATACATAAATAGAGTTGCCTAATAGTTAAATCTGTCCTCGGACAAATTGAGCTTTACTTCAGGCGTAAGATATGAATGCATTTTTATGTACGTTTACCAAATATTTTAATATTCCTCGACCTAAATTAATTTTATAATATTTATTTCCTAAGTATCTTTATCTCATTTAAATATTTTATTATTAGGCTCGTTTCTGGCGTAAAAACCGCGCCAATGGGTTCATGGAAAACGATACCTGCATGGGCGTTGACCTTAACCGCAACTTTGATATTGACTGGGGCACCGCTTCCAGCAACGATGTCTGCACGGAAACCTTCCACGGCCGCGGCCCCTTCTCCGAACCAGAGGCGATCATCATCAGAGACATCATTGCAGAATACTCCGACCGCCTGGAAATCTTCCTGGATATCCACAGCTTTGGAAGTATGATCCTCTACGGTTGGGGTTCCGGAGTTCTCCCTGAAAATGGTTTGATTGTACATCTCGTCGCGGTCCGAATGGCTAATGCTATCGATGCCGTAAAGATGTATTGGAATCGTGATTATATTGTTGGAAACTCTGCTATGGTTCTAGATCTAGCTTCTGGAACAGCTATGGATTACGGGAAAGTGGGTGGAGTCGATTTATCGTACACTTATGAGCTTCCAGCACTAAGGGATTCGTTTTGGTTCTTTGGTTTTCTTGTAGACCCTGACTTTATTGAACAAGCTGGGTTTGAAACATGGGAAGGTATGAAAGTTGGAGCGAGATACGTCCGCGATAACTATAGAAAAAAGCGTGGATTGTAAATGTTATCAAATAAATGTAAAGAAGTATTGGTTGTTTCATTACAAAGATTACCATTTTAATACTGACGAAAAATTTAAACAAATTTGCATTTTTGGTGACTATACGAGGACCTTTTCGTATATTTTCGTTCTCACACTATAAATGTATAAAATTAGAGATAAAAATTGCTAAGGTGGGGTATCCTAAGATGGTTTGGGCATTTGGAGAAGATGGATGATGGGTGACTGACGAAGAAGATATATAAGATGAATGTGGAGGGAAGAGCCGGTAAGGGTCGACCTGAATGAACTTTTGAATATCAGATATCTGACATACTTAGCAAAGGCCAGGTCAAAAGTACCCTGAACCGGCGGGTATGCATGATACGATTGATAAAGGTGGAAGCGAGAGAAGTATGCCAGAATCGTGCAAACTCTAGTCTCTGCCTACCGCTATGGGATAGAGGCTTGATACTATGTATGTATATAAAAAAATACAGAAATAGAAATGTACGAACGTCACAGATAACCTTTACATTGTTCAGTGTCCATTGCTGCACGTATTCTGTACGCTTGAAGATCACACGTTAATAATGATCGATCGATAGATAGTGTGATTTGGCAAATTAACAGATAGTAAAAATTACTTCGAGACTGCTACTGGACCAGCCTGGACATGTATTGGTTGATGTTCCTATTGTTTTTGGGTGTTGTTTCAGCTAAACATGAGGTTTATGATGGGTAAGTTTTATATTATCTTCTTGAAGCTACAACCCTATATAAAACTATATTGTCTTTAATAATTCATAAAACTGTCTATTTTTATGAATTTAATAAGACATTAAGCTTATGATTATGATGTGACCCTATCGAAGACTTTTACACTCAAGACACATTTTTTAAGGCAATATTATATGGTAAAATTAATCCGATTTAAGAAGCAAGAATTCTAAAAGCCAGTAGACTAATTAATTTTTGAAATATTTAATTATCTAGTATGTAACTACACTATATGCATAGTCGTTTTCTTGTGACGATGGCCGATGTGCAGGTATCATATGAAAATTTACTATAGGTTGCTCTTCCAAGCAGAGAGGCACATGGTATTTTTAGAGGCTATCTACTCGAAGTTTATGATACATACAGATACAATATCCTGCAACTTAATGCACTACTGTGGGCAGGGCACACAGGTCGCACAACTGATGGCCGATGAGCCAGGAACATCCTGGACGTTGGACGACCATCCACGAGGTGGGCAGATGACTATGAATGTCGGATGACCTCATAAATGTCGCAGGAGGGTACTGGAAGCGAGCCGATTCCAATAGGTCGATCTGGAAATCTTTGGGGTAGTTCCATGGTCATGCTGGAAACCCAGCGGCTGATGATGATGCTGATGATGAATGCACTCCTATGGTTATGACATTTTTTTTTTATTTTTGCAGCCATACCGTCTACGAAGTAAAGGTCAAACATCATGACCAGGTCAAATTTTTCAATCATCTACAGTATCAAATGGAGGCTGATGTTTGGTCGTATGCAGTGCCAGGAAGACCGGGAATGGTTATGGTTTCCAGAGACAAGAGAATGGAGTTGGAAGAAGTGCTGACAGCTCAAGATATTGAATTTGAAGTAAAGACAGAAAATATAAGGGAGTAAGTATGAGTGTCTTTTACTTTTCAAAAGTGATGAAATGTGGATCCTGAACATGGTGTGGATCTTTTAAGAGGAATATAAAGATTTCAAATAATAAGTACCTCAAAATTGCATTTACCACGACAACGTAATATCTGTTTTTGAGCATATTCATCCCTAATGATTTTTTTGTAAATTTTTCTACATAAACAAAGCTTTCTGAGAATTCTTAGATATCCTCAACATTAAAAGATTCCTTCAATGTTGTCTATATAATATAATGGTGTCCTAAAAATGTATGTAAGTCCCTAAAGTGTACAACAGTGTAAAGAATAATGCTATTTATTCAATAACGAGATTTTTTACGAAAACTAACTGACCAATGTCAATAATTACAAAATATTTTAGATTACTAGAGCTGGAAGACAAATTACTAGAAGAAGTTTCCCGAAAGAGTTACAATGCATCAGGATCGATTGGTTTACCCTTTGACAGGATTTACACTTACCACCAGGTATATAATTATTGGCCAATTTGAAACTTAACATCTAATGTTTAACGGCGATAGGCGTAGTACCATATAATGCTTTGTAATTACAACTAAAACCATTGCCAGGAAAGCGTATAAAGTTAGGAAATAACACGAAATTGAATACGAAAAAATATATTTATTGCTTTAATTTCATAATTTTATATCTACAGAAATACATTCGTGACTATGAAATTCATTCCAGGTTGATGCATTCCTTGAGATGCTGGCTAAAGAGTATCCCGAGACAGTGAAACTGGTTAACGCCGGGAAAAGCTTCGAAGGCAGGGACATCAAATACTTGAAGATCTCCACCACAAATTTTCAAGTAAGTAACGTGGTGCTTTGAAGCAATGAAACGTACAAGGCTACAATGTTAGATCCAGCAACGTTAAATTTTCATTTGATGCTCATCTGTAATCTATCAAATTATATCAAATTCCACGACTGAAAATAAGACCACATTTTTTTATATATTTTCTTTTACCTCTATGAGGAGTTGCAACAGTGGAGAGCAACAGTGTCACAAAATTTTTACTCATTCTCTCGACTGCGCTATTTGCCGGCCATCTTCGCCAAAATATCCAGTCGTGGGCATCAAGTTTAAAGAACTTACACAAAGTACTGCTTGAGTTGGGATTGCAACCTAAGACCACTATTTTCACAGCTACATAGTTATTATTTATCATTAGCAATTGTGTAACGAAACGTAATAAAAACATTCATTGATATTGTTTTAGTAGTTTCAATGGAGAGTAACTATACAATAGTGTTTTATAATAAGATCAATTATAAAAAAGAAAAGAAAACAGCGGTTAATAATATTTATTTGTAAAGGGCTAAATAAAATAATACAGATTCCATCTAGATTGAAATAAAAATAAATTACACCCTCATTTTACAGTAAACGAGCAGACATTACAGTTGTATTACTGATTTGAATGTTAGGTTTTACTTTTAATTAAGCTAATGCAACAGTACTAAGTACTCCTATTATTAAACTTCCATTTTGCCATCGTAAAATGTTACATTTATGTTCTAAGCAACGAGTGGAAATCGACATTGAGTTCATGTTGCAATTATAATAATACAACCCTCATATATGTCTGTGTATTGTAGTATGTAGGCCAAATAGGTATATAAAAAGATGTATTTACTATTAGTGTAGTTAAGAATCTGCCAATTTAAACACATTAAACGAAACTACTAATTAGCAAGGTCGATCCTGATAGTCAAGAGCGTCATCACAATTATTCACTTCAACTGGACCAAATTTAAGCTTTGGTTTAAAATTGTGTAATAATTTATTATAATACAAATATATAATATCAACCCTGTATTATATACTGTCTCACTGCTAAGCACTGGCCTTCACTATTGGGAGGGCTTAGACCTTTGTCTACCACGCTAGCTTAATGCGGATTGGCAGACTTCACACACACTCAAAATTCTTGGAGAATTTCTTAGATACATGCAGATTTTCACACATTTTTTTTTTTCACCAATAAACCAAGCGATAATTAACAAAGAATGCACACATAACTTTAAAAAAGTCAGAGGTGCGTGTCCTTTGGTTTTGAACCTGCGGACATTCATCTCGTTAGACCGTTCCACTCCCAACTAGGCTATGGACGCTTTATTACAAATTGAATTGAATCGGCGCTTTATTTGCACAAGGCAAAAACCCTTTTTGCTCTCTAGAACAAAAACTGAGTAACGGCATTTTGATTCACAGCCCACGTTCACTGCACTATGACGCTGCATAAAACAATCCGAAACTAATACGATATTTTACCCACAGGATGACAGCAAACCCATAGTGTTCATAGAATCCCTCCTCCACGCGCGGGAGTGGATCACCCTCCCGGTCACTCTGTACGCCATACACAAGCTGGTGATTGACGTGACGGAGCGAGACTTGCTGCAGGACATCGACTGGATCATCCTGCCCATCGCTAACCCTGATGGATACGTGCACAGCCATAAAGAGGTAATTGTAAAAGGGGTATTTTTCATACCAAGGTGTGGTGTCCTTACAAGCAGCAACAAAGCCATGATGGGATGATAAGAAGAAAGTATATTTGATATTACTGAAATATTGACAGTTGGCGATGAAGTCAAAAATATCACATATTTAGTAGTTACAATATAAAAAAACATTAATATAAAGTTGTTACTCATATTACGGCACAATTATAGCACGCACTGATAAAAAGAAATCACCCAACATGATAATCCCTACATATTATTTATTATAATGATAAAACATCCAAAAAAGAGCAGCAATACGAATAACATTTTTAAGAGCTTGTTCTGTTTATGAAGTACTCCTTATGAATTTTCCCGATATGGAAACTAGCCTATATCCTTCTCAGGGTCTCTAACTATTTTCATTGCTAAATTTCATCGAAATGTGTTGGATAGGTATGAGTTTATCGCGTTCAGACAGGCAGACATGTACTTTTAACGTTATACGAGGAATAATTTTGTCATACATGATTGTTACGTAACTTTAACTGCTTACGCATCGCACGAAACAGTAGCCCTCAAAAAAACTGGGTTATCAACACTACAAGATTTTTATTTCGAACCAGTAGTTCCTTAAATTAGCGCGTTAAAAAATCAAATAAATTCTTCAGCTTTATAAAACAGTATAGAAGTTGTTACAATCTAACTTCAAACATCGTTTTAAATATTGCATTCAATCTTTACCCTTTACAATTTTTTTTATCTGCAAACAGGGTCGTTTCTGGCGTAAGAACCGCGCCACTGGCTACATGATTGGCAACATCTGCTTGGGTGTGGACCTGAACCGCAACTTCGATTTAAACTGGGGCCAGGTCTCCAGCAATATTGTCTGCATGGAAACCTTCCACGGCCGCGGCCCCTTCTCCGAACCTGAGACAGCCATCATCAGAGACATTTTACTAGAACATTCCGATCGACTGGAACTTTTCCTAGACATCCACAGCTTCGGAAGCATGATCCTCTATGGCTGGGGTACAGGAGTTCTTCCGCCAAATGGCCTGATTCTCCATCTCGTCGCCGTCCAAATGGCCCACGCTATAGATGCTGTGAAGATGTCTTGGAATGCTGATTACGTTGCAGGAAATGCTGCACTGGTTCTATATCAGGCTTCTGGAACCGCCCAGGATTACGGGAAAGTAGCAGATGTAGAATTGTCATACACATACGAACTTCCAGGATTTAGATTTGGTCTCGGATTGTTTGGATTCCTTGTAGACCCTGACTTTATTGAACAAGCTGGGTTCGAAACATGGGAAGGTATCAAGGTCGGAGCGAGGTATGTTCGTGACAACTATAAGGCAAAGCGTGGACTGTGAATTGTGTGAAATAAAACGATTAAAGCATTTGTAATAGGTTTTATTTATAACAGAAGGTCCTTTTAGAATTTAAGGAAAAATTTGAAATAAACTGGAAAATCTACTATTATATAGTAAAGATTTTTATGTTGTACCCAATATCCTAAGCCAGCTTCCTTTATAAGCCGGGTTCGGGCTCATCACTGAGTGCATACAGAGTAGTGTTGGTGCCATGCTAAGTTTGCTTTTTTGAGTTGAATTACCCTTTTTTTTTGTACGGGGACGGCAGTCTCCCACTGCACCCAATGGTAAGTGAAGTGGATTCCAATAAAATGTCAACTGCCGAGAGATGATTACCCCTCGACACAATTATGCCGCCCTGAGGGAACCGCATATACACAGGCTTATTCTGGAACGCAACACACTTTCGTGAGTCACTGTGGCGGATTTTAACACCTGGTACGGTGTTTGCTATCCGGGTGGATATAAAATATATCCTACCACCAGCAAATTAGCCTGGGTCCTGAAAGATGTGCTAAGAATAAAATATTAATTAGAAAATTAAAAGATAGCTTTACCTGCGGCTCCGCCCGCATGAAAAAGATTTTCCCGGGATAAATAGTAGCCTATTGCATTCAGGAGAAATGTAGTTTCATATTAGTTATAAAAAAAACAAATTCGGTTTAGTAGCCTCTAAGATTAATATGTTCAGACATTGTAAATAAATATTTTTAACATGTTCGCCCTAAACTGCCCTTTTTTCTTATTTTCTCTTATTCCATCCAAGAAGGTTGTCTGTAAGAAAATGTCTCGAGAGATAAGGCGGCCAATTGCACCTGCTATGTTTATCATTTTAATCTTAAATTATTAAATTTTTGTGTGCAATAAAGCTATAAGTAAACAAAAAAAAAAATTTTAGTTGTTTTTTTTTTCGGCATGGGTTTCATCACGCTCGTACCTCTTAAACATTGGAAGGTAAGTCTCATGATGCACATCACTTTCACGCCTTCAGTTTTCTTTCCATATACCATTGCTTGGCGACAGGAATGGAACAAAGCGGTGGTCAACAAAAAGCATAGCCTAACTGACGTATTCGGACCAACCGTCTACTACAATCTTATGCCCAATGCAGCACGTATGCGTAATTATACAAAATCACATGTTAAGTATGATGGATCGATAGATTGTCGATTTAAATGCGGTAACCAATTAAATGATAAACAATTCGAAATAGTTACTGGACCAGCTTGGACATGTATCGGTTACTGTGTTTATTGTTTTTCGGTGCTGTTTTAGCTAAACACGAGATTTATGAAGGGTAAGTGATATATTTGTATTCTTTAGATACCATTGTTTTTTTCGCGATGAAAAAACACACTATCTCTACCGTCACCTATGGGGTAAGTGGAACTGTTATCATGGTTGCACCGGTATTACGGCCCAATGTCAACACTCGATAATATTGCATCATCTGAGCGAACATTGAACAGAGTCCCTTCGTAGCACTTTCAATTTAAAAATTGAAATAAAGGTTTAACATAGAGTACAAAATTGAATAAACAAAATAATAATTATTAACACTATAAACTGTTATTGTCGGATGTAACTGAAGAAAACTTATATTAAATTAACTTTGGCGCGACGCTTAATATTTTCACGCAAGTTTTTATTTTTATTTTAAGTTGAATTAGGTGTTGCTCGGTGCTCTGCACGTATGAAAAAAGTCCATTCATATTTTCGAGTTTACATACTTTTAACACATAATATTGATATATTTTCACAAACTATCGTATTTATAATGTTAGTAAGAAATGATTTGACAATGTACGATTCTAATTCCACATTAAAATTTAATTAATCTATCCTTGTAGATACGTTTTTATCCATAACAGCAACAGAATTGTTCTTATTAAAATTAATTATTTTGAGAATTCATTTACATTTACTAAACTCTCAGTTGGCGGAATTGCTTTGAGTTGACATTTAGAATAACTCCATTGATCTTTTTAGCTATTTGTAGGTAGAAGCCACATTATATCGAAGTTGTCATTGGTAGGTGATAATTCAATTCCCGTTCTAGTCAGCTTGTTGTCTCGTATTTCCATCGCCTGTATCGTAGAAAATAGGTCGTTGTATCTTCTTTTTTATTATGGCTGTCACAATTTACCAGTAATTTTGCTAATACCGAGTAATAATAGGATTCTTATTTTAGTTATCTTATTGTATCTTGTATTTGCAGTTACGCAGTATACGAAGTAAGAGTGAAACATCATGATCAGACGCAATACTTCAATCAACTGCAGTACCAATTAGATGTTGATGTTTGGTCCTATGCGGCACCAGGACGGCCAGGGTCGATCCTCGTGTCCAAAGATAAGAGAGTGGAGTTGGAAGAATTACTGACGGCTGAAGACATTGAGTTTGAAGTTAAGACTGAAAATATTAAGGAGTAAGTATAAGATGTTGGTTCTGGGTTCAATAACATGGTTTTAGTTGAGTATGAGACAAATTTAATACTTGAGTGTGAACGTATAATGCGATGATGGTATAAGTGGAGAATGCTAGTAAAAACAGACGGAGGCAAGTGATTTATTTATTTATCTTTCGGGATATGAATAATGCTAACAGAAACATGAGTTTTAGTAGCATAAGTTGAGAATGAGAATCTAGCACTTACAATAATTATAGACATGTTCCTTAACTCTCATAGTCTGGTGAGACGGTAATCCGTCATGACCTAAGAGAGACCAGGTGCAGGACCAACGGCTTACCGCCAATTTCCTGACTCCGAGCTGCGACTGAGTAATTTTTAAGATGGAAAAATCCAGTCACAATGTTTATCAGCCTGGCCCGGGATTCGAACCCAGGTCCTCAGGGCGGCAGTAGCACTTGTATTGTGTACAATTACAACTACGCCACTGAAGCAATCATATCATAATTAATGATGAATGTATGTTAGCGTTAAATATTGTAATTATAATTTTGATTGTGATAATTCTGTGTTCAAAAATATAAACCCTTTCCAGATTTTTGGATTTGGAAGACAAATTACTCGCTGACGTGTCCAGAAAAAGTTACAATGCGTCGAGATCAGCTGGTTTACCGTTTGACAGGATTTATACTTACCACCAGGTGAATATAAAAGTGCTTTTTACACTGTGTAACCTACCGAATGTCTTTTTATATAATAACTATATAGAGGATATGGGGGATCTCATCAGGGGAGCATACTAAAAACTTCCTCAATTCCTCAAAGATCGGCATCCCATTTAAAATTTATTATGACACAAGCTTTTTATCCCTGAAGGGATAACCTGGAGCGCTGGTGTATTGAACTTTAGCTGTAAATGTTCTGTCCTATGATGTGACAGGCGAGCCTATCGCCATATCGGGCACAAATTTTAGACTCCGGGCTGATAATGAGCAGAATCAAAAACCCGATATCACTTTGCCTGACCTGAGCATTGAATCCGAGACCTTAGCACTGCAGTCGTACTTTAACACATTCGAGGCAGTCTATTATAAATACATACAAAATATTTAATAATGCAGGTTAGTGCATTAATATAGCGATAAATATAATACAGGTGGACGCATTCCTTGAGATGCTGGCTAAAGAGTATCCCGAGACAGTGAAACTGGTCAACGCCGGGAAGAGCTTCGAAGGCAGGGACATCAAATACTTGAAGATTTCCACCACCGACTTCCAAGTATGTTTGATTTTATGCTTTTAGCGATTGAAACTTAAGATTATATAAAATATTCTTATAAATAAAATACATATTTTATTTACGAAGATAGATCTGTCAGACTTGGTGAGAGACTATCCTCTTTTAAAGGATTTGGATCATAATTGCGACAAATTTAATTCGGAAAGCGAAAGACAGTAATTAATATTAAATTCGATGTACAGGATGAAAGCAAACCCATTGTATTCATGGAATCCCTCCTTCATGCGCGGGAGTGGATCACCCTCCCGGCCACTCTGTACGCCATACACAAGCTGGTGATAGACGTGACGGAGCGAGACCTGCTGCAGGACATCGACTGGATCATCCTGCCCATCGCCAACCCTGATGGATATGTGCACAGCCATAAACAGGTAAAGTATAAAGGAGCTCGAAATATAGTCAACATTCATACCAGCGAAGGTCAAAGTGTAAAAGGAGTACCCTCAGTAATTTAGAACTTGATAAAATTATTAAATATAAATCAGACAAAACAAAACAATCTATGTGTGTTCTTTATTATTTTATTATCGAAAATAATTGTTATAATTATACCAATAATGATTTTCTATCGGTAAGGTTCAATACCATCACCGAAAAATATGTGAGCAACTAAACACTGCGTTATATTTAAATTTGTAACACTCCTTTTTTGCGTAAGCGGTTAAAATACATTACATATTGGGATCTATCTCAATCAAATAATTCAATACACATTGTGTGTAACCACGAAGCATTCCACACGCTCCGTCTGCCTTTATAAATGTTAATTAAACGATCATATTTTACTAAAAGCATATTCAATTTAAACGACCTTTAATGATTTATGTTTAAACAGCAAAATATTGTGTAAACTTTTTCCATTTTCTAATCTATATATTATTTGGACAAACAGGCACGTTTCTGGCGGAAAAACCGCGCTACTGGCTACATGATTGGCAACATCTGCATGGGTGTGGACCTTAACCGCAACTTCGATTTCAACTGGGGCCAGGCCTCCAGCAATATTGTCTGCATGGAAACCTTCCACGGTCGCGGCCCCTTCTCCGAACCTGAGACAGCCATCATCAGAGACATATTTCTAGAATACTCAGACCGTATTGAACTCTTCCTGGATATCCATAGTTTCGGAAGCATGATCCTGTATGGTTGGGGTACAGGTGTTCTACCACCAAATGCCTTGATCCTCCATATGGTCGGTGTGCAAATGGCACATGCTATCGATGCTGTGAAGATGTCCTGGAATCGTGACTATATTGTGGGGAACTGTGCCTTAGTCTTATATGAGGCGTCAGGAACTGCTGGAGATTACGGCAAGGTCGCTGGAGTGGAATTATCGTACACATACGAGCTTCCAGGATTAAGATTTGGTCTTGGAACCTTCGGCTTCCTTGTAGACCCTAACTTTATTGAACAAGCTGGGTTCGAAACATGGGAAGGTATCAAGGTCGGAGCGAGGTATGTTCGTGACAACTACAAGGCAAAGCGTGGACTATAATTCATGTAAAATAAATTGAATTATGTATTTATTTAGGTAGTTTTATTAATAAACGACACGTCTTAAGTTATTTACTAATCATAAGAATGCATAAACGATGAGGCTTTATACGGGTTGGGAGATTTGGCCTTTGAAATGAATATAAAGAAGTCTGAAGCATATGCACTTCAAGATAATTTATAATTAAATAATATCCTTTAAAATGACAGTCAAACCCTATGATCAAGCCTGAGGACTGCCTTTACTTTCATTATAATTACATGGTAGATTTCTCGTATGCAAGACAGAGGACTCCATGTGGGTAAGCATCATGATGTCTATTTATGCTGCCAAGCAACATAGTGCAAGAGATGTTGTATATTCAGTGGAAGGACACTATAGCCAACGTAATCACAGCTAATAATAAGACATAACACTGTTTGTCTCAGAGCAACGAGAGCTATTTCGTGCCACGAATTGCTTCATGATTCTAAATTCTGTATGCTGCTACTTATGGAAAGTCACGCGTGTAGATGCTTCGCCTCTAAGCCCGCGATATAATTATGCGATATGGATAGCCTGACCAAGCCGAAGCACTCACAAATCATTTAATGTTTAGCATAAGCCGATAGTATATCTTCGAAAAACACATGGCATTTATCACATTTGGTTTTCTCTGTCGATCCTATTAGGTCGATTATTGCCAATCGATCTTTGAAAGCCACAACTAAGCGGATTGATTTAGGGTCTGATTAGATAATTGCTGAGGTAGGTGATTGTAGTCGAGGTATTCCGAGTGGAGAGATGTTTCTATTGTTGTGGTTTCTTGTGGCTCTCAGTGTTGCTCTTGGTAGAAATGAGGAGTATATCGGGTAAGTTACTTTGAATATTTTTGTGTTGGCCTCACAATATGATATAATACTTTGCTATTCACAATCTTTCTTATGTTTTTTGTCTCAAAGTGTTCAGTCGGTACAATGAAATCACGGATTTATTTTATTTATTATTATTGTTTGTTATATCATCATAAATTGGATACAATCTAGATTAGAACTCAGAAAAGATTTTTGCAAAATAGGAGCCCTAATCGGCGCCGAGGTATTATATCATTTTTTATGATATCCTTTTGTCTTGCATTCTCATTTTTTTAATCCTCTCAGCAAACTACCTTATACCTGATGGAAAGTTCAGAACATACTACAACGAAGAAGTGATTTTAAATTTATTGAAACTTCTCCATACCAGCTAACTTCAAACATTCTTTTTATCTGATCAGAATAGAATCTAGGACTTCTCGCATGCATATACATGTCTAAACAAGCGTCCTTATATTTTTTCCTAGATACCGGGTCTACAATGTACAGCTTTCAAACCAGCATCAGGTTGAGAACTTCCGAGAGTTGAAGTCTGATCTAGTGGACTACTGGCGAAGACCATCTTTGGAGTATGGGATCGTGGGCCTGGCGATGGTGCCGCCTTCTCACTTTAACTGGTTCGAGGAGCAATTGCTAAAGCTGGACATCCCGAAGAATGTGGCTATTGAAGATGTTTACGAGTGGGTATATTGACATTCATAGGTAATAAACTATATGATAAATTGAGGAACTACCTTCTTATCTTAATGTTGCGTAAAACTGTTATTGCCTATCAATTTCAAACACATATGTTTCAGTGATAAAAGGGGTTTAAAAAAAAAAATACTCCAATTTTTTCACTGATGGTAAGCGATACAACCGCCAATAAACAGCAGCAACACCATACAGAACTTTGAATTATAAAGTTTTGTATGGCATTCCATTGCGATCGTCATTCTAAGACATAAGATGTTTTAAAATGCCTAGTAATTATTGACTCTGTTTAAGTAAACTAAACACAGACAAGCGTCTATGAGGTTTAGTTTTTTTTTTGAGATTACTGCTTGACAAAACTAGAGAAGGTCGTCTGCCTGAAGGCAGAGTGTATCAAGAATTCTTCTCTTCCTAGCATAATTCGTCCTTTATTCAGCATAGCATAATTTTCTGAGGAAGCTCCAAAAAATATGGTTAGCTTGCACGTTCAGGGGTCAAACTGAAACTATGCCACTTAGTGGCGATTTAACTTGGGCAAATCTTGTTAAAAAATCCAACCTGACCTAAATTGAAAGCACCTCTTAGTGAACATGTTCATACACGCATACCAGAACCGATATTAATCTTGAACATTAAACAATAAAACTTCAATCTAATCTGTAGCTTATAACAATAAATATTATAAAGTCTACGGTAGTAGATCGTGTGGAGTAGGTTTAGCACATGGATCCACCTCAAAGTACCTTCTTGAAATTATGTACATTAAACTAATATAAAATATCGTTATTATCACCGTGTTTAGCTTTTTATTGGTAAAATCATATTTTTTAGCATTCGTTCATAATTTTCCGAGTTTGAAATAGACGTAAATACAAAAATGTAAGCAAAACCTATTTAGTTAATTATTGTATGTAATCGAGTGCGAACTGAAAGGTCAAATTATATCAGTCCTCCGCTAATTTACTTAATGTTATTTATTGATAAAATTGGAATATCGAATACATACTTATCTAATCAATATAAAATATATTAAAAATGTCAAGTGCGCGTCGGTGGAAAATAAATAAAAACAGAACAAAATAGATAAAATTCTTAAACATTGAAAGGTCTGCGAGATAAACTGTGACATATCGCATACCTTTAATATTAAAAATCCATTATAAAGTTAATACGAGGAACGTTCTAAAAGACCAAGTGCATTGCCGAAAGAAGTTCCTTATAAATAAAATTAGGCTTCCTTCTCTGCCTTTTTCCAGTCGAACGCTTTCGTCACAGAGCGGACGATGTCACTCGGCTGGCGCTCGATTTTATGTAAAGTCGAGCGGCGAGCGCCACGGCTTTATGTAACATATTCTATATACTAGTATATTACAAATTGTTCACATTCCGCTATGAATGCTGTCTGACCAAAACTAGTTTCGGCAAACAGCGGACGAGGCGCGACGGCGACGCGACCCTGGCGGGACGTGAACGGTAATATACAACTTATTAATCAGAGTTTCTTGTCCGTTCTTCACTGGTGAGAACTGGTTGTAGATTTAATAATGACGGAATTTAAACAATGTATAACATTTTACAGGTTCAAATAAATTATTTTATTTCATTTTAATCTGTCAGATCATCAGTAGTATATTAAACACTCCAGCGTCGCGTCGCCGCGTCGCCCTATCCGCTGTTTAGTGATACCATAACAGCTCACTATGATTTTTCTAAATGAAATTTGGCCTGATTAAATTCATGATAGTCTATCTGTGAATTCTCTAGTACTACAATTGATGATAGCTAACCGTCATTCATAGACAGATTTCCATACGGAAATATCACGCTGACGATACCGTCAGCTTGATAGTCTATCCAGAAAACTAAACCCATTGATAGTATATTTAGAATGGGCAATGATTCTAATTTATCGATAATTGCTAACAGCTGTAAAGATAAAATTAATTATGTCACATAGATTAAATTTCAAGATTACAAAATAAATGTAAATGCTCGATAATCGATTATAATTCATCGATGATCCGCTAAGTCATTGACGTCAGTAATGTATACTAACATTATAAAGCTGAAGTGTTTGTTTGTTTGAACGCGCTAATTTCAGAAGCTACTAAACTGTTCTTGTTTTTTTTACTAATACGAAGCTACTTTACTTTTGAGTAGTATAGACTACTTTTTATCCCAGGTAAATATTTATCGGGAAAAGAAAATCATGCGGGCAAATCCACATTGTTAGCTTTTACTCCTGGCTTTGCCCGCGTGAAAGAATTTTTCTGTGACTATCTTCCCCCTATATATTTTACCGGGATAAAATGTAACCTATGTCCTACACAAGGTTAAGACCTTGTGTAACCTATCTCCTATCTCCATGCAAAATTTTATCGCAATTTGTTCGAAAGTTTTTGTGTTTATCACGACAGACTAACGCGATGCGGCGGATGATTTTGTTTTATAATTTGTCACGATCTTACGCCTTTCGACAGATTCTTGCGAACTTAGTCCAATTGTGGTAAAAGAAGAGATATCACTGTTTCGGGCACAATTCCAGTCTCGGGTGAAAATATATTTTTCGAAATGACACAATTTTTGATCGCCCCAGAAATCGAATCTCATAATTAATTGTTTAATTATTGCATTATAAATATTTGGATTTCAGATATTTGAAAGAAAAAGAGCAGAGCGCGGCAATATCTAGAACTGAAGACGGAGACAGAATATTTGACTATCGTGCCTTTTACAGATACAATGAAGTAAGTAAAAATAGACAAACATATATTTGAGCATATAACGTCTGTAGTTATTTATTCTATTAGTAACTGTAATAGTAACATAATCTTATTGTAAATTTTTCAATGTGACAATTGTTGATAATCCAAATTTAAAATTAAATAATTGTCTTCAAATTAATATATATAAACGAAGTTAATATCTGGCAGATATCTGATCTTAAGATAGCCCAAGGTCACACTAAACGCTGTTTTTTTTCGCAATCGCAAAACCGCTCAAGGTACACGCATTACGGTAAATAAGAATCCTTAAAGATAGATAAAAATATCGCGCGGTATCCGCCCCATGCGGACGCTCCTGCTAAGCCATTTTCTAACAATCAGTCTTACTTATAAAAATTTTGTTACTCGATCAGCTGTAAGTCAAATCCGCCATCTTGCTTCTTAATAAGGTTTACACTAGGATCCGGTGATGTTTTTAACAGCTATTTAAGCAATTATTAACAACCTCTTAAAGCTAAAACAAGTTTATAAGTAAGACTGTAGTTGCGGTTTCTAAATGAGTCGTAGAAAAATCCGCGTGCGTACGTTTATATTGTGATCTTGGAATCAAAACATGTCGCGGCTAAATACCAAGCGCGGTAAATCGTAGAGCGGCCTTACAAATTAATTACAAAGTCACATTTATGTCTAAAGAAAAAAACTTATTTAGGAAAATTGTACAATGGTAAATTTTATTCAGAAAAATATCCACAACAGGTTCGAGCCACGAACCTAACAGTCAATAAAGATAAAAATTATTACCAAAATATCGCGTTTATTATCCTTGTGTGCTCTCCCTAAGGATACGATAGGGATCAGTCGCATGTATCAGCTAACATTACATCCACCTCAAGACTTCATTCCCCACTTGGAACATGACTCATTCCATACACTTACATCTGATGATTTGACATTAATATGTCACTCCGAATTATATTCTTTGTGTTATGTATCCCGTTAACTCCATACATGTACTTTAATAAATAGACGTCGTAATGTTACAATTTAATATCATTTTTATCATCGAAATCTTCCAGATTTTAAACTATCTAAGAGCGTTAGAAGAAACTTACACAAATTCAACTATAAATTTACAACTAGTTGAATACGGCCGAACAGATCAAGACAGACCACTTGTATATTTGAGAATTAACAATGATACTGAAGTTCAGAAACCAATTGTTGTTCTTGAAGCTGCTATAAATCCAAGGGATTGGATAACAGTACCATCAGCTCTGTATGCCGTTGACAGACTTTTGAAAGGTCAAGAGTTGCTGAATGGGTTTGATTGGATTGTGATTCCTGTGGTGAACCCTGATGGGTATGAATACACACATACTAATGTAAGTATGGAACAATTTGCAATTAATTTATAGTGTACAAGGTCCTTTTTTCAGGATCAAATGACTCCTGAAGGTGCTTTTCTGTCTAAAAAGTAAGGCACAGCAAGAGATCAGTGTGGACCAAGTTGTTAAATTATCTAAGATATCAGAAGGCGTTGTATAATAGGACATTTTCGGACACTGATTATAGCCTGGTAGAATGAGTATGTAGTCTGAAATCTGAAGCAAACACTAATACATTCTCCAAAATTAAAATTCTAATTATTTTAAACCGATTTAATATTAAAATTCTCAATTAGGCACATTTTATTTCCAGCTTCGTCTCTGGTCCAAATCCAGAAGTACAAGAAGTCATCTTGGCAGCATCTGTCCTGGTGTTAACATCAACCGTAACTTCGACATGGATTGGCTTAGGTTCGACTCCAGTTCGAGTCCTTGCAGTCATCTCTATGGCGGAATACATCCTTTCTCCGAAATCGAAAGCAGATTAACCAGAAGTCTCTTAGAAGAGTATGGGACTAGAATAAGATTGTACGTTTCTTTACAAAATAATGGGGGATATGTGACATACCCATGGCTTTATGAGAGAGCAGCTAGTGGGATGTTCAGACAGCATCATCTCCTAGGCTTAGACATGGTGAATGCCATGAACAGTACTTACTTATTAGGAGTAGGGTCTTTAGTACTCGGAGATAGGGCATCTGGCACAAGCGTCGATTACATGAGGAATCATAATATATTATATACTTATAATATAGATGTAGTACAGAGGGATGGTGTTATCATACCTGAAGAAGATATTCTTGAAATAGTAGACCATGTTTGGAGAGGAATTGAGACTGCGGCTAATGGAGTTATTGTACGATAGTTAGAGGTATATTTAGTTACTAAAGTTTAAAATTACTGTATAAGTAAATTATTGTTTATATCCTAGTTTGAATTTGGAGACAGATCAAAATGTTACTTAAGTATTTTTAAAAGTAGTTAAAGCAAATACTGTCTTTGATTTCTTAATAATAATTTGTAACTTTTGAAAAATAATATTACTTTTCATATTTATTGAAAAAAAATATCTTTTCGGTATTCGTGTCATTCTATGCATTATTAATTGTTGTTGCCGATGGTATTTAATCTTAAATAACATAATTATGAACGATTGAATGCTCTTCAATAATTTAATAAAATTTAACATTACACTATTCTACGAGAAATAATGTTGAAACTCAAAGAAATAGTATGAGAAAGTGTTGAGTTCGTTAAAAATCTTAATTATACGCTTTTACCGTCGCCAAAGCGTTCTGTTTCAACATTTGCAGTTGTTAATTGTAATTTTTGTGAACTTTTCTTATTCTGTATGTCATTTGTAACGAATTTAATAAGGTCACAGATTTATTAAAACGAAGGACAAAATTGGCTTGTGTTATCTGAAATGTTTATCTCTAAATGTTCTTTATAAGATGTTTTTCTTTAACGACGGATTGCCATGGTTTTTGCATAAAAATCACAAATAAACACAGTTTATAGGCCAAAACCTGACTAACGTTTCTTCTTCTTTTTTTAAATTATCGCTCCACCATAACAGCGTTGTTTTTGCAAATGTCGGAATGCACTAATTTTTAACTCAAGAAATATCCATCTGGTTTTTGGATTTTCATACTAAGAAAATCATTTACGCAAAGGAAGTCATTATCAAAAACCTATTGTGACTTAACATAAATAGTAATACTATAAAGTGGATCGAGCACACCAAGAAAATTAACCATATATATACACAATTACAGAAATAGAACTGAAAACTTCTTCAAATAAATATTACGAAAATAGGTTCGGAAGTCTCGAGGAATTTCCTTTTACAAAGGCGTTGATTAAATTTTTTAAAATCCTCAAATCGTTTGTAATTCACGCGAATTTAATACAGTTGGGTGAAATTGGCGCGACGGTCCTACCGAATCTACAATGGGATTTTGAAAGCTTTTTCGATTATTCAATCACAATGGACGCTTTTGTTCATTTTTTATAATATAGCATAAAAGAAAAATTGGTTTTGTTTAAAATATGCCTGATACTAGAGGTAAAACTGGCTTGGTGTATTTGTATTGCGCGCGCAACCTTCGCTGTGAGCTCAAAGGTTCGAGTCCAATATGGGGCAAATTTATATTCGATTTCTGCTCTGTATCAGCCCGGAGTCTTTTATTTGTGCCCGTTACGGTGATGGGCTTGCCTCCTATCACATCATGGGACGGAGCACATATGGCGATAAGTGGGTGCCCTGGTTGCACCTTCTGGTTGAAAGCTGATGTGGTCAAGATGGTTCTTGGCTATATGAAGATCTGTTGAGCCCTTTGAAGATCATCAGGTCATTTATTACTTTCACAAGTAGGATTTATTTGAAACTTATTGTACTGTTACTTCGGTGGTATTTCCAAGACATGACAAGCTTGTGTCGATGTCTCAAGCTTGTCTTCTGTAAGCAGTAACAAAAATCGTTGTGGTATTAAAATAAATCATTACGAGGATATCTTCCCTTGACGACGGCCTAGTTCACCACTTCTATACCTATGCTGTTGATTTACCAGCATTATCAACTGACCTCGAATGAAAACTCTTCAATATAAATAATGGGTTCGAATCCGACCGGTCGTTAGCGGCAGGGCTCTGCAAACATAACAGAGCACAATCGTAATTAATTCCAACTTGACGTCTGCAACATGTCACACCAAATGCGTTCGCTGAGTACCGCGACTGTCATTATTGGTAGTTGAATATTGCCACTCGTTTTTTACTGCCTCTGTGGGGTATTTGGCAGTGCTGTCTTAGGTTCGATAGAAAGAAAGAAAAAAACATTTATTGGCCACAGATAGGGTGGTAAACATAATTTACAATAAATAAAACTTATTATTAAAAGTTATATGAAAAAAATATATGGTAATACAGTTTTAAGGAAGATTATAATTAGGTGAGTACCTACAGACATATGTACTCAGATACTCACCCAGTGTGGATTAGTGATGTAACGAATGTCATTTTTTGAACATTCGCGAATGCGAATGCGAATATCTGCTACCGACATTCGCGAATGCGAATGCGAATGTTTAGTTTTTGTTCAAATTTGGCGCCAATTTTCTATGATGATTATCTAAATTTTATTATTATCTAAGATGATAATTATCTAAACATCAAAAAGTTATGTAAAGACTGATAAAAAAATTATAGAAGATATTGTTTTTGTTTCTTTCAATTGCTTTTAATTTCTTAGTTGCGTATTGTGTTACAAGTTCTATGGGGAATTACATTTTTAAGCTTTATTAAAGTAAACGAAATAATTTTGTTTATTTTTAAAGTTTAATATTCCTCTACTCAAGTTTATTTACTAACTTAAAAACATGGTAAAAATAGTTAATTAATTGGTATGTTTTAAGAAAGAGAGGGATTTTTCTTTGAGAGTCTATAATTTTTTGTTTGTTTGTTTAGACTATATTTGTAGTTTATTGTAGAAGTATATTGTTTTAGTTTAGATTTTGATTTTATTAACCTACTATTACACACACAGTATTACGAATATTATCTCGGAAGGGGTATGCATAGGCGCAACCAGGGCATACACTTTTCGCCAAGTGTTTTCCGTCTAATAGTGTGACAGGGGCGAACCTATCGCCATGTCGGGCACAAATTTCTCACTCCGGGCTGATACTGAGCAGAAAAATCCAAATATTACTTTGCCCGATCCGGGATTCGAACCCAGGACCTTAGAGCGCTGCCGTACCGCACATGCAGTAGAACTATGCCACCGAGGTAGTCTACTATTATCTTCAAATATTTTTTTTCTGATATTGACATTCGCAAAACATTCGCAGAAATTTTGCGAATGCGAATGCGAATGCGAATATCCAAAAATATGCGAATATTCGCGAATGCGAATGCGAATGCGAATATTCGTTACATCACTAGTGTGGATGGTATATCCCACAACATTGCCAATAGGATCTAGATCAGCATAAGCCAAACAGCAAGCGTTCGACGCTGATTTTCTTTCAGATGCGGAGTCTGGAATTTGTGCCTGATATGAAGATAGGAATTATCATATCATGGGACGGAATATATGCGACGGAAAGTGGCATCTGTTGCGCCTCTGCCTACCCCTGCGGGTTTATTTATAAAAAGCGTGTTTGTGTATAGGTTTTGAATAGTCCGTGAATGCCTTATCCAGCTGAATGCTTTAATCTAGAAATCTACAGTTTTTTTGGCATAGAAAGTTCACAGGGTTTGACTTGGTCTTAATTGTTTCCAGATCCATTGGGCTTAGGCTGTAGACGCTGTCAATTTGTTCTTGAGAAACATTAGAGTATGAAATTGATGATGGCTTTAGCAAATTTAGCAACAATTAATTTCGTAGCATCTTTGAAATAACAAGATATCAGCATTTTAGACTTTTACTATTGAAACCATAAAAATATCTTCAACAATCACATTAACTTTGTCAGATTTGATGATTAAAAAATTTACTTATGTAAAACAGGCGTTTATTATTTTATTAACCGACTTCAAGAAAGAAGGAGGTTATCAATTCGAAATGTATTTTTTATGTTTGTTACCTCAGAACTTGGTAATTTCTGAACCGATTTGGAAAAATATTTTTTTATTCGAAACAATATACCTCCAGCTTGTTTCCATAGATTAAATGCTAGGTAACCTTAAATAAATTAACAAATATATGATAATAAAGTTTAATTGTATTTAATCTGACTCCAAAATTTCTAACCAGTATATACCTGTTATGTTAAACATTTTTTTGGTTTTTAACGCGGTTTAATTTTTTGTCAAAAACTTTATCTCTTATTATAAACTGTCAAAACTAGCAGGTCGGAGTACAGTGCATGGTGGAACGCGAAATCCCCAGTGCCTAATCGCTTCATTTGGCAGCCGCGTAATAATTCACAATATTAAAGCACTCTTATCTTTCACACGTATTTCATTATTGCAATCACTGTTGGCATTAGGAGTGGTTTGTATTATGCTAATTACTATGCGGGAAAACTAGTCATTTGTTGTGGCTTTGTTCGTTATTTTTGAAGGGACACTTATGTGTAATTCTGATTCGAAACTTGAAGAATTACATTTTTCAAGATTTTTTTTTTATTTATTTCCCTAAAAATAATATTTTTATATAATAAGGTTTTGGTCCCCTGACACCAAAACTAGATTAACATGTTTTTTGGGTGACAGTGTTCCTCCACAAGTATAATACTGGCTTAAGAAAATGACACAATTTGGGATTCATATCTATATGAATAACAGTAATAAGTAAGGATTATGTTACATGTTTCAAGCTATTTAATCTATTTATTTATTTACTAATTAAATTTAATATTTATGTTTTCATATTATTAAAAAATATTAAACCTTATTTATCCTAATACTCCTGATATTTTACATCCATCTCAATCTTTCATAGGGTATTTTTCAGAAGTTTCATTTCTGCCGTCTGTGATTTGAACTCTTTTATTTGTTGTATTTTACTAAATAGATTTGCTCTGGGTAGTTACTACGTGCGTGGCATTACGCATTTTCCTTTTCAGGGTTAGGTAGAGGTATCATGGCCATATATTGTTACCTATATTAGGTCCCATGTAAAAGGGATAATCCTGATGACATTTACCGGGTACATTATCAGAATTTAATTTGATACTGAGTGGAAAAATCTAATATAATTTTACCGGGTAAGTACTGTTTTGTATACTGGGTCATTTTGACATTAATAAATGAAACCACATACTCGTCTTTACCTCTGCTAATATTGTGCCAAAAATCATAAGTGAATAACAAATGCTTTTGCCAAAAATCCCTGTTTTACTTTTATAATATTTTGATAATCTCTTATTAAATAATATTAATATCAGACCTGTATAACGTCCCACTACTTGTCAAAGGCCTCTTCTACTACTGAGAGAGATTAGGCCTTAGTCCACCGTTGGCCTAGTGCGGATTGGCAGACTTCACGTACCCTCATAATTCTTATAGAGAAATTCTCAGGTTTGCAGGTTTCGTCCTACATCGTTAAAGTAAGCGATATTTCACAAAGAATACACACATCATAGAAAAGTCAGAGGTGCGTGACCTTAGGGTTTGAACCTGCGTTCTAACGAATCTGTCATTCGTCTTGGCTGTCCGATCCACTCTCAACTAGGCTATTGCCACCACAAACATCAGATAACTGATAATAATGTCTAGAAGCCTTGTTTAATATATTTGAATTCAGTAATAAGGTACGCATTAACTGGCTCTATGAGTAAAATTAAACAAAATTAAAGATAAAATATTGTATGTTGCCAGTTATTGAGTGAGAGCTAAAATTCCTGGCGAGAATATTATTTATCATAATATATTAAAAAAATAAATATTATAGGATTATGGTAATAAATACATTAGTTTCTTGGTTTTTGAAATGTATGTTGTCTATAGCTCATTATATGTAGTATTTGTAGGTACTTGTAAAATAATATTTTCGACACTACCGGCATGTTACATAAATAAACAGTCCATTATATACCGCGATTCATTCTGCATCTCGTATTTACACTTTTAATATTGATTAGACCCGGCACATAATTATATACTTATAACATATTTTTATCGAATGAAAGATAAAATCATAAGTAGCGTTAATATTAATTTTGTTAATATTAATTTTAGCATCGGAATGTTTGCCGCCAAACATTCCGCTGGTAAATGGGGTTTAGCAACAGTTAATAAACAATTTTGGTGTAACATACATGCAGTATCATTCAATAATACTCAGGTACGTCCGATTGATGATACCAAAGCGAATTTTTAATTACGTAATGGTTTAATTATTTCAGTATTACGAGTGATTAAAATTTAATTATTTATAATTGCATTCATAATGGTGGTACTTGAGTAAATGAGTTATTAAGTCATTAGTTTCGGAGATTCTGAGATCTAGATCTAAAAATGATGAAAAGTCGAATTGAAGAGCAAAACGATTCAAAGCCGTATGTATTTTGGAAAGAATTATAAAGATCTGCTAGCGCAAAAGCGATCTTACTGACAACAGGTTTCTTAAGGAGAAAACAATTTGACTAAGTAACATAATATTTTATATATATCCCTACTTATATTTTAACGCCTGCCTGCCTGATATCATATTATGTGTTATCCGGGAGTCAAACCCAGGGCATATTGATTCACAATGCATATGGCAAAGGAGCGATAATAGTACACGTAAACATTTGAAAACAATCGTTTTCACCATTTTAATTTGAATAAATAATAGTCCAGGATAATATGTTGGCGTATTTGTATGGCGTGCGTACGACATTGCTCTGAGGACCTGGCTCGGGCAAAGTGATATTGGGTTCGTTACAGTATCAGCTTAAAGTCTGGGATTTGTGTCAGATATAGCGACAGAACCGTCTCTTAACACATCATGAGACGGAACATAAACGGCGTGGGTGCCCGGATGTATGTCTAACTATCCCGGGGATAAAATCATGATGTGCGTATGTGTGTGGGCAATATTATGTTTACTCTTCCACTGTCATGAGCCTATGGGGGGGGAGGGGTCAAAATGGAGGACGGTGTATATCCTAGGGACGTTTTCCTCCTCACACAAAAACGCGTTGCGTTTTTAGGAACTTTGCCTGGTGTAAGTATCATGAATTCGGGAAGGTAATTCCTTATTTTTTGGTCCTCAAACTAGCTTTCCCCACTCCTTCCCTAGAGCAAAGCCATACCTACTTATATTCCCACTGCTGGGTCTTCTACTACTGACATGGTTACATAACTATAATTAGTGTAAATATCGATCAAATTCACATGTTCAAGAATCGGGCAAACCAATTAACGTGATAGTCCATTCTATTTAGTACGACCGCAGTCATTACTAGCTAATTAGGTTTCTATATAGGTCCTGAACGTGGGCAGTGTTCGGGAACATTATTTTGGTCTCTTTTAAACGTGTTTTGGTCTAGTGATTTGTGAAATAGGTTCGCTTTTCAAGTCGGGAAATACTTTGTGGGTATGATATGAAAGTAGGTACTCCTAAGTTTAGATTTAGATTTTTTTTTTTTTTTTTTTTTGACCTTGTGATAGGGTCACTTCCTATCACATCATAGGACTGATGTAAGGTTTTCGAAATGTTCAATTTACTTGACTATAACAATCGAAAACCAGATAAATCGTAGTTTACGGTATAAATTACTTCATTAAATTTCGAAAAACCATTTTCCAAATTGAGATGCAATCCGATCGGTCCAGGCTATACAGCATCCCATTGGTAATGTGCGCAAATGAGCTGGCGTGTACTTACATCACCGGTTGTATCGGAGTTAGTTCGGGCGGCTAGCGAGAGCGCTGCGAAACTAATCCGGATTCAAACCCACGACCCGCAAGGCATGGGATACAGCGGGTTCAATTATTTACCGCTGTATAATATAAATAATAATATTAACCCTGTATAATACTGTCCCACTGCTGGACATGGGCCTCCTCTACTACTGAGAGGGATAAGGCCTTAATTCACCACTCTGACCTAGTGCGGATTGGCAGACTTCAAACACTCTCAAAATTCCTATAGAAAATTTCTCAGGTATGCAGGTTTCTTCACTTTCTTTTCCTTCACCTTTAAAGCAAGCGATAATTCACAAAGAATATATACATAATTCTTTTGAAAAGTCGGAGCTGTGTGCTATTAGGTTTTGAACCTGCGGATATTCGTCTCGGCAGTCCGTTCCACACCCAACTAGGCTATCGCAGTACTTACTGTTTTGATAGGTTTGTCATCCATCCAGTAATTCCGTCAATGATGAGAATTGTGGCGTGCAATTGCGGTTTTCTTGGGAAGATAGTGTGGTAGTTTCCCTTTACCTTCCACACCAGTTTTTCAGGAGTTATTTAGACTCTTAAGTCACTGTCTCATCCAGCAGCAGTTCTACTGGGCGTATGGTTATACCACCATTGCTCGGTCACCAGAGCCTTGTTTGTTATCTAAAGTGTACCACGATGACCCTTTGATCATCATCGCCACTCGGCGCGTGTAGGTTTACAACAGGGCTGATGAAGATGTTAGCCCATTTTCCAATTCCCGTTTGTCAAATTTTATTATAATATTATGTTATTTATATTGCTTTCTTTCGCGATTAATGTCAATTTACCATAGCCATAGCGCCTTATGTAAATGTGTCAGATGTGTATATCCAGTTTCAACCAGTAGGAATACTGTGTTGAGTGTCGAGCTACTTTTGTGGCTGATATTATATTGAAAAGTCGACTCTATCATAAAGCAGTTTAACGTAGATATTTTCATTGACAAGACGAGCTTGACTCATACCACGATAGTAAACATCATTTTCAACCTCACGTGCCAAGACCGTGGTTCAGATGCATTTTAATCGCATAATACTCAGTTACATCAAGCTTTAATCTTATTTAATTAATTATTCATTAAAAATTATATTGAAATAATAAGATGCCAAAGTTCTAAGACCCGCTCCCCACTCCTCCCATAGAACACTGTCAAAGTGAATTTAGTATCAGTAAATACGGTATTCAAAGCTTAGTGAGAGGGAAGGGATCGGAACGGCGCACTCACGCGAGAGGTTTAGCTGAGGCCGGATAGCTGCCACTTAAAGCCCAGCTGGATCCGTGGAACCAGCTCCGATTTGACGATTAAGAATGGAGGTAATTGTTGCAGCTCAGAAACGGTACATAGTGAATAGTGGATGCCCTAGTTGCACCTTTGGCAATTTCTTTGGGGTTATAGGAGTGATGTCGTGTTGAAAAAAAAAAACAAAGACACTTCACACCATACTGCACCCACTTTTCGCCCGTATGTAATGGGAGGTGAGTTTATCATTACATGGGGCAGATTTGGACTAATATTGAGCTGACAAACCCAATATTACTTTGCCCGACCCGGGACCTCAGAGATTTGAAGTACCGCGGATGTGCAACAGCTACGCCACTAATGCGTACACGTATTCTTTTTCAAAGGAGTTATAATATTAGCTTTGAGTTATAACCGTCTGACTTCTGACCCGAGCCTTCTCGACTACTAAGTTTAGGTTGTCGTCCACCATGCTTAGTTAGCGCGGCTTGGTTGACTTTACATACTTTAAATAATAACTATTCATAATATTGGCAATGGTGCACATACCTCAGGCACACTCGGGTGTGTGGCGATGAAACGTCCTCTGGCGCATGTATGTCACAGTGTCTATCGCGTATTCATATTATTCTGAAAACGATCAGCTATCACTAGCGACAATGACGGATATTAGAATCAGTAATTAATATTTTATTTTCTATGTCATTGTATTTATGTAAATATGGATGTTTGTTTGTGTATTGAATGTGGGCGAGTGCGTACAAGACGATTAAACAATTACGTCAATGATAACGTGTGAAGTGAATCAAATAAACACAGCACATGTGTTCCGTTCTAATCCGTCGATTAACTTGCTGTATCTGTTAATTCTGGCGGATTTCCAGCAGGATTCCCTTATGCGAATTGAGATATTCCCGTGGAATATCTGTACGCATGTAGCTTGTATTCCTGTGGACTCTATAGTCAAGCATTCCTTGTGAACTAGACTTGTCATCTTCACTTTAAAAATAGAAGAGTCTTAGTAGAATAGTATAAGTGTTTTCTTGTAGTTTTAGATTATTCTTCAAAATCGATTCAGTGATATAACCGTGAAGGTAATGGATGGACTTTCGCATTAATAATATTAATATTTCGCCAGATATATTTTATTTATCTTTTATAATTGCACCGATGCACATGCCTGTAATAACATGCCTATTACGTAAGGCTAACTACGGCGATGTACTCGCCTCTAATAACATAACTATAGCATAAGGTCCCTTTAAATGTTTGCGAAGTGTAAATAAAACATAATATTGGAACATCAAACCAATTTATTGGTTGTATGTCTCTCATATGTAAGAGTCCGTCCACAATGTATATTTCTGTAGCCACGCAGCAGTGTTTAGTCATTGTTGTGTTCCGGTTTGAAAGCTATTGTAGCCAGTGTAACTACTTGACTTAATAGGACTTAACATCTCATGTCTCACGATGACAAGCGCAGTGGTATACCAAACAATACTTTGTAATTCAAGGTGTTGGATGGTGTTTCTACTGTTTATGAGCAGTTGTATCGCTCAACATCAGGCAATAAAAGGCAAGATCGTCTCGTCATTCAAAACAATAAAAAAATACCATTCATATTGCACGCTTTGATAACTACTGCTTACTCTTTTTAATGCATGTGTGAGGTGGTAATATAGACCATGTAATGTACCCGTTAAAATATATTGTGAGTTAAAAATTGGACTCATCGAGGGCTTTCACGTGAAATACTATATCCATTAATGGAAATTGGAAATCCTCCCTATTTGGTTGTTAAAATCTCTCCAATTTACATTAAAATATCTTAAAACAAACGATAATACTTTAATTAATTTAAGTATTTTGTTTACGTTATCCTCCAGTTGTATTAAAAATATGTAAGTATATTTCAGTTCATCTTTTCTTACTATCAGTCTTACTTATAAACTTGTTTTAGCGTTAAGAGGTGATTAAGAATTGCTTAAATAGCTGTCAAAAACATCATCAGTTTCCTAGTTTAAACCTTATTAAGAGGCAAGATGGCTGGTTTTGAATTACAGCTGATCGAGTAGATTTGTTTTAACTAAGCATAGCTTTGCGAATTTTTTATAAGTAAGACTGTAGATGTTTATTTATTTAAGTACTCCAAAAGACAACAAATATTGAATTAATAACTAATAATGAGTAAAAAAATGGAACGGATCATAGGTAGTGCGAAATGTGGTTGCTTTGGTAGCACCACTGCCTACCCCTACAGGAATAGAGACCTGATGTGTATGTAATAACTAATATATATATATATATATATATATATATATATATATATATATATATATATAATATACAAAGATTTTACATCGTAAATTTATCGAAAGCACGACATAGTGGCTTTATTACAACAGAATAGAAGTAGTGCCAAAAAATGTCGATCGGCAAGAGATACGATTCCAGACGGTCGCCATAATTATGGCGGCCTGAAGGTTTGAAGAATCCCGAGTTGTAGAAAGGAGGAAATGCCGGCAAACTATCCCACAGCGCTTGTTGCCACTTAATAATCTAAGGAGACGTAGCTTGCATGAATACTGCATACTAGTAATCTTATTGCAAGGTACTGACCAGTAATGACCAATTTATTAACCATAAACTAGTGTTTATACCTGCCACAGACTAATAAACATTTGCTGGACAAACTGACCGTTTCGCATATGTTAGCGATTTATAATGTTAATGAATTCACCCTGTATACATGTGGGAAGGTTAGTTATAGGGGACACACGGGTGTTGCGGGCGGAGAGCCAAATGCAACGTAATAAGAAAGCATTGGGAAAGGATTTTTTTTAAGTTGTTAAAGAAATTAAATAAGTAAATAAATAAAGAATAAACGCGAAGGTTAGTTATGCCGAATGCACTATCATAAGCAAGCAGCGGTTAAAGATTTTTTTTTAAGTTCTGAAAGAAATTGCATACACAGGATTGTTTGAAATTAATTAATATCAGTTTGGACAAACAGATTTACTCCAACCAAAATTTTTACGTTAAAAATATTATTTTATGCTTACTTAGTTTTCTGCGAATATACGTTTAATTTCCTTAGGTTTGTCGTAGTGGTCGAATATTTTTTGCATTGTACGTTAAAAAATAGTTGCATCGATTTAACATTACAATTTAAACATGTTATACAAGTTTTTTACGAGCGTGGCAAAATGATTACACAGCACCTGTGGGCCTACCATCATCTCTTATTCCGACTCAGTTCAGGACCTAAACTGAATTGGTTCGCTATTTCGTACCATGATGTCGTCAAACACGACCAATATACGTCACCGCCTAATCAAGTTCAATATTGAATCGGAATCTACTATCATTCGTTCTGTGTCGTACCATTATGTACAATTGAACCTAAACTGAGTCGGCTATCTGTCAAAATAAGCGATTCAAAACAAGTTAATATTTTTGTGTCTGGATTGGTCTTGTTTGTGATAAAACACAAAAAATAAGCAATATCAGTTTTAAAATGTAATAGTGTTGCAGCATGTGTGCTCTTAGAAAGTATAAGTGGCCACTTGTGACTTGCGTTTGGGCAAAAACACTCGAAAATTCTCTAGCTTAGGAAGTTTTGTTGTATCCCGTTGCCAATGATTTATTTTGGAATAAAATTTCCCATAATTTCTCCTATTGAGTATAATTAACTCTTCGACGGGACAACTCCTTGTAAATTATAAAACAAAGGGCACTTAAATCACTTTATTTCTTAAAGTTGTATATCTTTAGAATTGTTTTTTTTTTCACAGTTTAATAATTAGTTAAAAATGCATTGGAACTTGCACGCATACTTACGCCATTATTTATTACACAACACAAATGTAAAAAACTTTAATCACAACACAGTTTAACACTCCAATAATTTAAAACATAAACAATAACCGCGCAACTCGACACTTTTGTCAAAAGCGAGAGGTGCGTTTTTAACTCGAAACAGAAATTTAAATTTAGTTTTATAATAATACAAACGATAAAATATTTTCACCTAAATCAAGGTATTAAATTAAGTTTGTAGCGAGTTAATACCCGTCTTTCAATTAATTTATTAACAGTATGTATATATTAGTTATTTTTAATTTATTTGCTTTTAACAAAATAAACAATAACTTATCGGGAAATTACTAACTAAGGTTTCGGAACGCAGAACTCGAAGTATTGAACAAGCGAAACACACTTATACATTGCGTATAGGGCTATCCCTTTTTAATTTGTTGTGTAGTGAACAGACCAGAGACAAATTTCATTCACTCATCCGCCGAGTTCCGACTCAAATGCGATAGTGAGTTAATGACATGATGGTACGAAATAACCCGATTCAGTTTAGGAACCTATATTGAACTGAATCAATACTGAGTCGTTCGATAAAAGATGATGGTAGGCCCTCTGATGTTAAGTGGCATCCGTATAGAGAATTGAGTTACGAAAGCGAATTAATCCTTGCCAGTCACACAATTACACCGTGTCCGCAGCATTAGTGATTATGCTGTTATACCTTCTCGGCCGTGTGTCACAGTTAATAGTGTGTTTACGCTCGTTATCTGAACGGAACACACGCAGAATTACGACGTGTAAGAGTGCTGTTACGTGCCGCGATACACACGGACTGTCCGTCTATGCAATCTCGCCTACAATCAGGTGATTGATACCTGTTATTGTGTTTACGGTTTTCAGGTTTTACAGTCTTTAAATAAACAATTAAGGTAAGTTAGTAGATGGAACTCAAGTTCGCTCTCAAGTGCAATATCAACGTTGACGCTGTCAAAATCTTAAGATTGTCACTAGTTAATAAACAGATATCCACATCTCAAATGATATCTTAAGACATGCATAAGAAGGTTTCTGACAGCTTTGTTTTGTTTATTTAACAGTAGCAACTTAGCTAAGAACAAGCTATTTAATAACTGATTTAGCTTGTTTTATTAAATAGCTCAATACATTAAGTGACTTTCAACATGCTAGGCTATTTTGCTACTTAAAGTAACGATTTTGTTCAAACTGACCCGAAAATATCAAATCTGTCTTGCTTTTTGTTTTACTAAGTCTGCAGTTGCTGAACATTCAAAAGCAGGCTTAAAGCATTATGTTAAGTTCGACAAGCCTCAAATCCTTGATAAGAATACCGATACCTACCTAGATGATACACGAGGCATTGTAATTAAAAAAAATATCAAAATTTCAATAAATAATATATTTGGAAGCTTGCACTGGCGTAGGATCCGGTTATATATGTAATTAAATCGGAACCCAAAAGATTACCAGACTTCAAGACACTGTGAGCTTGGATCGGACAACAATTTTTATAAAATGTTTAATAATTAAAACATGTAAGAGGACGTAGTAATTTTAACTTTTTATCGAAAAAAAACTAGTTTTCGGAATTTTAATATTTTCAGAATAAATATTTTATGTCGATTCTAACATTCGCGTTAACATAAAAAATCATTATTAACTTTCCAGACCTCAATCCCCTCCGTGGCCATGAAGTTAGCGAAATTTTTGTTTTTTTTTGCGAAAAAACAAAAAAAAACCGTTAAGTAGTTTGATATCAATGTGGAATATTCTCATAAACATAAAAAATCATTAGTAATCTAGTTTCGTACATAGAAAGGTTAGATCCTGTCCACTCCCAAGAGCAAGAGGAACATACAGTTGAATTAATTACTGGAATTGTAAGCGTACAGTTTTAACGAGATGTTAATTGAATGCTTTGTACAACCTTTGTCATTGTATCGTGTTTCGTCATAATTGTTAATTACATGTGGGAGGAATTTAACGCTATTTGTTTGACAGTAATAAAAATATTTTTTTAATAATCATATTCATCAAATTAAAACTTTGAACTAAGAGCTAAATATGGCATGGTATTGCCTTGTGTACCTAATGACGATTTTTTTTTATTGCTTTGAATGATAAGATGAGCTTGCCGTTCGCCTGATGGTAAGCGATATGACCGCTCATAAACAGTAGAAACACCATCCAAAACCTTGAATTACAAAGTATTGTTTGGTATTCCACTGCGCTCGCCATCCTGAGACATGAGATGTTAAGTCATATTATGTCCAGTAGTTACACTGGCTACAATGTCCTTCAAACCGGAACACAACAGTGACTACATACTGCTGCTTGGTGGCAGAAATAAACATTGCGGTGGTACGTAGGTACCAGGTAGGTACCAGGCGGACTCTCATATATGAGGGTCTATCACCAGTAATTTAATAAAGTACTACCTCTCTCGCTCTTTTTTGGTCCCTTGCGAAAATTAATCAAAATATAGATTGTATGAGAAATTTTTACTCGGGTTACGGATTGAAAATTGCTATCGGGATCATTTTAAAATTCAACTAATATAGTTGTTACATAATAAGGTTAAGAGAAACATATTTTTAGGTACAATATTTTAATTTTCATAAAACTTGCAGTTCGCTTTACATTTGCTTATCTCCGTTGTTTCCTTGCACGTTGTAAACATTTGATACAATCCAGAGTTTCTTCTCTTTTATCTGAAATAATTTCTTTCTTAAGTCCATATCTTTTCCTCAATTATTATAATTACATTTTTTTATTGACTTTTGTAAGTAATTTTTATTCGACTGAGAATGAACTTTATAGAGAGCAAGCAAAATGATTTTGCGAAGATACAAATAAAAAAATCTTGTGGAATTCTGTATTCTTCAGGGATCTTTTTAGAACTTATATACCAACCCCATTTTGTGTTCAGGGGAAGAAATGTAAATAGAAATTACCTGGTTAGTAGAGGAGGTTCATATCTTACATTATAAGATAAGGTTTTACAAATTCGTAGTACTATACGTCAATTTTCATATTCCAAGATTCATTGTCCATTAACAATCGTCAAATTCAACTGTCTAATGAATTTTAACTCCATCCGTACCGGTTTAATCAAGGCCATGCAAATTAGCGGATCTGAGATTTATTGCTCGTAAATAATCGGTAGGCGTTTTAGCTCTATTACTGAACTTGGGACGATTTATCAGACTTGTGACATCATAAATAGAACTGTTTTACACCCTTTTGTGTGAAATTCACATATTTTATGCTAAAACAGATAAATATTGGATATAATGTACATGATGAAAATATTGAAATAAAAGTGACGCTAATAAAGAAATATATAAGTACGTAAAAAAATTCAAATTTTCTAACACAATAGTTTTCAATAAGAATTAAAAGGATTATAATTTTTTGAAAGCAAGATCGAACCTGCGACTATTCGTTTGACGTTTCCTAGTTGGCATTCGCCTACTGTCCTACGAAGGTAAAGAATTATGGGCTATTTACAACAGTGTAATGGAGTTGTGAATGTTGTGATAATTTATACTTCTTGGTTGATATTAATTTTTATGAGTAGTTACATCAGGCAAGTGACATGCCACTCTCCTTAAAATATTTACTCCGTAAATCACTAGGCAGCCATAATTTAAAATAGCGCCATCTATATGGTTTATAGTAAACTAAGTTTACGACAATGCCTCCTTGATATGCAAACAATAATATTGATTCATAACTCAAAGAAATAGATGCAATAAGTATATAGTATACATAAGTGTTGATTAAAGATAAATAAACTCAATACATACAGATACTTCAAACTGAATAACATCTGGGTGCCTTTTCCAACACTACTCTTTCTATAACAACAGCTTTGTTCGGAAAGATGTCAGTCAAAGTCCCGCGGTCGCAGGTTTCATTTCCAGATTCCTTCGCATCCTCAGGTCTTCCACAGCACCTGTCAGGTCCTTTGTAAGGCTTGCATCTAGACCTAAGACCGCAACCGCATTCCTGGCGTAGATGGCGGCCGTGTCGACGATGACGCCATGGTCCCGAAGAACAATCCTGTCCTGTTCCATCAGCTCGATCAGGACTGTGGCGGCCATGTCCGTGGGGGCTTTGATGTCCAGGGAATCGATGATGCCATGAAGAACGTTGTCCACACCTTTCAGGGCTGCTATCCGGGCCACCACGGGCTCCATGTTTTGGAGGACCGTGCCGCCCAGGAGATCTACGTCCACACCTTTCAGGGCTGCTATCTGGGGCATGATAATCAGGTCCATGATGTCCTGGAGGACCAGGGGGCGGGGAACTACGTCCACACCTAGCAGGGCTGTCATCCGGGCCGTGAAAATTTCTCCCATGATGCCCATGATGACCAGAGGGGCCGTGGTGCCAAAAACCGTTGCAGCCTGGAGGACCAAAATGCCTTGGGCCATGTCCGAACGGACCAAACATAATCTCCTTAAAACCCATTCTATAGGGTCCAAAATGGCCCCAGTGGCGTCCAAACGGCAGTCCAAACACTTCGCACTGTACGTAGCCTCTCATACTTAGGTATAAACTCAACGCACTATAATCTAGCACTGGCGCGCTGATTGTGATACTTGAGTATATAAAGAGCAAATTGCACAACAATGTGAAATAATTTCATAACGTTGTGCAATCTGAAGATATCTCATGGTTTTTCCTGTGAAGGTTTTGTTGTGAAATGATATCCCACTGATAATTAAACCCTATTGCTCAAAAAGTAGTATGCTATTTTTGTTATATTTTGTACAATCGCATCCCGTTTCCGTAACTAGCCTTTTATTCGCCCGGTGAACATTTCTATAACTGCGCCCATCATCATAATTATCAGGCCATTAATGTCAACTACTGGACATAGACTTCTTCTAAGATATGCCACAGAGCTTGCGTCCATACATGGCTCAATATTTGGTTTTGGTTAGGTCATATCCCCACCCCCGTAGAGTTTGCGAACTGTGTCGAAACACCTTGCTAGTGATGGCACCGATTATTCCTGTGGCAACAGGTACACACAATAGTATTACGGGAAGATACAGAGCAGCATATCATCATGGTAGTTGTAGGTCATGCAATTATGGTCCTTCGAGCCTGTTTTGTAATAAAAATAACAACATATTCCGTGTAAGACGCCTGTGCAGTGAATTAAAAAAATAAATACTTCAATTACTCGTCAGTGCCAGTATCTCAGATATAACGCATATAAAAGAGATTTAGTTCTAAAACCAATGCGTTCTTTAAGCTATGAATTTGAATGTTTTTAAAGATTTCTAAATTTTTATAAGAAATAAACGCTCAACTACAGTCAAACTTATTTTCATAAATTACTCACCATGAAAACCCGCAAAAATCAAGAACAGACATTCCACTCATAATTTAAAGTAGATTGGTTATAAATATTTCACATTATTTTCACATTAAATGTAATTCAGTTGCAATTCGATTCCCGGCGCGTCACGTTGCGCAACACATCCTGTCTCACGCTCTGTCGACCCATTGTGAAATTAAATGTTTTAACAAACGAATACTCGTTGCAGAACTATTTCCAGCACTTATTAATTTTTATATAATACTAGGGTATGCTCGTGGCTTCGCTCGCATTAACTTTCCCATTACAAAAGTTCCTAAATCAACATATTACTATCTTTATGACACTAGCGCCATCTATTAAAAATTCAAACTTAAAATTTTATATTTCTTATGGGAGCAGATTACAGGGATAAAAAGTGGCGCATGTGTTAGTCCAGGACATGTCTGTGTGCCAAATTTTATCCGAATCCGTTCAGCGATTTCTGTGTTTACATCTAACAAACATCCTCACAGTAAGTGAGAATAGGAAAAGATAAAATATCTGATGCTGGTACCACACTTATTTCAACTAATATTTTCGATATTTGGCCAATACATTAACTTCGAAAATTACGAACACAAAGTCTAAAGTTTTTTTTAATACGAGCAAGGGAAAGTGACCCCTCTGCACCTAATAAGTAGAGTGGGGTCCAATAGAATGTTGACTGACGAGAGATGATTAGCCCTCGACAGTCGCCACAATTCTGCCGGTATACACAGGCTGATCCCGGAACGCGACACACTTACGAGGGCCACTATAGCGGGTATTAACACCTTGTATACGGTGTCAGATATAAAATATATCATACCACCAGCAAAATCAAGTTCTTTGTAATATAACATTTACTGTCGAACATAATCCATCCTCAATTCAGAACAATGACACATTGACATTGTTGTTATCAATGCAGTGGCAGGTGAAACCGCGCTCACACTGCTCGGTTCAGATGTTCAGAGGGTATAATCTCCAAATCTTAAGACCGAAGTCCTGACTTCCGTGCCGGTTACAGATTAAATGCACCTCGTGCGACTTGTGAATGTGCGAGACATATACAGGGTCATTTTGACATTGCGTTACTAAATGGAACCATACTCGTCTTTATCTTTGCTGACATTGTGCCAAAAATCTTCCATTAATAATTAATATTATTTTAACGAAAAATCCTGGTTTTAGTTGTCTGATTTTTTTATCATTTTATAGTCTAATGCGAATATGGCATGTGCGTGGGTATATTTCTGACTGGAAGCATGATGTTGCCGCTGCAACGAATTCTCTTAGAGGAGTAGTAGTGGCTTTAGGGCGCGTAAAAATAAAATTACTTTTTATTAATATTTATTTTGTTCGAAACTTTCACTTTTTTATTTTACCTCCACGGCTTAAGTAACTTTTTGTAAAGTGCTATTTCCAAGTAGATAATTAAATGGTTTCATTTAGTAACGCGATGTCATATGACCCTGTATAATACATTAAAATAACAACATCCTCGTAAAATCTTGCATACGTGAAGCCTCATCAACATCAGCCCGTTGCAGTCCAGTGCTGGACATAGTCCTCTCCAAGGGTCACATCACAGAGCCTGGTCTGCTACGTTATGCATCCAGTTACGGCCGGCCATCTAGTATAATTCGTTCCGTCGTGTGGCCAAAGGGCGTTCCACGCTATTACCAACTTATAAACCCAAGAGAAGCCTATTACCAACTAATTTTTATTGTAAAAATAGCGTCGAGCATTTTATTCAAAAATGGTACGGACTCCGACAAGAGTCCGCAGATTCGAAACCCAAGGCATACAATTCTGTCTTTACAAAGTTATACACGTTGTTTAATTATCGCTTTGACGAAGGAAACTTGAGAATTTTGTATAAATAATTTCTATCTTGCAGTAGGGCAGTATGTTTTCAGACTTCATTCATTTGGGAAAATATTATACACTGCTTTTATTATAATATTCTTGCAATATTTAGTCTCATATCTACCAAAATAATAAACAATAAACTCGCAGCGTTTTCATTCGTATGGAATGTAAGAGATATTCGTAAGCGATGCGGTTTGGCGTGTCCCATCCGATAACAGCATTGACTCTATTGAGAAGCGCTACCATCTCTACCTTGAATATGCTTCAAAGCAGTATTTGCTCATTAGGTAGAGACTTATAATAAACCATATTTATTTAAATCTAACTGTTCCATTTAAATAAATAAAAATCCGTTTGTTGCCTTTATTTACTTACAAATTATTATCAAACATAGCAAATTCAAATTCAAAGTTCATTGCATTTTGCAATCACTTTATACTAAAGATATTAATACACGTCGTGGATTCTGTTGGGCACGGCAAACTTTCAAGAGAGGGAGAAACTATATTATTAAGTACTTATAATAGGTATTTGTTATATGTACATATTTATATGCATAGCAATGTACAACTATAAAGGCAAAACGCCTCGTACGCTCCAGGACAGTCGTACCGAGAACCACTGGTTTTCAACCTCTTCTAAAGGTGTTATGTAGAAAGTTTATATCAGTGGTCTACCAAGCAATAAATAAGCTTTAATTTGGGTAAAGTAGGAATAAATATAATACTTGATTTTGTTTACGGCTCGCAGCATTTTTGCAGAAAGATTTGTACGCATGTTTACGAAACCCCAATATAGTCATCAAAACATGATAGGGACCGCTCCAGGTTCTGGAGGGGATAGTAGTGATTCTTAATGAGTATACCCAAATTACGAAGCAACATCTTTGTTATTGCATCTCAGTAACACTACAGGAGGTGCAGCAAACACTCCTTTCCCTATCTATACCTGTTTAATGCTCAGAAAGCGTTGGCGAAGGGAAGGAACTTCACTTCAATCATTTAAAATTACTATTTACTTTAATTTATTCAGCATTGTGTTTCGTTTCAATAGGTATCGTTCGTCCCATTCCGCTTTTAATATGGCCGATTGTGGCCTCGACTGGCACTTTTATTGCTCTGCTGAGTGATGGACTGCGTCTGTATTCGATACAATCCTGTTTTTGTCGGGATTGCAGGTTAATGGAATGGTATTTACTAGGTTCAGTTTTTCGTCCTCCCTTATTGTTTTTGAGCTTGGACCACTCTGATTGCATTTAGGTTGAATGTGAACCTGTAAAATCGTGATGATTAGGATCGGTTTCTAGTAGCGATAGGTTAGTTGGGAGTGGAATGGACTGCAGGTTTGAAACGATAGCACGCACCTTTGACTTTTTTAAAGTTATGTGAATAATCGCTTGCTTTAACGGTGGAGAACTATCATCATCAATTAAAGGTTTATTCGCAGCACCGTTCCTAATTTTTTGGATGGTTTATAAATAATTGGACGATGGAATATTGTAGCCCTGGTATTCCGTTTTTGAATGATTTAGACTGTATATCCGCAAAACATGTATAATGAGTACATATTTCTCAAAATTAATGTATACACACACACGATCTTTATTCCCAAAGGCGTAACGAAAAGGACTTTTGAATAGACAATTTAATGAGGAAAATCTTGTTAGTTTAAAATTTTTCAAAAAGACATAAAATTGATTTTTTATGTCCATTATGGCCGTTTGCTCGAAGGAGTGTCTTAAAAGACCCGTAATAACATTTGTTATAACTCGCTACGTAAAAGTATTTTGAGAAATACTCAAATATAGTAGAATTCAGTGATTCACTGTCTTACAATCAAATTCCAAGAGAGATAAAGAAAAACAATATAACGAATCAATACAGATATAAAAAGAAATATAGTGATGTGGCCGTAAGCCGAATATCGCAGCCGAATGTCGAGTGCCGAAACATCACCCACGTTATTTCTCTCGGGGCGCATTTTATTGTTATTATCAATGAAACCACTAACCATATTGTGCAATGGAAATAAAAAGAGACGCTCCCGGATTCGTTCGGGTTTTTCACATTTTCTGGTGGATTTTAATTGGTTTATTCCATTTTATTACTACATTATATAAACCATGCAATACGCAATATAGTGTCGGATATTTAATACGTATATTCAAATTTTATTGTATCGAATATTGATACTTCTTGTTTTTAGACTTTTTTATATAGGTATTTCTGTTTATAGATGATGAGCGTTGTTCTGGTACTGATTAAGTGCTATCCGTAATCATCAAGTGCATTTTAGGAACAGTTTTGAGTTTTGCCTAAACGGAGAATTGAACTCCAGAGCTCAATGATACTACTGGAAAGAAGTTAAAACGAATTAATATAAAATCGGAATACGTTATATTGTTTTCAACAAAACGCCATGCTTGCTGAAATTGCTAGCAATGGTACAGAGATTTATTTCTAAGCACTATTGTTGGGTGTCTGATTAGCCGGGAGACAATTTGGACTCCTGTAGCAGACTATTTTTGTCAAACTATTCAAGATCTATTCTAGTTTTAGATAATAGACATCTGGTTCCAGTTTGATATTTTAATCACTAACCAAGGCAATTTAATTATTCATATTAGATTACAGATGTGAATGTTTTTATCATCATTATAAGCCTCCTTTGAAGATTTCCAGACAGACATATTGGCCCTAACCGCTGCAGTTGGTAACGTTTCACTACCAAAAACGGTATTGATCCAGCATGCTCCTGTGAACTATGACGTCTATCCGCCTTGCAGGTGGACGTCCAACGCTGATGGCAGGTGGGGCAATTTTTGTCATTATTAGTAAATTAGTACCTAGATCTTTATCGTTTTGCCTTCTTTAATATGTTCTGATTGGATATCGTAACCAGTGAACTATTCTAGTATCTAAGCGTTATGTATACGGTTTAAGATTGTGTTTAAAACATAGGGATAGTCATTTCCAGTAATAAAAGTTTCACGTATATACTAAACTAGCTTTTGCTTGCGGCTTCGCACGCGTTAGAAAGCTTTTCGGATACATTTTTTCCTTATAAAAGTCATGCTATATATTAGCCCGGGATAGCAACTTTTACCGTTTACTCAGCGCACGCAATGGAAACTCTCAAGAGCAATCAATTTTCCCTATTTCTGCAACATTTTTTACTGATGCTCCGCTCCTATTGGTCATAGCGTAATGTTATATACTCTATAGTCTTTTCCGATAAATGAGCTTTCCAACGCTGAAAGAATTATTTAATTCAAACCTAAAATTCCTGAGTTTAACGCGTTCAAAAAACAAACAAACTCTTCAGCTTTATATAATAGTATGGAGTATAGGTTATCGTTCGTAAAGATACAAAGGCACACACACACGGATACGCACACACACACGCACACACATTCCCCAAACATCAATATTTTTTGTTATTACATAGAATTGGTAGAGATTTTCTAGCACAGGCGTTATGCATGATTGAAAAGAGATTACTACAACTAGCTAACAAGGAGAACTAGTATAAAAGTAAATAAAGATATATTTTTTTACGTCATTGCGCTCGAATGAAAATACCTGATTAGTGATTAGTGGTTTTCTGGATATGTGACATGGTTTTGCAACCTTGTTCTTAATATTTATAAAGTCAGTGAGATTGCCAGGTCAACAGCAGCTTTGAAATTCATTAGCAATATTAAACAATATTTAGTTATATTTTCTTACAAAGACTTCTGTAATTGGCTGGTCCAGAAGGTGAAATTTTCCCATAAAATGGCGAATTGATCGCTTGCTTCCTATATTCCTTTCCTAAAGAAACTCTCGACAGCAGAGATTTAAATTAATTTATTTCGTTGAATGGAAGCGCAACGTACCAAATAAATAGCCGTTAAAAATAGCTGCTATTTTTAACGTTGCCGCTGCACTAGCTATTTGCCACAAACGAATAGGGTATTTGTAAATGTAGTTTGAACTAATCTTGGCTTGTTTTATCCGGTTTAATCTGGTAACAGCCGGCTTGCGTATTGTGCAGAAGTTCATTTCGCGAAGGGGAATAAACGGTAGGATTATTGCATGTTAGCTAGTAAGAAAGTTTTATGTTTGCAAACTCTCTTTATGATATGCATAATAATTGTGTTCGTTAGTTTTTGTATATATCTGAATGGCATGAGTCATGTCAAGCGTTATGTCCTGGTAGTTCATATTTGCTCTATGTCTATTTGATGTCACAATCCGGTATTATTTATTAAATCATTAAAAATATCTCAAGGCAGATATTGTAGTTTTTATAATAAAAAAGTACAAATTATAATAATATTATTATCTATACTAATGCCTTGACTGACTGCCTCCGTGGCGTAGTTATATTAGGGTACGACGGCAGTACTAAGGTTCTCGAGTAGGGCAAAGTGATATTGGGATATTCTACTCAGTATAAGTGCGGAGTCTTGAATTTTTGTTCGATTTGGCGATGCTCTCGCCGCCATCACATCATGGGATGGAATATACGCGATGGAAAGTGGCTGCACAAGTTGCGCCTCTGCTTACCCCTTCGAGGACAAGAGACGTGGGCGTGTGTGTACTAATGTATTGAACTAGAGAAATAGTTAAACACGTTAACGTTTGGATTTTTTTCTTATTGCTTAGGATGACGAGACGAGTTTGCCGTACGCCTGATGGTAAGCAATACGACCCATAAACAGTACAAACACCATCCAACACCTTGAATTACGAAGTATTGTTTGGTATTCCACTGCGCTTGCCATCCTGAGACATGAGATGTTAAGTCTTATCATGTCCAGTAGTTACACTACAATGTCCTTCAAACCGGAACACAACAGTGACTACACACAGCTGCTTGGCGGCAGAAATAGACATTGCGGTGGTACCTACCCAGGCGGGCTCTCACATATGAGAGACCTACCACCAGTATACAGTTCTAATTTTGATTTTTGTCACGCTATTTGAATGTCCGGTACGTTTAAAAATCGCAGTTTTTGAACGTAAAAATGAAAAATCTTGGATTGTTTCCAAATTACATACATTTGTCTAAAACCTCGCGACGTAAACTAGTTGTAGCCGGTTTGTTCTAGATTTTTAGAACGATGTTCGCATGTTTACGCTCTTTATTTACGAAAATAACAAAATTGCCAGCACAATGGATGTTTTGATAATAGCCCCGTTTAGATAAATAATAGATAGGACGCGTTGTATGCGCACACAGTAAGGAAGATGTAATATTTTTAAACAATTTATTTGTTAACATTAATATTCGGTAAATTTCAAGAGTCAAAATTTTTAAAGGTTACTTTCATTTTTATTAAAAAAATGCAATTATTTTTTATGTCATTTCACTTCATACATATCTTGTAAAGGCGGAATTAATGCTACAGGCATTCTCTAACAGTCAACCTGAGGTGGTGCGGAGATAAAAACATAGTCGGGGCACGTCAATACATTTAAGGTAGTAGGTACCTATAATTTTCGCAATTAAATATTATTTACGGGTATAACTATAAACTTAAACATGTTATAACATATGTGACATCACTAGACGCTTTTTGGCGGATTAAAACACGTTCTGTTTCACGTATTTTCAATTTGTACCTATTTATTGTTAAAAGCAATATTCAATTTAATAAAAACGTTGCAGTATCCCTTCTTTTCGTACATTTTTGTCACAAAAGGTGAATGAAACCATCGTGAGGAAATCTGCATACCTGAGAAGATCTTTATAGGAATTTTGAGGGTGTATGAAGTCTACCAACCGCACTAAGCCAGCGTGATGGACTAAGGCCTAATCGCTCTCAGTAGTAGAAGAGTCGCGTGCTCAGCAGTGGGACAGTATGTAATACAGAGATGATATCACCTATTTCCTAGTCACAAAATATTGATAAACGTGTTATCTGCATCTTCCTTGTTGTAATTTCGATGAGTTGCTTGTCTGGAACCGCAGAATGCTTCTGGCTAGAGACCCATTATAATACCAATCTTGTATTCATTGTTTCCTAAGTACTATCAACTGTTGAGCACAGGTCTTCTCTGTTATTAAGAGGGTTTAGACTTTCTTCCACTACGCGGGCCTAGTAATAATAATAATAATAATAATAATAATATCAGCCCTGTATTATATACTTGCCCACTGCTGAGCACGGGCCTCCTCTACTACTGAGAGGGGATTAGGCCTTAGTCCACCACGCTGGCCTAGTGTGGATTGGTAGACTTCACACACCTTCGAAAGTCCTATAGAGAAATTCTCAGATGTGCAGGTTTCCTCATGATGTTTTCCTTCACCGTCAAAGCGAACGATAAATTCACAAAGAATACACACATGATTTTAGAAAAGTCAGAGGTGTGTGCTATTGGGGATTTGAACCTGCGGACATTCGTCTCGGCAGTCCGTTCCACACCCAACTAGGTTATCGCCGCTTTTGACGCGGGCCTAGTGCGAGTTGGTAAATATACTTACCTTAGAAATTATTTTTGAAGAATTCTCAGGTATGTATGTTTTCTCGCGACCTTTTCTGTACATTAAAGCAAGCGATCATTTATATACAATTATCAAAACTTAAAAAAATCAGAGCTGTGTGTGTTGGATTTTGAACCTTCAGACATCCGTCTCGGCAAACCGTTCCATTACCAATAGGTTATTATGCACTTGACACCCGTTTCTCAGGTTAAAAGTCTACCCAGTTTTCCCAATTACCTTTTTATTTGGTTAACTACTTTAGGATTAAATCCTAGTTTAGAACTTTAACGTGAGCAAATCTTATTGGGAGTATAAAGTCTATTGTAAAGACCTAGCTGTGACCACGGCTTCGCCCGTGTGGAAATCAGTGTGTCACAGTTATTCCCGCGTAAATTCCGACCCACGAGATTGTTTACAACCACGTGAACTCTTCAACAGTAATCATTATATTTCAGTCAATTTACATAAAACAGTAATGTACTATTAAGCTAAAACTTCCTCAAGAATTACACTATCTTCTAGTAAAAACCGCATAAATATCCGTTCGGTAGATTTTCAGAAAAACGATCACATACACAGAAAGATTTTGCAGACTTTGTTTTAAAACATGTATAGATATAAAGAAATATTTTCTACCTACCCTCAAAACACGCGACAGTATATTCATTCGTTTAACTTTGAACTTTGCATCGTGTATTGAAAAATCATTTTGCTACCGCCGTAATTTCCGCCGACCTCGTAACAATGTCGCGAGATGAATATTGAATACTATATAGATAAACGGAATGTTCTAGACGTTTTGAAGAAGATATTGTTAAGCAAATGCGGTCGATTTGTTCCACTACACACAAAATGGCTTGTACGAGCTATCAATATATAAAATTGCAATCCGTGTGACTGCAGTGCAGTTCGAAGGAATGTTTTTGTTTTATGACCGCGGTAAAGTGACCCTACTGCAGCTGATGGTAAGTGGAGTGGGGTTCAATAGAATGGCGACTGACGCGAGATGATTACTCCTCCACAGTCGACACATTTATGTAGGCTGTTGAAGCGGATATACACAGGCTGATCCTGGAACTCGACTCACTTTAGTGGGTCATTATGGTGGTCTTTAACACCTTGAGTATGGTGGTTGCTATTCGGGCGGATATAAAATATATCCTACCGCCAGCTATTTATGCGATCTCTCTCTCACTTCGGTCGCTTGTAGATGTTATTCCCCACGAGGTAAGCGGCATGCTCGTCTTCCCATTCAATTGCAAAAAAGAACAAAATTTCGTGAAATTAAATGAATAAAATTATTTTTTTAATAAACGCCGAGGTGCACAGTTAAGTCGCACGGGTTTTAAAGGCTAGGCCGCGAAGTCGTCGACCGAGCGGTTTTGTCAGCAGCGATGAGTGAGCGAGACAGATATAGGAAGGTTGCATGACACAGAGCAGTACGGATAGCGGCGCTGTGTCGCTTCCCGCGCCGCTCGGCACTCAGTCCGATTCGTGGCTTGGCCCTAAATTTCAACTAGTTATAAAATCAATAATTGTCTGACTGTAATTTAACAAAATTTCAGATGTCTACCAGATAAACTAGCAAAATCAAGTTTTTAAACAGAACAGTATTTTATTTATGTGCTAACTTTAGCAACCGACTCATTTAAGCAATAAGTCTTGTGGAGCTCACAATTTGTCCATTTACCGGACTTTTATAGGCATCGAATCGCAAGATGTGAGTAAAGTTAATTATTTTCGCTCGGCTGAGCGCCGGGGACACACGGCCGCCGCGGATGTAACACGTCACGCAACTCTGTGAGCACGCTGCGTGAAATGCGCTTCGTGGCGCGTCGGGCACTACACAGGGGCAGCACGTTCTTCGAACTCATAAATAAATATTTGACTAAAATAATGCGTGTGATGTTTTATTACTCTCGAGAATTGAAAAAAATAGTGTCAATGCTTTAAATGCATTTAAAATAGGTAATTATTTCAATAAAGTAAGGATATAGAATGACCAACTAAAGTCGTAGCACTAATCAACGGCTGCTCATCATTTGTCCTCCTCGTAGACCTAATAAAAGTCACAGGAGTTGGCTGGATGCGCGTCGCTTTCAATAGGTCGACTGGAAATCTTTGGGGGAGACCCATGTTCAGCAGTGGACGTCCTGATGATGATGATGATCATTACATTAAGCCAGCAAAGTAAAAGTTTTTGTACAATTAGGGCTGAATTATGTTCTAAATATTATAGGCAATTTCGTGAAATTTCATTCAGGAACTAATAATTATCTTGAAAAATATCAAAAGTTCTATCTTCCTGAGGCAGGCACTAATTATAGGCAGAACGCCTTTTTGTGGTGAGCAAGTGATAACTTCAACAAGTTGAGCAAGCGCATTAATTTTGATATTTTTTGTACTAATATCAATACAGCTTAGCAACATTTAAGCAAAGACTTCTTTTCTACAGGAGACAACAAACCTTTATGAACGTGGCTATTGTTTATAAATTATTTTTTTTCTTTTTTAATACTTATAACTGTTATTATACTAACGGGATGTAACTGCTCGCATTTAAATATATTTAATACGTAGTTTTAATCGTGGAAACCTATTATTGAAGCCTCAATTGTTAATCTATACATATAAAGCTATTATCTGTTGGTTCCCCTAAGATGTAATAAATAAATAAATGTTATTATCATTATATTAATGACCTGTCTTGTTTTCATAATTTACTATGGCTTAATTAGCATATTATCGATTCTTCGTATTATTTATTTGTACAAAATGCATTATATGTCCATAAAAATATAATAGCAATATACTAAATATTAATTGTCAAACATGTCAATATATAAAATTGAAAATGCAAATGGATGTAACAAAAAAATAGTGGGATATATTTTACCATGGTAGGCATACAAATATAAAAGTATAGTAACTTAAAGTCAATTTTCGACAATATTGAATCTAATTCTATACCAATATATCCAATTTCATAGGCTGTAGTTGGTTGTATTCTCCGGAATATAGAATTCTCAATTTCCAGGGTATATGTTGTAAGATATTATGGGGCTTCAAACCTAAATATATTTACAACTATCTACGCAAACAATATCAACAAGACGAAATATTAATAATCGAGTTCGAAAAGAAAGTACTTTTTGACGTATAAGCACTATGATTTTATTGAAATAAATTTAGGGAGCCCTTCTCCGCCTATCGGGGTAAATCCGTGTTTTTGCAATTACTGGCGTTTTATTCGAAAGATAGCTTTGATAGACGTATAGGTAAGAGAGACAAAAATTTCCCTATATAACTATACGGCCATCAAAGCTGTCCCCTTTAATTAGAACGCCCGTGATTGCACAAAGACCAATATCGATATATTATTTATTATTTATTTATTAACACTTTGTACACATGGTATACAGGCGGACTTAATGCCATGGGCATTCTCTCCCAGTCAACCTTGGGGTGGTGTAGAGAGGACGGAGGTAGGTGTATAATAAAAGAAGTGAAAAACAAATAAGAAGAGAAATAGTAAACAAATGTAATTAAAACATACTCGCATATATAAATATATAGATATATATAAAAAATAAATACATATATATACATATATAAAAATAAATAAATATATAAATACACTAATAAGTCAATTAGAGGAATCTGCTACTTCTGCCAGCAACAATCGACGAACTCTCATTTTAAAAGATGAAATATGAAATATAGCCCCCTTATGTGCAATAGAATAGCATAAACAATATATTTATTTATATTTGTATTAACAATGATCACGTTTTTAAATGCCCTTTGTTACAAAGAATTGGGTGCTTAATATAATTTCTTATGTTTACGCGAATGTTAGACATTAAAATTAAACTATTTTTCGGATTTTATCGCGGTTTTAATGTTTTAGTTTTTTCTCGACGTTTTGAAGACTTTGCAGCCTTTGTGGTCACAGGGGGGGGGGGGGACTGCACGAAGGCTCCAAGTCTTCGAAACGTCGGGAGAAAACTAAAACATTAAAACCGCGATAAAACCCGAAAAATAATATAATATTAACGCTTAATATAATCTATTGAGTAAACAGAATGAGCTTTATTATAGCTTAATTTAGTAATGACATATATCTTTTGACTCTAAATGTCTTGCTCAGTTGGCTGTCCTGTTCGTCGGGCGTTTTGTAAGTGTATCACAGGCAAATCGCGAATTAGACGGCGCGCGGCCCACTGCGCCGCACATTGACCGTGTATCACAGAGCCACGGAATAAATGGACACCCGAAGAGCTAATTCTCTGCGAAAAAACTTAATGTATTCTCCGTAAGAGTTCTTGAATGTGATTCCCAGATGGGGCAGGTGTGGGATATTGACAAAATTTTCTTAGAATCGGATCTCAAAGAGGCATAGATATCGACAGATGGTCGGTTGGAAAATAGTGCCTTTATTTTATATATTAACAAATGAATGATGAAAAAAGCAGCTCTTCTATAGACACAACTTCGGAATATAAACATTAAACTATTTTTAGGATTTTATAACCTTCGTAGCCACTGCTAGCAAGCTGCAAAGTCTTCGAAACGTCGGGAGAAAATTAAAATTTAAAAACCGAGATAAAATCCGAAAAATAGTTTAATTTTAATGTGTAACATTCGAATAAACATAAGAAATCACCTTAATATTAATCACCGGAATATTACAAAACTACTGCGTGGGACTCCACTGCGCTTCACACCCTGACATACGTTGATAAGTCTCATAGTGCCCAGTAATTACGCTGGCTGCAATGTTCTTCAACCTGGAACAGGACAGCACTTACATTATATTGCTTGATGGTAGAAATATACATGGCGGTGGTACTTATCCAGCCTGGGTGTCGCACACAAGACCACGTATAAAATGAAAACTTTGTGAATACCACTTACTATTAGAGTGGATGTAAGTAACCTCCGTAAACACTACCAACTATTGTAAACACAGACTCAATTCACCGCCCTAATACACAGACCGTACCTCCTTGGGGTGGCCGGCGAGGGGCGAACGAACCCATGCTATGCTGTATTCCTGCCGCTCCGGAAGATCCCCCCACATTTACTCATAACGTCAGCAAGGGGAAGGACCATCGTATTAAATAGTAAGGCCTACCTTTTGCCGACTGCTAATCACTTTTCACAATTATGTCGAAACAATGCTGGTGGGGGACAGACGTATGAAATAGTGTACCTCCCCCCCTGACAATCTTATTAAACACACAAGTAGTGATGTTGTCAATCTAACAAGTCGATAATTAAATACCTCTTTGAATAATCATTTCATAAGAGAAAAAAAATCTTTGCTGGCCACACATAACACCAAAGAGAATTAGAATATATATGGAAACATAACACTCTAGAGCGACTCATCACTTATACCACAATAAAACAGAGGAGAAAAAAAAGTCTTCGTGATAAGAGAACAATGACTCTTCCATTATATTTTTTTTATTCCTTGTTCTCTACAGGCGGTCATTCGGTAGTTAACGCTGTGCTCACTCGTTAGGGAGCCTTCATTGTCTATTATTTTAACTAACCATTTTCTGAAACAGACGAATATTTAAGTTATTTAAGTTATTCCAGGAATTGTTTTTTAGCGTTAAGTTAGACAATGTATTTTTGGCCAGCAGTAGCGAAAGGATCTTGTAAACCGATTCGTGCCGGCTTTCCTTTTCTGGAATTTATATAGGATTTAACATTAGATAGGTCAATCTGGAAATTTTTGGGGAAGGTCCATGTTCAGCTGTGGGCATCCTGGGGCTGATGATGATGATGAATTATCATTAGAATAATTTTCTGACTGCATTTATGCATATATGTTGTGTCAGGTTCCCTCTCAGAATATTTGACCTTTCGCCACTGAGCAGCTGGATAGTATTTTTATCTTACTTGTATTTATACTGAATATTGTAATAAATACTTAATATTAGTTCTGAAAAAACAAATAAAGTTTTCACAACAGCTTTGTATTAAAATGAAAAGATTATTAAATTAGGATTACTTTGAAAATTGGCTTTGAAATTAAATTTTACGTCAAAAATGACAACTTTGATTAATATAGTATTAGATACACGCATACTCACGCCTTTTATCCCGAAGGGGCAGACAGCAGTAAAAGATAGTCTATGTAACTGTAATAGACTATTTTTAAACTATTTTTTTTTATTATCGATTGGATAATATTACCGATACGTAAAAAATACCAGATATATTATACCTGACTGTATTAATTTCCTCTCTGTCTACCCCTTCTGTGATAGGATTAGAGACCGCCACAAAAATGTCAAAAACATCGAATTTAAGAATGTGTAAAAATAATATTTTGGTGCAAAATCTTTCGATTACCGCCGCACGGGCCGTTACCCCGCCTTTTCATTTCTTTAAGGATTCCGCGGATTTTGATCGAATTAGATTTGGGAGGGCGGCTTCTTTTAAATTCTTCAATAATTCTTGGGGTGTGTCCCATGCTATGAGACTTACCGGAGCTGAATTTTATTTCTTGTGTGATTATTGGATTGCTCGGGGCACACCAACAGGACCAATACTGTATTCTAAGAATTTTGTATTTTTCTTTTATATATTTTGAACTCTTGGAATTCGAATTTGCGGCAGGGTAAGTAGTTTGCTATGTACTGTTGTGGAGTGTCATTACCTAGCTTACAGGAGATTTTGGGGACTGAATCTCGAAAATTTAATGCATCAAGTGCCATTAAGTTTTGGTTGGTATCCTTGTATAGTGTATTTTTATAAAGGTACGGTCAGCAACAAAAGTCGATGAACAAATACTAATTTACAAAACACCTGAACATTGAAACGGACCATAAATCACTTACCAAAGAAGAGTACAGATTAAGGTTATCATTTCAATGTTACAAAAGTCGCTAAACATTGTATAACTTGACAATACATTAGTTGATGAATCTCATTATTGAATCTATACTTCTATTATATAAAGCTGAAGAGTTTGTTTGTTTGTTTGACCGCGCTAATCTCAGGAACTACCGGTTCAGACTGAAAAAATATTTTTGTGTTGGATAACCCTTTGTTAGTGGAGTGCTATAGGCTATATATCATTACGCTATGACCAATAGGAGCGGAGCAGTAATGAAACATGTTGCAAAAACGGGCAAAATTTATTAGTTTTGAGAGCTTCTGTTGCGTGCGCTACTTAAACGGTTAAAGTTATGCAACAATGATGTATGATGGGATAGTTCCTCTTAAAAAGTTCTACATAAATATGTAATACAAGAGAACATAGGCTTACGGGAAAATATATAGCGTGACTTTTATAAGGGAAAACTTTAGCCCGAAAAACTTTATATCGCGGGTGGAGCCGCAGGCAAAAGCTCGTACACCATTAAAAATATGAAAAATAAACTGACGTTTACGTTGAAACCTTCGAGGAGAATCTCCTGTCAGAATAATTTTGAATTTACACATTTGTTTTTAAACCGGCCAGTGCTCTATAAATTAGGATGTTTAAAATGTAATTAACCTATTCCTATTAATGTTATAATATTACTTACTAATATATTATGATGTTTTGTCCATACTTAAAAATTTATAATTCTGGTTATTAACTTCAATATATACTATTATATAAACCTAAAGGGTTTGTTTGTTCGAATGCGCTAAACTCAGGAACTACTTAACCGATTTTGAAAATATTTCACTAATAGGAAGCTACATTACTCTTAAGCCCTATACGCTACTTTCTATCCAGGGTAAATATAAAGCACGACTTTTATCTTTGAAAAACTTTTTTCACGCGGGCAGAGTGGCGAGCCAAAGCTAGTATGTTATAAAATAACAATTTAATTAACATCCTGGACTGTTGTATTTATTCGGCAATGTTTTGATAGTAAAAAACGCGGTGCGCTGCGCTTCGCGATATTGGTGTCTTGAAGCTTGACGGGTTCAATTTAACGAATAGAAAAAAAAGCTTGCATATAAAACAAAGAATTTGCTGATTTCAGCCACATTTGTATTTATTACAGATCATAAAAATTGTCGCTAGTAATGTTTAGCAGTTAATGGTTTGACAGCGTTCAGCTACTTTTGTAGTTCAATTATGACAAGTTGTTTTGTTTTTAAATTAATCAGCTACTTATGGTAAATGATAATAATTAGGAAATATTGGAAACAAATTATGTTCAACGACTTCTGTTGCTGACTGTACATATTATATTTGCCATCTTTATAATCTCTGCAGGTAATTCTCGTCATCATCAGATGGCGAGAATAGTAAGTCTCATATACTTCCACGTTAAATGATGCATTATGTTTACGCGAATGTTATACATCGACCCTCCAAAAAGTCGGCAGTTGCTGAACTGCCGAGGATGTTTCGCGCCGCTATTAAAATTAAAGCACTTCCATATTTCAATAACGGAGACGTTTTAATGTTTGCACAAGCCTGGGATCTTGTTATACCATTTGCGTTGTTTTATAAAAGTGTTTCACGCCTACATCTCTTATCTCGGTCCAACGATATCATTAAACTTCATATATTTTTATGCTTTGACGCGGTCGGTAGGTGTTAAATTGAAATTCACATTGCGTATTGATTCCATCGATGTTTGCGTCGTTACCTTTGCTATTCATATCTCTTGGTATAAGTGCTTGGAGAAATGTAGGTGATTTGCAGGTGTTTGTTATGGGATGATTATGTATTCAGACTGGTATAGCGTGGCCTTATTTGTCTTTGTTTTTCAGCGTTGCGTTATTTGTCTTTACTTTATTCCTTGTCTTAATGCAGTCAAGCAGGATTTTAATTTCTAAATTCTTATAGAGAATTATCAGGTATTAGTTATTGATCATTGCGTTATATTGAAGAAATATCTTAGTACGCATTTTTTATTTTCTAATTGCGACTTCATTTACCCTTTCGAGCTCAGTATTGTCAGGTAAGTAGGTTAAAAATAGGAACATATGACAAAGGACACGATATCATAATACCAATATGCAGATACAAAAACTCCAGACCCAACAAAGCCATGTCATTGAACAAAAACTTTGCGGAGTCCAAATAAATCACGGAAATCGAACTTTATAACACTACGAAAGAAGTATAAAAAAGATCTTCAATACAACTTCCTTACTCATAGTTTTTTTAAGTCCTCAAATGTCTGGAGGCAGGTGTTGCCAGGTGTACCGATTTTTTTCGAAGTTTCTAGATTCTAATTTATCTGAATGTCGTTCATAATACTAAAAGGTGATACCAAAAGATTTTGGTTAGTTATTCCAGCAATATTGATACAATATACACTTTTTTCAGATGAAAATTAGTCTATATTAAATTGAAAATTTAGGTTTTCAAATTTCTCATTTTTAAGGTTTTAATTATATCGTGTAGGGTAGAATTTTGATTTTGATTTGCAGTATCTTTTTCATATATTTTTTGATATTCACTGCCGCGTATCACTTACTAAAAGTAGTTGTGTATTATGCATTGTTCATCTTTTTCAATTCTAGCATACTCTCGAATAGGCTGTGTATGATTATTTTTTTAATTCTATGTTTCTGGTAACACAGAATACAGGCTCAAACGCCCAGTTGGAAAACTTTTATTAAAATCGAACCAATAACCGGTCTTTCCCATTCCAACTACGATAGGTACAGACGGAGTTAACAAAAAATTAACTCAAACTTTTAATGTAAATCTGACAGTTTGGATTCTAGAAATGATAATACTTGTTTTTGTCTGTCTATTAAAGACGGTGTTTTGGATCGTCAGTTTTGTTTATAATTATGATGAATCGAGTACCTTTGTTCTGAGGTCTCGGGTTCAAATCCAGGGTCGGGTAATGATTTTGCATTTTTCTTCTCAATATCAGCACTAAGTGGAATTAGTGGCCGATATTGCGATAGGCTGCCCCCTATCACATTATGAAATGAAACACACATGACGAAAAGTGGGTTCCCCAGCCTGTCTTCTCGAGAATAAAGATATATGTGTGTTCCAAAAATATCTTAACTTATTTATAAAAAGATATAATTAATATTAGCGGACAGAAAGGCAAAATACATTTTAAACCAACGGTCTAGAAGCGTGTAATTTTGTATATGTAGTAGATATAGGTAAGCGTTAAGAAAGGATTTTCGGATCTAAAATCTTTAATGGCATGAAATTTGTCGAGTATAGGGCTACGAATACATAAACCTATTACCTCAGTATGTATAATATCAGCCCTGTAATATATACTGTCCCACTGCTGGGCACGGGCCTGCTCTACTACTGAGAGGGATTAAACCTTAGTCCACCACGCTGGCCTAGACTTCACACACCCTCGAAAATTCCTACAGAGAATTTTTCGGGTATGCAGGTTTCCTTACCATGTTTTCTTTCACGGTTAAAGCGATATCAGTATATATACATGGTCGAATATAATTCATTTTCCAAAAACATATGTATTCTATAAATCTATACATATTATAAAATAAAGTCCCCTTTTCTGTCTGTCCATATGTTATAGATTTTCTCAAAATCTATTGAACAGATTTTTATTACATTTGGAATGGAGATAGTTTAAGACCTGGGAGGGATATAGGCTACTTGCTATCCCGGGAAAATATATAGCGGGACTTTAATCCCGGAAAACTCCTTCACACTGGCGAAGCCGCGAGCAAAAATTAATATTATAACAAATCTAGGATGCATAAATATAAGAGATGAAACCAGACTACAGCATATAATTATGTAAAACAAAATCAATCGTAATAAATAGTAACCTAATATGTATACTTATCAACGTATATTTTAATTTTGTAAGATAAATCATTTTATTCCTAGTAATTACATTAAGATAATTTCCTTTAGAATAGAAGATATTTTCCATATTGTCACTCGAAAGACCAGGCAAACTTCTACCCAATCTTGAAAACCAAACCTTAAACTGAAAGTCATACACTGAATACAGTGCAAAAAATCCATCATTCCGAAGATATTTTCATTATTTTTCCAATGTTACGTCGCCCGACACCGTCCTGGGAAGTGGTTAGACGGTATTGGAAAATTGAATTTTATTACAAACTGTAAGATATATTTGATTTTGAAATTCAATTTGAAAGTGGATTTTGTATTATGAATGCCAATAAACATTCCATTAGTTTCCTTTTTATTAGAACATGCAAGTGTTAGGTATTACTGTATTGTGTATTCCTGCAAATGTTATTGTATTTCGGATTGAACTAGTGTAATTATAATGATCTACGTCTAATGAGAAATCACGAGCGAAATGCAATAATAGATGCAGAGAATACTCATTGCTTCTATGTGTGAGGTGAATTCGATGAAATTTGAGGTAGAGCGGTATACACCACAGATGAAGATAATGTCTAGGCTGTAGACCTATCTAAAAGAGTAAATAATGGCTGATGTCGGGCAGATGGGTCGCCGTGACATCTAAGCCAAATTTAGTCTGCAACATATTTGAAAAGGTTGAATCGACTATAAAGATGAGGGGAATATTATAAACACAGCTATCTTCTACCGTTATAAGTGAAAATAATGTAATGTGTGTTCTGTGTTGTAAACTCTCCAAATAAATAAATAAATAAAAATCTAAGAAAAGAAATAGCTATTTACCGCACATTATTTCCACCTCTACAGAGTATTGAGTTTTAAGCAGTTCAGTGCCGAAGGGTGCATATAATCCCATTCCTGCCGGCTTTCCTTTTGAATTTGTGTAAAATATAATTATCATTAGAACGATTTGCAGACGTCATTTATGCATAGACCTATATGTTGCGTCGGGTTTCCTTTCGTAAAATATCATCCTTCGCCACTGAAGTAGTGTCAGGCCATCTGAACCTAACGTAATGAGTTGTAAACTAAACTCAGTTAAAGCTGTTTTTGACGAAGCATCGAAGAATTACCCGTCTTCTACTATACAAAAACTTGATAAATACATCTTTAAGATAAGACACGTCAAATAAATAGCTCGAACGAAGCCAATAATAATTTAATTAATACATTTTACAGTTAATTACCTGGAGCCCGCTGGGTATATACTATCAGGTGATAAGGCTACTGGAAATGGTACTAATTATTAATTAGTTTGTGAATATTTGTTGGTAGGTACAGCCTGGATATTGTAGACATAAGTAAACGATTGTGAAGTCCTGTATAGTTAATTTTGATCTAATGGTGTAGGACATTACGATCGTTAATTACGTCTAAGCTATTGTATCTGATTTGTACCTTCTATTATGGGAAACAGATAAACTAAGCTGTGGAACAACAGCTATATTTTACTTGGAACAAACGAAATCTGCTCACTATTTGTTTTGCTAGCTATGTTTTCCTATGTCGCTGAGCATTGCCCATTTGTCTTGAAATGTTACTGTTTATTTTAGTTTCTAGGAGAAACGGCAGTAGATGGAAATTATTATATTTAAAATTTTTAATACTTGTTCTCGGTTATCAACTGGTGCTATCAGAGCACTAATTACGCCTCTACCTAACTTCTGACGGATAAAGGCGTGGTCGTACGTCATATTCAAAGGAGGACAGTTCTAGAAACACTAGTTTCCTAATACCAAAGATAGCAAGAATTCATTAAAATTTCTCATTTCGCATCGTCGCCGGGGCACGTACAGACCTGCTGTGAGTGCACCGCACTTCGTTTAGACCCCCCCTACACACCCTCTCCTTTCCTCCACGACATCTCCTCAAACGCCCGTTTGATGACTTGAGCTATTCGGCGGATTCTGATTTTCTCTCAAATTCACGTAACTATGTGACAGACCAGCTGCAAAGGATTTAGTTATTAGAAAGCATTAGTAAATATATTTTGTATAAGTATCATTTTAAGGTTGATAAGATGCATAAGACTTTAATTAGGATCAATTTCATAATATATCTATGTGGGCCATATCCTTAATAAAAAAAAAGAAGATTGATTGTAATTTATGGTAGAAGTAAAAGTCATTTCATGTATGATGTATATTATAGTTTTTTTTTCTTTGGTATAAGACGGAAGAATTGTTTTAGATTTTAAAAATAAATATTCCTACATTTGTTTAAGAGTACTTTTGTTTTATCAAGAGACTTAGGGCCATGTTAATTAACCAACTTCTTTCATCACCGCTCAGTGGAATCTGAATATATTCGAATGGTTTGCGTACATTAAGAGTACGAAAAACAATTTTTTTTTTCATCAATTTAGTAACTACTGAGAATTATCATTTTAATAGTCTAAAACAGCTTTCGCATTGTGCTGAGTTTTCATTTGAATTTGGCATTAAAAGGGCGTATAAATAGGGTTGTTTATGTAAATTTATGCTATGGTTAAAAAAATATGTCATTTGTATTCTTTTGGCCGTGATTTTGTCTACACGAGACGAAAAAAATAGTTCAACGTTGATGTTATTTGTGTTTTAGGTTTATAGGTCTAGTGATATATATAATAATAATAATATCAGCCCTGTATTATATACTTGCCCACTGCTGAGCACGGGCCTCCTCTACTACTGAGAGGGATGGAGGGATTAGGCCTTAGTCCACCACGCTGGCCTAGTGCGGATTGGTAGACTTCACACACCCTCGAAATTTCTATAGAGAACTTCTCAGGTATGCAGGTTTCCTCACGATGTTTTCCTTCACCGTTAAAGCAAGCGATAATTCACAAAGAATACACACATAATTTATTAGAAAAATCAGAGGTGTGTGCCCTTGGGATTTGAACCTGCGGACATTCGTCTCGGCAGTCCGTTCCACAACCAACTAGGCTATCGCCGCTTCTATTATTCGGTCTAGTGATATACTCGGCTGTGAATGGCGAGGTTCAGGATTCGATTCTAATAAGTACTCATTACATTAATAGCAGTAATAATGCAAATGGTATGACTCGGAGGCGTTATTGTATTATAGTAAGATAGCAGTGCTGAGGTTTGGGTTTGATACTCAGGTCAGGCAGAGTGATATTGGGTGTTTCTACTCAGTATTAGCCCTGAGTCTGAAATTTGGCCCTGATATAATAATAGGCTCTCCCCCAGCACATCATGGGACGCGATATGCACGGCAAAGAATGTGTGCACCGGTTGGATAGCGAAAAATACCAGTTGCTCGTCTGCCTACCCCTTCGGGTATAAAAGGCATGAGTATGTTTATACTATAACAGTTATGGTAGTAACCCAAACTTATAAAATACTAGCTTTTGCCCGCGGCTCCGCCCGCGTTATAAAGTTTTTCAGGCTAAAGTTTTCCGTTATAAAAGTAGTAGTTTCCCGGGAGCCTTGTTCTTCCCAGGGTCTCAAACTGTCTCCATACCAAATTTCATCTTAATACGTTGGGTAGTTTTTGAGTTTAACACGTTCAGGCAGACAGATGCAGCGGGGGACTTTTGTTTTATAATATATTTTTTAGAACTTTTTAAGGGGAACAATCCCGTCATACATCATTGTTGCATAACTTTAATCGTTTACGCAGCGCACGCAACGGAAGCTCTCAAAACTAATAAATTTTCCCCGTTTTTGCAACATGTTTCATTACTGTTCCGCTCCTATTGGTCATAGCGTGATTATATATAGCCTATAGCACTCCAGGAACAAAGGGCTATCCAACACAAAAAGATTTTTTCAGTTGAAACCGGTAGTTCCTGAGATTAGACATTACTGCTCCTATTGGTCATAGCGTGATGATATATAACTTTAAGCACTCCACAAACAAAGGACTATTCAACACAAAAGAATTTTTCAGTTTGAATCGGTAGTTTCTGAGATTAGCCATTACTGCTCCGCTCCTATTGGGTATAGCGTGATGATATATAGCCTATAGCACTCCACGAACAAAAGGCTATCCAACGCAAAAATATTTTTTCTGTTGGGACCGGTAGTTCCTGAGTTTAGCCATTACTGCTCCGCTCCTGTTGGGTATAGCGTGATGATATATAGCCTATAGCACTCCACAAACAAAGGGCTATCCAACACAAAAAGAATTTTTCAGTTCGAACTGGTAGTTCCTAAGATAAGACAATACTGCTCCGCTCCTATTGGGTATAGCGTGATGATATATAGCCTATGGCACTCCACGAACAAAGGGCTATCCAACACAAAAAGAATTTTTCAGTTCGAACCGGTAGTTCCTGAGATAAGACATTACTGCTCCGCTCCTATTGGGTATAGCGTGATGATATATAGCCTATAGCACTCCACGAACAAAGGGCTATCCAACGCAAAAAGAATTTTTCAGTTTGGACCGGTAGTTCCTGAGATTAGCGCGTTCAAACAAACAAACAAACAAACAAACAAACTCTTCAGCTTTATATAATAGTATAGATTAACAAAAGAATAGTACACAATTTATAGTTGCAAATTAAAATCCACAACTGAAAACAAAAAAGCAATCACATCAAAATACTTCAAAGGTCACTGAGCAGGTATAACACGTTGATTTAAGACCTCGCAGCGTGTGAAAGAGAGACCATACGTAGCTAGATTAATAGTAGCATTAAAGCGGGCCAGCATCCCATTTCTGTGATTAAACCCTATCTTGGATGGTGAAACTCAAAGGCCTTATACTCCAAATGGCAATTCGGTTATGAAATCTTATTTTTTAATGTGATTAGGGTTCGTGGTTTTTATTTATTTATTTATCTAGGACAGCCAGAAATTGTTACAAAGTTGCTTACACTAAATAAAAGAAAAACAATATTATAACATATAAGAGTAACACCTCAAGGCAGCCACAACATGCACTATTTGTTATAAAAAGGATAATTTGCAAAATTAAATACATACATACTAATCGCAATTAAAACAATAAAAAAATACAAGTACTACTATTTAAACAGTTCAGATTCAAAACAAATGTAAAAATTCTAAATATTAAAATAAAAAAATTCACAAACTTAAATTGAAATGAACTGTACGTAAAAAAATAACACAATTTTAAGAATATAAAATGAAACAAAAAATGGTTAATATGGACTATGAGTAAGACTGGTTCTGTTTATATGTATACTTATATATGTACATAGCTTTACGCCTTATTCTCTTTTAGGGGTAGGCAGATGTATAAAATATCTATATTTCGCTATGTGCTCAGTCCGATGTAACAGTAAGCAGGCCTGTTGCCATTGACGGGGCTTATTTCCAGTCTCTGGGCTGATACTAATTAAAAAAAAACAATATCATCCGGGATTCGAACCCAAAATGTGCGCGATAGTCGTACCGAGGCCAGTATATACTTAGTTATTTTTAAAATACATTGAAGAAAATTCTCACGAAATAACATAATTATATTAAAGTTCGTTCGTGAGATGCCAAGTACAGCTCTGAAATATGTAGGTTTCAATTAGTAAAACATTTTTGGAAACGGAGAAATAGTTCCAGATATTAAAATAGAAAATAATTTTTACGTCTTATTTAGAAATAAGATATAATTTTTACGTGGAAACATCCATTAAGAATCTTTCTTCAGCTTTACGTCAGGTCAAGCCCGAGTTTTTGTGAGAGTAAGATTTTACTTATTGCTTTGAATGACGAGACGAACTTGCCGTTTACCTGACGATAAACAGTAGAAGCACTATCCACCATGAATTACAAAGTATTGTTTGGTATTCCACTGCGCTCGCCATCCTGAGACATGAGATGCTAAGTCTTACTATGTCCAATAGTTACACTGGCTATAGTGGTATATATACAAGGTGTTAAAACCCGCCATAGTGGGCCACGTAAGTGTGACGCGTTCCGGGATCAGCCTGTCTATATCTGGGTCCAACAGGCCGGCATAATTGTGTCGACTACCGACGGGTAATCATCTTTCGTCAGTCATTCCATTGGACCTCACTTCACTAACTATCAAGTCACTTTGTCCTTCCCGTATCAAAAACAGAATTGTTTTTTATTACATATATGAACAACATATTCACGAACCTCAAATCTCAAGAACATTATATAACACCAGGTCACTCTAAATGTTCTGAAATGTTATAAATGCAAAATAAGTTTTGGGAGCGTCAGCGTTTTAGTGAAGTACAAGGGACGGGCGCGTAAAGTTGTCACCACAACTTCCACAACTCACTCGGAACTAAGTGAATAGATAATTGTAACACTTAATTGTTGACGCGCGTTCTGTTTATTTATTAGTGGCGTGATTTGCAAGTAGGTTTCTCGTTTGTTGGTCGCCAGAGTACTGTCTATTTGCCGTCAAGCAACATTCATTACTATTGTTCCGAGTGTTCCCAGTGTAATTACTGGGCATTTTAGTTTGATATTCTGTTAGATTAGTGTTACTTCATTTTCTTTATACTTAAGTACGGCAAAGTGAACCCAATGCACTTGATGGTAAGTGGAGTGGGGTCAAATAAAATGTCGACTGCAGAGGGTAATCATCGCTTAGTAGTCAACATAATAGGGAACCGGCCTATGTTTGATTTTGTTAATTATTCTATATGTAATGGTTAATAGCACGAAAAAGAAGCACTCCTGCGAAAATTGCATAAAAATTGGTTAAAAAATGAGCTAGTAATTCATATTTCAAATATTGTAACGTGCAGAAGTGGGCGCGTTGTGGGGATATCGCTTCATCTCTTTCTTTCGCACGCGTCGTAATTCCTGATGACGTCAAATATGGGTATTTCGTCTCTTTTCAGTTTCTTGTTAATTACCTCTTTCGCCGACATTCAGACTTATAACTTGTTGATTTTTACCGGATTTTAATAATTCCTTTTGTGTTATAATTTATATAACGTATTTATTTGATAATAGTAAAGAAAAAAAATGAGTCCGGAATCCTATTTTGGCGGACTGTTGGAACCGACATAAGCTGATCACGAAACGTGACGAACTTACGTGGGTCACTATGGTGGGTTTTAACTCCTTGTGTACGGTGGTCACTATCTGGGCGGATACAAAATTTATCCTAATAACAGCAAAAAATGTGTCGTTTATCAAGCGACCAGCTTTGTTATAGTAAAATGAAATGGAATCTGCAGCCAAGAAAGGCGTGTGCTTTGATTAATTTAAGTATAATTTTAAAATTTCCATCCTCATTTCAATAATCCATTACTGAACTTTCTAACTCAAACAACAAATAAAGATGTAACTAACGTACTGTACCTAGGTACATTAGTGAAGGAAATTTTCATATTTTCCACTCTTGAGCGCATGTGAAGTTTAAGATTTTAATTGGAAATTTTCCCATCGCACCACCAGAAAGTTTGCGCGGGGCGGGATCAATTTCAAATTCTGAGTATTTGGTTCGCATCCGAAGCCTAGAGACGTTGCTTGTGTTCATCGATGTGTCGATAAATTTTTCAAGATTTGCTTTGGTAGTATGTGATGGCTGTTCCAAAATTTGCTCGTGAAAGGATCTGATAGATCTGAGGTAAGTTAGTAGATATTTAGCCAAATCATTCCTACAGTGCGACAAAATGTGCCAAGCGATGTCGTGTTCCAGTTCAAAGAACATTGTAGTCTACACAATTACTGGGAATCGTAAGATTTTATTAAATTTTTGAATAATGTATATAATTTTTACAGATCGTGTATCTTTGGTGTTCCTTGCACCACTTTTTCTTCACAGCGATAATATGTCTCGAAGCAGTGGTAGATTCATGGCGATTCCAAGTAAGATTCTGTAGTTCTATTTGTATAAAGATTTTTCTTAGTTTGAGTTTCATATCTAACGTCTCGGTTATGAGCGCCGTGCAATGCCAATGAATGTATTATAACTCAAAGTTCGGGTAGTGTTCTGGTAGTTAATGGGGAGATATGTTGCTTACTATCAGGCGTGTGTTTATCTCGTTTTCTCATTTATAATGAAAATGTGGTATGATAGATTGGGAGAGGAACGGGAAGAAATAGAGACTAGACTGGACTCTTGAAAGTGACATAGATCTTTGCATGGTGGTGGTTTGCGTGATCGGTAAAGTGACCCTTCTGCTGACGGTATGTAGGGTCCAATAGAATGTCGACTTATAAGATATGATTACCTCTCGACAGTTGACACTATTGTGTCGGCCTGTTGGTCTCGGATATACACAGGCTGATCCCGGAACGCGACACACTTACGTGGCCCACTATGGCGGGTTTTAACAAATTGTAAACGGTGGTCGCTAACCGAGTGGATATAAAATATATCCTATCAAAAGGAATTCATGTCAACGCTGCTCGTTTCAGTAAAAAAATCTACTCTTTTGCCGCACTCGCAGACAATTCGTTCATACACGCTTCAGCGAATACGCCCCAAAACAGGGAGTCTATTGCCATATCGAGCACAAATTCCAATCCAGGTCAAATTAGGTGTGGTATACATTTTTAACACTGTAATAATTGCCGGAATAGCGAATTTCCGAATTATATACTTAATGGCTTATCTGATAATCCATTGTATACCTACGTACTAAATCACATCCGAATTTGTTCAGCGGATTTTGCGTTTACTTCTAACTCTTCTAAATATATGCATAGAAGTCGCTTTTATAATGTTTACTAGCTTTTGTACGCGGCTATGCTCGCGTGAAGGAGTTTTCCGAGATAAAAGTCCTGCTATATATTTTTTCGAGGTAGAAAGTAGCCTACAACCTTCCCAGAGTTTTAAACTATCTCCATATCAAATTTCATATAAATCCGTTCAGTACATTTTGAGAAAATTTATAACATACAGACAGACAGAAAAGGGAACTTTATTTATAACATTTATAGATATTTAGTAGGTCATCTTCGATTCATTTGTACGTCAGCTAGATGCGTATCGGACTTTGCATTTGAAATTTGCGAAATATCCCCTGTTAGATTAGTTAATCTAAAGATGATATTTCTAAAAACATTTCAAATAAGTACCTAATATAAAACTCCATGCAGTAAATATAAGAGTATACTTATTTCAATGAATTCTGAATACAATAGTTATGTTCCTTCCCACCCTTCATCTATGCACGCGTGCATTATATATGTTATCTTTAAATTACATTTATTGTGGATATTTATCACAATAACCAATGCATGTTATCATAATTAGAGGTATTAATTATTCTTACATTACGACCTTGAACGCATTAGGCAGATAATTATGTAAAATATTTTTTTACAGAGAATTTTGATCTTTAATGACACTATTTGATATTGGATAATAATTTTTAAAATTAAGCGCCTTAACACATCACCTTATAATCTGTATTCCCTTTCCTAAAAGTCGAGAACGCAATCATTTTTATAATTATTGTGTTTATGAACAGCGAAAATCACCAACACGAAGTCTTAGTTCTTAAGTTTATTCTTTTACGTACCTATGCCTGAAATGTTAGCTAATTGCAAATCTAATGATCGCCTTTACAGATTACAGCATTAAAAGCAAAACATGCATGTATCAACATCGAAAGGTTATTACGAAAGCTCGATATAGTATCGCATCATACACTACGTTCAAAGAAGTCGCCAAAACGCGGTGCAGTCGAACAAAACTCGCGACCGGAGCTTAAAGCTTTGTGGATATAAATCCGCAACCATAGCTAAAGGTTTCTAAAATTTGCATAATTATTTAAAATAAAACGTCAGATGGATTCGGTTTTATTATTAGAATCAATCAATAAGAGCGATATGTACAAAAATATTTATATCTCGGATGATTGTTATTTTTTTGAGCATTCATTGTGATTTGTGATACTAGCAAGTACAGTTACTTGCTAGTGTCACAGTGCAAAATAACACTTATAATGATTAGGTAATTATTTACTTCACAGGCACGGTACAATACAATCACGTCACACAGTACAGTTCCTAGGCTTAACAAACTAATTAAATAGTGAAAGTAGACTGAATCCCGACACTTTAGGAATGATTTTTATAAGCACTGTCTACCCCGCCCGCCTAGACTCCGTACACGTCACTATGACTTTTGTGTTCATTTTAATTCCGTACTCATGACCCGGATGCGACATATATGAATTTTATTTATCTGCCATAAAGTGTTATCTATTCTATTTCAAATACACAGCATCACGTTTTTTCATTTCAAAGGTAGGCTGAGGTACCTCACCCACATTTCTCCAGTTATATTTTTTGTGCCGGGCTAAAATAACACCTATTCCTAGAAAATTTATGAAATTCAATGCTGGTTGTATCTAAAATATGTGGAATAGGCGATTCTGATGACAAGGGTTGCAAAACCGTGTGGATAGTATAGCTTAGACTCGGTGTTTTAAGATTTGTGGTTCATTGTCTGAGGAGGGTTAAGATCAGGATATGTATCGATAAAGTAAGAAGTGTGATAATTATAAATAATTTATTTACAACATATAGATAAATAATAATAGGTATGTACAAAATTACAATGTCTTTTTAATAAGGAATCGCGCAGACGCTGGAAAATTGTTGCATCAGACAGATAACATATAATGGCAACGCGCTGTTAATGCTCAGGTTTCATATAATAATTATTAAGAAACTGACAATTGCTTTAATTAAATTGCTATAAAAATCAAATGTCGTATCTGGTACTACAAGTAATCAGTGTCTGCTCGGCCCCTAAAATGTTAAGGCAGATTAAGGAGCAGAAATGAACATGTCACCAGATTTTCTGGCACCGGCCACAATACCTTCCCAGGTCTCACGGCATACTTGCTCAATATACCGAGGAGGAAGGTGGAAACCTTGGAAACCACCTGAAAGACCGGGCAGTTCATAGGTATAAGACAGAGGCACTCCGATGTGATGCGCGTAGTCTTCCGAAGCTCCTGAGGCACCGTAACCTAACACTAGAACCGAGTTTCCGACCACGTATCTTGGGAAATGGCTTAGAGAAAGTTCATCAATCTTTTCCGCCATAGCCACACCCACGGTATGGAGACCGAAGGCATTATTCGATAAAGACCCATCGTGACCCCAGGCGTAAAGAATCATACTTCCATAGCTATGCATGGTCAGGTACAAGGAGATGCGGGGAAGATGCTCATGTAAGATGTCTCTGACGACCCTTGTTTCGATTTCGGAGAAGGCGCGGCCGCCTCCAAAGGTGTCAGTGCAAGGATTGGAGCTGGTTCCAACGGTGTTCCAGAAGAAGTCGTAGTTGCGGTTGCCGTCAACTCCTGGGCAGAGGTAGCTGAGCGCGTGCTGGTCGGTGGAGCGGGTCTTGCGCCAGAAACGACTCTAAAGGGAAGATAAAGAGAATTACTTTTCAATGTTATGTTAATTACACGATTCGCCATTGCATAAAAATAGACGCTGGAAACATAAAGAGTATTTGCAAAATGTTTTTATTTGTGAGAATTTAAGGTGTTATTAAGTTGATTGTACAGAGTGAAAATATTAAGAAATTAAAACACGTTAAGATAAGTATTAGTTAGGAGTGAAAGAGGTGTAATTAATGTATTAATGCCTCGTTAACTTTACATCCCCCCTATAACGTAATAAGACGCCTGACATCATGTCATGAACTAATTCTTAGTCGTTGAGCGTGTTTGTTCAATCTAAGGAAACCTATAAAAATTTATAACTTAAAAAACTTACGGAAGTAAAACTGAACTTGTATCCATCAGGGTTCGCAACCGGCAACAAGATCCAGTCGAATCTCTCCAGAAGATCTGGTTCAGTGACATCTTCAGTGAGCTTGCGAATGGCCCATGTCACTGTAGGAGGGGTGATCCATTCCCTCGCGTGGATGCCTGCGTCGATGACGATGACAGGTTTCTTTGTGTCTTGGAAGTTTGTGGTGGAAATCTTCATGTATCTGATGGGACGACCTTCAAACGAATTAGCGGCGGTCACCAGAGTGGCAACGTTAGGGAAGCGGCGAGCGATGTCTTCCATATAAGCTTCGATCTAAGAAACAAAATATTCAGTTATAATAAATCTAACAGGTTATTGTAACTGGAGCCAATATCTACAGTCATTACTTAACACTATTTATAACATTTCATAATGTTTTTATTTTTGGACCAAAAAACAAGTGTGCGTTATGTCTTATATGATTTATAATCTTATTAATGAAGTACTAATTGATACTGATCATGTGAAGTCATTAAAATGATTTTAACTATATTACAAACAAGTGTACGAGTAAACACAAAATGGTGCATCATTTGAAGTCAGCATCTGTGTATATTAAGCTAAGGAGGCAATCTTAATATAATCTCTAAATAACGCTCCACAAACGCGGTGTCAATCTATTACACAATAATCACAATAAAAATGGCGACAATTAGTTGTTGACATATTTGATTTGCCTAGCCCTAAATTTGCATTTGAAGAGGTCGTTTTATCATTTGACGCATAAACTAATTCATTTGAAATAAAATCGTTACGGTACGTACCACCTCCCACTCCTGGTAATTGTCGTACGGCATTTCCTTTGCGCCATTCCTGGCCATCGAAGCGACTCTTTGTTCTTCGATGAGCTGGTCATCGTAGTCGAGTTTCCTGGAGAGAAAGGAATTATTAGTATTTAATCTATTTTAAAATATATCGTCTTTTAGAAGCATTGAGTATTGAAAATAATATGACCGTTGTTAAAGTGTCGCGTGCATTAGCCGAATGAATGAGCCACAAAATAGTATTATATTTTACTGGAAATTGTAATAGGAGATAGTTAAAACGCTCTGTAAACGTTCTGTAAAAACCACGTTTCGAGGCTATTCGGTGAACGTCTAAGGCATGCCTGCATAATTTTAATACGTCAATTAGGGCTTTGTACCTGAGACGATTTTAGCTTCCGCGAATTCATCAACGACTATTAACAATCTCTAGAGAATCTTAAACAGCGCTGGTGGTAGGATATATTTTATATCCGCCCGGATAGTGACCACCGTACGCAAGGTGTTAAAACCCGCCATAGTGGCCCACGTAAGTAGCCAGTTCCAACTGGCAGGCATAATATTGTCGACTGCCTAGCGGTAATCTTCTCTTGTTAGTCGACATTCTATTCGATCCCACTCCACTTACCATCAGGTGTTGCAGGATCAATTTACGGTGTCAGTATAAAAAAACGTGTCTCAATACAAATTTATAAGTTTCTACCTTAAAATGGGCTCGCTTCCTATCACATCTTAGAATACAATACGCATGTGATAAAGTGGGAGCACTACTCACGTATCTGCATATAAGGCCAAAGTAGTACAAAAAGTTTGAAGAAATAGACATTATACCTAAGTCAAGCCCTTACACACCAGAATGCTACATATAGTGACGGTCTTCGGGACATGGCTAACGGGACTTCAATCCAGAACCACGCACTCACAAGGGGCACAACGAAAACATTACCCTTCTTTGGCAATCGGATAATAATGCCTTACAAAAGTCTGGCGCCCAAAACTTCACATGTGTTGAGGCCTGCTGCGTCCATGTCAAATCGCATCCATGTGTTTGTAATTACATCCATAACAATGGTTTAGTAAACAGAAGTCCCGATAGTGATTATCGTGTAATTGATTATAATTGTGTTTTTGTAATGGATTATACAGTGATTGATAATTTGCTTATGATTGAATTATCGATTTTGATAACATCAGATATGTACGCACCATACACTTTCTGAATAATTTTGTTCGCTTGAAAAGGGTTTTAAGCGCTATAAAAAATATTATTCATAGATTTTTAACAAAGGCATTGTTACATTCATTTTAATTTGTATATCTATTTTACTGCAGTGCTGAGATTTCGGGTTCGATCCCCGTGTAAAGTCATATTGAGTTCTTCTAGCCAGTATCAGGCCGGAATATGGAATTTGTGCCCGATATAGCGATAGGTTCATCCCCTACACATCTTGGTATGTGATACGCACTGCGAAAGTGGGGACACATCTGCTTATCCCTTCGAAAATAAAAAGCGTGAGTGTGTGTTTAGAATATTTTTTCACGTAGTTTCGGAGTTTGATTGTCAGGATTCCGATTTATTCTTCATTAATCTTCAGCATCTGCCCTCATTCCAATTGAATTTGGAATTTATATATAATAACATTGGTATTTTTTCCATACTGCCACCCATCTCCCATTAAAACCGTTCAGGTAACCTTAACCCCAAAAAATTGTGTTAGATACAAACTCGCCAACCTGTGATTTGAACCCGCCACTTCCCAGTCAGATCTATATACGTCACTAAATCAATACTCAAACCTGGTCTAAATCTTACGTCTTATATCAACAGGCCGGCATAATTGTGTCGACAGCCGAGGGGAAATCATCTTTCGTCAGTCGACATCCTATTAGACTCCACTCCACTTACCTTGCTGCGATGAGGTCACTTTGCGTACTCGTATAAAAAAAAAAATCTCTTGCATTCAAAAGTTTGAATGGCCTTCGTGTATTACAGTCGTTTGCGTTTGCTATTAGATTTTAATGCTCATCAAAACGATAACTTAGTGACGCATTGTATAATGGATTATGTTTTTATGCAAACTAATTGTGAGTAAGCCTTTTATCACAAAAAATTGCAACATATTTGTAATCAGGCCTAATAACCTTTAGTATAATATAATATATAGTGGATAATGAAGAGCACTGTTCTAGACTTTGCGATGCTATTTTAATACTAAAATTCCTAATTACACCGATCACAATGTTCTTCCAACTGCAATACTCTTGTTTTGATTCTGGGTTCCAATACTCAAATAAAGAAATGTAAATACTAATCGTTATGATTAATGGTATTAATTGGTAATTATAAATTGCTTATACAATAAAGATATTAAAGAAGAGATAAGTATTTAAAATAATGTAAAGAACTAATTTAACGCCAGCGACGCGCTTCTAGCTTTGACGTTTCGAATATAATTTTGAATGGCACCGTAACAGGGTCTCATGATTGGGTTGTTCAACACTTCAATGTAACTAACGCATATTTAGGGAACACAAAAATAAAACGCAAGCCTACTCTAAACTAGTTTAATTAGCTCTATTCCATTCGTTATAATTGGGGGAATTATTTTTATTACCTTAGTAGGTAACTAGCAAGCAGTCCGCCTGATAGTAAGCAGCATTTGCCGGTCATGGACTTATGAAATGTCAGAGGTACAGCCATGCCGTTGTGTATCGGGAAGTGAGCCCTCTTTTTAAGCCTCGTTTAAGAAGAACAAGTCATAGCGCTCAGGGAACATCAATGCAGGGAGATAATTTGAAAGCTTGCACGTGCGTGGCAGTAAACACCGTTTAAAAAGGAGGGATTCAACGTAGTACGGATGAACTCCACTGCGATGGCGAGTGGTGGGTTAGTAAAAAGGTGAGGCGAAATTGAACATATTAAGATTTATTTGTAGTCCTTTTGCTCCTTAACTTGGAAGTCAGTTAGAAAGAATTATTTACTTCCATTGCTTATTTCCGTCCCCACAGTATGGTTAACATCAACATAAATTCTTACAATCAGTACAATTTTCTCGTCAATAAATTGTAAAAGAGGTGAAACTTACGCCTTAATATCATCAGCATGGATTCTGTAGGAGATGCCGTAGCTCTCCAGAGCGCTGGTGAAGCTGTTCTGCTTGTGAGGTTCAACCAGCACCACACCCTCGCGGTCCAAGTACGGATTGCTAAGGATGTCCACGTCCAGCTGCTGGACCACTGAGCCGAAGGCTTTCAGCTCATCCTGGCTGGATGGTGCTACGTAGTACGATTTCCATCTGCAAAAAAATTATTGTGTTTGTTAAAAATGACATTCATGGACATCTGATGGAATGTAAGTTTTGAATCATCGCTGTATACAGGCAAAAAATATTTTATTTTTACATCTCTGGCGATTTTATTGAAATCCCGAACCAAGGAAGCTACTTCGTTGTATTTGTTCTTTCCGACATAATTAAGCAGAATAGTATGGAACTAACAATTATAATAAGTACCGACATTATTTTACAATTATGAACTTACAGCGTTTAGAATTTTCTTTCTAAATATTTTATTTATTCTATCTTTTTGACTTTAAAGAACAAATTCTGTATTAACTAATAATCTTGATCACCAAAATTTTATTACTCAGAAAGACTTATACGTATATTGAATGGTATTATATACAAATAGATTATTCGTACCCAGTTTTCGACAAGCTTCAACCGGATTTCATACTTATAATAGATAACTATAATCTTAGAAACTTAGCGAAAATCGCTTTAAATCGCGTAGAAATAACCTAATAAGTATTTAATCAGTATACTTACTAAATAACGACGTCATAGAATAAAGAAATAAAGCAGTGATTAATTATTACTGATAATAACGGTTTTTAATATTTTATTGTTACATTGTCAATAGGGGGGCGTTAGTTGATGTTGATTTGTCGGGATTTGATTGCGTTGGTCACGTGGTTGTATTGCCGGCACGATACGACCACAGCTCTAAAATTTCGGGTTGAAATCGCGGCTCGGACAAAGTGGTTTTTTCTGTTCAGTATCAGTCCGGAGTCCGGAATTTGTGTCCGATATGGCGGTACACTCGCCCCTTATACATCATAGGACGGGACACACATGGTGAAAAGTGAGTGCGCTGGTTACACCTCTGCCTGTCCATTTGAATATCAAAAACAAAGACACATCACGCCTTTATCTTTTAAGGGGGTAAAATATGTAATAGAATCACTGTCGGCAATATTTACCACGTAACGTCAAGTTCATAAACTGACTAAGGTGTTGGTCGTCCGAAAAGTCGTAGTTATTATATCTACCTATATTTTACATCCTTGCATTTTTTTAATTGTTTTTGCTATTGACGATCCGTTCTACGCAGAATGAGCTCACAGTGTTTTGAAGGCTCGCTACCGGTCTTTAGGGTTCCGATTACATTAAATGTAGAATAAGATCAGGCTTGTGAAAGCTCCCAATCAAATTCTCTATTGAAATTCGGATGTTTTTTTATTTCAATAATCTCGCGAATAATCCGGGACAGGAATTGGTGTTCTTTGGTAAAGATTTGTGGCCACAAATCTATCTAGAAAGGCCAGTCTAGTTGCAGATAATGATTGGAGCCTCCTTCAGAGTGTTTAGTAACTGCAGCCTGTGTATAGCGTCGGTGTCACGGCAGCTATATGTTCTTTTACGTGGGTCCCAAAATTTATTCTTGTTTGGTCAATAAAGGAGAGGCTATAGTAACAATCCATCTTGCTGAGGTATATGGCACTTGACAGGTGGTAAAAATTTACTAATCTTCTTAAGCGGCTTGAAATATATTTTGATGAAAGCACGCTTTAGAATATAGCCAATCTTATCGGTGACTCCTCTTACATATAGTAATACAACCGGAACACGTTCAGCTGTGGCTGGTTTCACTCGGTTTCTGTGACGGCGGCGTGGGATTTGGAGCTTGTTGTCTCACACTTCTTGCTTGCTTTTGCAGTATTTATGTCACAGATTTTGTGCAATTGTAAAATGTAGGTAGATAAAAAATAATATATGATATATGGTAGGTAGATAAATGTAGGTGTAACTTTGACTATTTGGACGACCAGCACCTCAGTCGTCCTCGTGACCATGAAGACTGCAAAGTCTTTGAAACGTCGGGAGAAAATTATCATATTAAAAAACCACGATAAAATCCATAAAATAGTTTTATATCGACAATCTAGTTTTACTTTTCTGATTTATTGATTATTTTGTAGTTTAGTGCAAATATGGCGCGTGTGACGCTGCGACAAATACCCTTGGAGTAATAAAAGTGACATTAGGCCGTATAAAATTAGAGTTCTTTTTATTGGTATTTATTTGTTTGAAATTTACACGTTTTTATTTAACATCTTCGATACAAGTTACTTATAGTAAAATGCTATTTTCAAAAAGATAAGTATGTGGTTTCCTTTAGTAACGCAATGGCAAAGGACCTTTTATATTACACGATTATTTGAACACATTTCCACTCGTCTCTTCACATTTAAGTAGAACGTCCAGGCTTAATATAATCTACATAATATTACACACATTACATACTATAGAAAACTTAAGTCGATTGTTTTTATTTAGTATACAAATAATTAATAAAATAGTCGCTATTCCACGCGCATAGAGCACTTTATTTACTCCAGGCAACACTGCATGTTCGTCTTTAGGTTCCCTAAAAATATTAAATTTCTGAGTAAAATATTAAATAAATATACGTACCCAATATACTGCTCATGCTTAGCGAACGCCAAAGCGAAGAGAGAGATCAGTACCCACGCCTTCATCTTGCCAGAACTGTACTGGGGATTTTATCACTGAATATATAAAGAGTTGTTTATGATAAGATTATGGTATCGGTTAGATATATTTGTAGGTAACGTCATGGGAACTGACGGTAACGTTGTGATTTAGTTTATTAATAATAGATTGTTTAGAAGGCAGTGGCAGGGCAGTGGTTTTTTAGTTTGAGTTTGGTTCGGCTTATTGAATAGATTGATTTGAGTGTTGTTACTAGCAGTGGCGAAGAGCTGTACAACGCGATTCCTGCCGACTTTCCTTTCGCAAATTATCTACTTAATTATCTCTATTCAATTATCTACTTAACATTAGAATGCGTTGCAGATCGCATTTAAGCATATTATTAGTGCCTAATATGTCGGGTTGCCTTCCAAAAAATTTTAAATTTCGCCACTATTGACTATCATTTTTCAATATATAGCTTAGTTACTAAAAAACCAAGAATATCATACCAGGTAAATACAAAAAATATAAGTAAAAGTTCATCCATCACGACAAGCGAGTCAGAGTTATGGTATTTTTATTGCAAAATTAAAGGAAATTAGAACTAAGTATTTGATATGAGTTTCAACTTTATGTCTCTACGCGTTCATGAGGAAAAGGGTAATAAGTTTATAATTATTAAAAAAAATATGTGATGTAACTAAAAATTTAATGTTTTCAGAATGTTTCCTTTACTTGTGCTATAAAAATATGCTTCATGCCAAATTTCAAGATTCTAAGTCGAGTGGAAGTACCCTTTAGGTTTTGGTTCCTTTGCGAGTTTCGAAAATTTGCGACATAAACGGCTGTATCTTTTGATTGCGTTGGCTTAGAAGTTTAATTTTTTCACAGCTCCAAGGAACAGTAGACCTGAATATTTGAGATAGATTTAGTTTAATACCTCTACGCGTTCTTGAGAAAAAGGGTCTTTACAGAAGGACGGGCGGACAAAAAAGTGATCCTATAAGGGTACCGTTATTTCCTTTTGAGGTACGGAACCCTAAAAAAATCAAGAATATGATACCAGGTAAATACAAAAAAGTCTGAACTAATCAAAGTCTCAGACTCGACGCTATCTTTCGTAGTGTGCGTGCACTCATGCTGCTCACGTACACTGTAAGCGATTAGGAAAAATAGTGGAACGCGTCTGCGAAGATGAAATGATCTATGTGTATCTGTGGCGGAAGATCCATATAATTCGATTCTTGCTGGCTTCCCTTTGCTAATTTATGTAAAATCTTATTATCATTAGAACCATTTTCAGTGCGCACATATGCATATTGTTAGTCGGGTCACTTTTCACCACTAATGTATATATCGTTTACCCAAACTACTAAATCAAAAGATAAGTTATAATTTTATCCATATGTATTGCAGTTTCCTTAACTAATTATCCAATGTTTTGACAGTATATGTATGCCACTTGATTTATATAAACGGTCTGCGTGAGAGATTTCACGTTGTATTACATTATGAATGGAAAAATTGCACTTATAACATACAATCTGACCTCCACAAGAGGAATTGCTAATCACTATGTTTTTATCTAATGCAAGACGTTTGAATACAGGTCCATTTCTGTATTGTCAACTAGATATTACGTTCTTGATAAAGGTAAGTTTTTCAGTACGGTGTGTTTTATTTATTTTAGAACTTCATATACAAGTGTATACAGGCGGAGTTTCTACTATAAACAGGAGCTATTAATCAACCAATTGCCTTACACTGCTGAACAGGCATCCCCGAGTGAGCGCGAATCATCCTGTCAAAAAAGCGCGGCGCTAAAGGAGCTTAACTTAGACAATTCAGAATTATGAGGTACAAAGTAAACAGAAAGAAAATTAAGAAAATAATTATTCGTACATACGTGGATGCACAGGAACGTTCGTAAATTAGATACGTAATGCAAATGAAGGGCTCGGGCAACGTGCATCCCTTCATAGTGAAAAAAGGTTCCATTGTGGTATGAATACCAGACAAGGGGTGTCTGGCGTTGTCCAAAGATATTGTGATTCATTAGTTTTAATCTCATAAGGTAACAGGTTCGTACAGCTTGACGATAGAAATAGACAATACTAGGTATGAAAGCTTCAGTAGCGTAGTTGTATTGCATGCGCGATAGGACTACTTCTATGAGGTCTCGGGTTTGAATTCAAAGTATTACTGAGTCGTTCTGATCAGTATCAGAATGGAATCTGGGATTTGAACCAGATATGGGATTAGGCTCGTATCCTCTGACATAATGGGATGGCACTGCCAAAAGTGGTTGTGTTAGTTGCGTCTCTGTCTACACCTTCGGGGATACAAAGCGTGAGTATATTGTACGTGAAGGAGTGGGTGTAGGTACGACTTTTAATCATATCAGCATGTTTCATGATTTTTTTCTGTAGGTAGTAAATTACAGCACTCAAAGTACTTATTATCAAATCTGTTAAATCAAAATAATAATCTATTTTTATCTAAGTAATAACGAGATTGAATCATTCACCGATTTGTCATCACCCCATTTAAAGATACCGATAGTATAATTGTCGTCAAACAAATTGACTACTGCCACATGGTTGGGTATCTTTTGTATGTAAATGTAGCAAACTAACGTCCAAAAAGTCACGCACCGCGCGGTAGTGCCCTTGAGTTGTTTGCAATTATTTTCGGAATCTAGACTTTGAGGAGTCAAATTTTATAGCAGATAATATATTAAAACATTATATGGGTTTCTAAATAGTAAAAAAAATGCTAATAAATATTTTATGAATATAGAGCTAAACTAGAAGAGCTGCGAACAAAAGCCAATAAAAAAAATTAATAGCTTCAATATACTTATAATTTATAGTTATATGTTAATTTATGAAATAGAACATCTTACAAAATATTCAATTATGCACGCACTTTTTTCGATTTCGGAGAAGGTGCGGTTGCCATCATAGGGGTCTGCGCAAGGTTTGGAGCTGTTTCGAATGGTGTTCCAGAAGAAAGTTCGTAATAACGATTGCCGACAACTCCTGAGCATAGCGGGCTAACAAATGCTGGTTGGTTAAGCGGGCCAGAAATGACGCTGAGACGAAACAAGGCACTTTTGTGAGATTTTTTGTCCAAACAATGATACAGATTCCTTCTAATATGAAGATACAAAATAACCACGTGAAAAGAACTAGAGTGCTTGTCCATTACTTAGATTGAAATCGGTAATCTACGAATGAGTCGGCGGATAGTATCTAGTGAAGGTGATATTAGTCAATGAAATACAATTCTTTACACTTCATGTCTATTTTTTGCGATTGTATTGATTAATATTGTCTTGACCTGTGAAAGACAGCCAGTCTTAAAGAGAAGTTATTTGGATTTATATCTGTCAGGGTTTGCCAAAGGCACCATGATCCAGTCGAACCTTTCTAGAAGGTCTGGTTCGGTCTCATTTTCAATAAGCTTATGAATGGCCCTTGTCATGGTAGGAGAGGTGATTCATTCCCTCCCATGGATATCTGCATCAATGATAATAACTTTCTTCTATCTTGGAAGTTTGTGGTCAATATTATTCGTAGTATTTTAATAAAATATATTTTTTAATATCATCATTAACAGTCTCACCTTTATGTAGCTAATATGTTAAGAACTAATTTGGCAGACATTTTGTAGGAATTCCTGTTTCGGAAAGCCACTGGGCATTAAGCGGGGCACGCGTTTGCGGGCCGATGGCAATTAGCCGTGATTACAGCGTTACAAATCAAGTTCAGTTTCCCGAGATCCTCTGAATTGCAGAGAACAACTCAACCACTTCATTGTTTTAGAATATTTTTCTTAGCTTACCAATGTCTAATGAGTAAGCATTATATTAGTTTTTAATGATTAACAGGTTTTGATTATCGCTCATTACACTGGTCCAGGGTTTTTATATTCTGGGAGATAATCAGCACACAATTTCCTGGTCTACTGCATCTGAAAGAAATATTTTGAGGATTACTTACGATAGTATGGAACTTGTTAAAGATGCCGTAGCTCTCCAGATGGCTAGTGAAGCTAACTTGTTTGTAGAATTCCTCCAGCACCACACCCTCACGATCCAAATACGGCTGGCTCAGGATATCCAAATCAAAGTGTTTGGCCATGGAGCCGAAGACTTTTAGCTCATCCCGGCTAGATGGCTCTATTGGGTACGACTGCCATCTGAGAAAGGAAACATGAATTTTAATGTATTATAGAATTTTGTGGCCCCTAACAAAAGACCGTATAAGAAAACTCACAGTCGATCAGCGAGCTGTGAAGAGGACTATGTTTAGTGTTTCTCTACATGATTGAATTGGACATAAGGAGATCCGTAGGGGACGAAAGTCACCGATATACAAATTATTTTATTTTAAATTCTTAATTGTACACTTAAGGTAAAAAGCAAAAAGAACATAGAACAGAGACTAAGCTAAACAAGAAGTATAAATGGCGGTCTTATCTTAATTGTCGATTTCTTCCAGAAGACTTTTGGATGGACTGACTTAACTACGAAAAATAGAGCGGGCGGTTTTCAACAGGTAATAAAAGAAGTAGATAGTATAGATAGAAAGTAGATTATGAAAAAAGGTACCCAATATACTCTTCATGTTCGGCGAAAACCGTAGCGAAGAGACCAAGAAGAATCCACACCCGCATCTTGCAAGTCAACTAACGTGTTTCACAGTTGTTCTAATATAATTATGATAACAAGAAGAGGCTGTTTCAAGCAGAACTGATGGCCTATGAGGCAAGAAGGTTATAGAGTGGAAGCCACGAACTGCGAAGTGCAGCGTCGGTCGTCCACCCACGAGGTATACAGATGACCTCATAAAAGTCGCAGGAGGTCGCTGGATGCAGGTGGCTTCCAATAGCTCGATCTAGAAATGTTTGGGGGCGGGGGTTGGTCATGTTCAGCAGTCGACATCCTGCGGCTGATGATGATGAATAATGATAACGTGATAATCATGATAGCCTATCGAAAAAATACTGTTACAGTTATCGTTAGAGAGATCATTTTCCTGTTGTTTCAAATGAGGAAATATTAATCTGAGTTGATGCTTTCAATGACAATTCTATTCGACAACAATGGGTACAGAAATGTTTGAGCAGCAGTAATGGTGTCAGTTGAGGATATTTAGACCTTGTTTCCAACGTTCAAGTAAATGTTATTTGCCATTCAACGCACAAAAAGTTAATACTGAATGGACACTTTTTTAGCATTTATTTTGGAGTTTGACTTTTGTATTTGGTTGCTCTGTATTATGTTCGGCGATTAACGTTTAGTCGGATATGAAACAAGGCCTTAATCAATTTGAATTATATCTTATATCTATATTACTCTAAGGTTAAGACATAAAGTTCATTGGAATTCATTTTAAAATATACACACACATACATCACACCTTAGCACTTTGACAGAGGTGCAAATAATGCACCCACTTTTTTTCAAGTATGATGATAAATATTTTGTGATAGGGCGCGAGCATAACGCCAAATCAGGCATAAATTTCAGATTTTGGGCTAACACTGAGCAAAAATACTTAAGGCTAACAGTGGTGTACATCTGCTTACTTCATTGGGGATAAAAGGAGTGTGAGTGACTCTCTCTTTCTGTGTGTATGTATGCAAGTGCGCACGCGCGCCGAGACTATGACGTCACCTGACGCGCTTCGGAAATTAATTAATAATCATAATATTAATCTAGCACGTGAATAGCAAAATTTGCGCAGTATCGTATCCTTTATCGCTGATCTAAACCGATTTAGGTCATTCTCTAACATTGGTTTTCTGTGAATGCTTGTTGCATACGATAAGTTAGTTCTTGAAATGTTTTCTCATAAGATTTCATATAAAATAAAATATTTATATGTCATAATGTGTAGTTTGCGTCGGTTGGACCAGTCTATACCTTTACTGTATTTATCAAACTACATACTACTTTAAGGCCCCGAGCAGATGGCCTTGAGCATTCAATCCATACATTAACAACACACGAGATACCGGCGGGAATATGCAAATATTTACGAACCATTTGTTCAAATATTTTATATCTTTTCGAAACCAAAATGTTCCTTAGTAAATTGTCTATCCAATAGTGTTTGTTGCAAATTGGTTGCATGGAGTCACAATTTTTTAGAGGCATTTTCATCATAAAACTAATAAAACAATATCCCTTTTATATATTTTTTCTGTATATGTCTTATAAATTTTAAATAGGTAGCCTCAAAAGGTAAGCATGCCATTAGGCTGGGGGAGCGCCATATGTCCACTTAACTTATGCGATAATAATGCAAGAAACTCAATCCATTGGCTTATAAATCCTTTTTCAATAACAATTAAGATTAATGTAATTAGGATAAAGAATGATAACATTTTGACAATATACGTAATTAATTATTCTTTAGATATTGTGATTATGCACTGGAATTTACTAGTCTAGATTGGGTTTTTACATGATACGAATCGTTCGTCCAGTATATTTCGCTAGTTATGCCTATATATTTCGTTAAGTTGGTAAGACAACAATCATTATACGTAAAGAAAGCGACTCGTGCTGACGAGTAAGAGTACATAATTGTACCAATTTTGGTAGGCATTTTGAAATGAAATAATTTATTTTAACTTGTAAAATGTTATACATTATTGAGATTCCGTCAATATTGATTCTACCATCAGTTAGGAAAGCAGTTCTCACTAGAGAACAGGCTGGAAACTCTGATGTTACTCTTTTTAAAATCAGTTTGAGGTATAAACTACAGTACATGATAGAGAGAAAAAAAAATACAATTGGTTTTATTGTTGTTTACAGTAGTTCATTCATATATCCACAAATAGATAATAAATAAATTGTAAATTCTCAAACCAGTACACAACTCTCTTAGGAATCATGAAATAAGTAACATATATTCATTCCTCGTATTATCTTATGCTGCACTAGTAAAATGAAAACATTGTTAACTTGCTCTATAAGCACTGTTGATTTAAAGCCAATTTCGATAAATGTTAACTTGAATGACGAGAATAGCTTGCCGTTCGCCTGATGGTAATCGAAACGACCGCCCATAAACAGAAGAAACACCATCCAACACCTTGAATTACAAAGTATTATTTGTTATTCCACTGCGCTCTCCATCCTGAGACTTGAGATGATAAGTCTTATTTTATCCAGCTGTTATACTGGCTACAATGCTCTTCTGTTCAAACTGGAACACAACCGTGATTAAAACTGCTGCTTGGCGGTAGAAATAGTCATTGCGGTGGTACCTACCCAGGCAGACTCTCACTTATGAGAGACTTACCAGGAGTTAATGCGTGTTCGAAAGTTAAGCGGATTTGGGCACATAGAGCATTATGTGGATTAATTATAGTCTTCTTATATGCCAATAGCTTTTATTCGAGAAAAAAACAGCTATCAATCGCCTCGAATAAGCTAGTATGCCAAGATGATCTGATGGCACTAATGTGGGAGTAATCCTTTTGTTATTTTTTTTTATTTATCCTTGTCGCCTTATCGGTGACCTCAGTAATTTTGAAAAAGATTTACACGGACAGAAACACGTGTAAAAGGTACTTAGTGATATATAACATAAATTAAGTCTTTTTAATCATTGCTAAATTCAAACAAGTATTTCTGAAGTACGTCTTATCGTAGGCTTTGATAAGTGTTTAATGATAATAATAATCAGCTTAATTTTTTAAAAAATATAAAGTTTTGCTTAACCTGAAACTTATCATTGTCCGTCGACGGGCAGTTCGAGCAACATGTATAAGTTATGTTTCGTTATTTGTCTGTTCTTCTACTCCGTTGCTGCTAAACACGAGCAGTATGATGGGTAAGATTCATTCTCTTAGGTTTCTTAATCTTTTCTTTTAAAAGCATTGGTTTCCATGAAATTTTCATACACATTACGAATCCAAATACTAGTGAATTGTATTATAATGGAAATTTCAACAGGGAGAAGAATCAAGTATATAATCTAAATTATTATACACCTACCTCCGTCCTCTCTACACCACCCCAAGGTTGACTGGGAGAGAATGCCTATGGCATTAAGTCCGCCTGTATACCATGTGTACAAAATGTAAATAAATAAATAAATAAATTAACCTCTTTGCAGTCATGCAGTCTACAATGTGCACATAAGGTTTTCCGACCAAATCGACGTCCTTAAGGATGTGGAAACCAAATACAACTTGGACATCTGGTCGTATGCTGCACAAGACAGACCTGAAGTCGTCTTGGTTCCGAGGGTCCTGAGGGAGGCGGTTGAGAAGGAACTGCAAGAAGCAGGAATGGAATTCGAGGTTCAAGTGGAAAATATTAAGGAGTAAGTTGACTTAGAGTCGAAGTTGGTATATAGACTAGTATCCCAAGCACGCATAGTAAAGAATTGCACCAAGTAGCTGTCTCGAGTAACTTAAGTACTTTCCTACAATCGTAGACGAGTATATACGTCAAAATAAATAAAAATTCTGGTAAAATCATGCCTATAACCATCGCACAATAAATACGAAACGATAGACACTTCATTTGTCAACATCGGTTTTGTAGGAGCGCCGCTAAAACATACAATGGATACCAAACATACCTACATACATACATAAGGTGTTAAAATCATTAGCCTTCCTTGCTTCGTCGTAGTCGAGTAAAAGATACGTGCTGCCGAATCCCATATATTTTGAACTTACTGTTGTATGGCTACAGTATGTTTGTATTCAAAGAATGTACCTCTTAATGTGCACGCTGTCGAATTTTAGTTCCAAATACGCTCACGAGCCGCTTCAAGGTTCCATTCAACATTTCTAGTATTTTAAATAAATCATGTGCAAGAAAAAACATAGGTAAGGGATGATTTTTTTGTTCAGATTTGTCAGATATATTTACCGTTTTGTAAAGTGTTTTTAGAAAAATAAATCTATTAATCCTCTGGTAGAATACATCCTATAAAGTCAGTCCCAAAAATAAATTGAATTGATACGTTATTCCGAGTCTACATACATAGAAAATTTCGTGGAAATGAACCCTTCGTTGAGATGTTCGGAAGTCATTAAGAGTTTGTTTTTCAGGAAACTTGACCTTGAAGATGCCCTCTTAGCATCTGCCGCAGCGTCCTCTAAGAGCAACAGATCCAGAGCTGTCGTCGAAGGTCTCTCATTCGACGTTATCCATACGTTTGATGTGGTAAGTATTAAAGATACAGCTTCTACTCAAAATTATGGATGACGCATGAAACAGCATGCTTTTTAATGGCCTGTTTAACTTCTGAGAAAGTCTTTCTCTTCACACAAATATATAAGATAGGTCCAAAACCCAAAGGCACACATCTCTGGCTTTTCTGAAATGATGTGTGTAGTCTTTGTGAATTATTGCTTGATTTAACGGTGAATGAAAACATTTTGACGAATCTCGGAAACCTAAGAAATTCTCTATAGGAATTTTGAGGATGCGTGAAGTCTACTAATCCGCACTAGGCCAGGGTAGTGGATGAAGGCCCTTTCGATAATAAAGGAGGCCCGTGCCCAACATTGGGACAGTATATAATACAGGGCTAATATTATTATTATATGTTACGCCAATCATTTATTGTACAATAAGTTTCATTCGACAATAATTTTACACAAGTAAATTTGCATTTTAATACACAAATCAGTGTATTATCGCATGTCATTCGAAAATGAATTACATTTATTGACGATTTATTTAATCGAAAACATAATTACTGATAACATAATGAGAGTAATACGTCCTTATCTCAGGTAAAGTAATATGATGAAGGATAACCTTGATTTGGAATGAATTGAAATTGAAATGCATATTTTGACAAGTGGATTTGGAGCAGATGCTCGTGAGAAAAAATTATAATACCCGACCAGTTTACTATTGTATACTGTCCCACTGCTGGGCACGGGCCTCTACTATTGAGAGACCTAGTGCAGATTAGTAGATTTTGAGTACTCTAAAATCATTAGAGAGTACTTGCTAGGTATACATGTATCCTTACAATATATTCCTTCATCCTTAAAGCAAGGTATATTTCACAAAGAATAAACACTTAACTTTAAAAAGAGCGCTTGGGTTTTGAACCTGTGGACATTGGTTTCGGCACTCTGTTCCATTTACACTAGGCTACCTTCATTCTTATGGGGAAAACATAATGATACCATAACATCAAAATATTCTGTATAATTATTTCGCCACTGAGGTTTAAGTAAAATTTATTCCAACGAAGCATACTACTAAGTTACTTAAAAGTCCAATGTTGTAGGAAAAGGGGAACAAATTGCCAAATGTTAGTTTCCGATAATGCACTGTCGCAGATATAAGTGTTGTATTGTTTAATTCCAGGTTGACCAGTATCTCGTAGACCTCGCTAACGCATACCCTGATAAGGTCACCGTCAGGTCAGCAGGAAAGAGTATCGAAGGCAGGGACATCAAGTATTTGAGGATTTCCACTAGCAACTTCGAGGTAAAACAATATCACTAAATATTATATGAATTCCGTATAAGATAATTAATCACAAATATTAAAATAAAATCAATTAGGTCACACTGCGTACCTACACGCACACACAAACACACCCACTCACGCACGCGCGCACACACACACACATACACACACTACTTTGTATCTCAGAAGGGGAGGCACAGGCGCAATTACATTACTAGTAAATTCGCTTTTCGCCTTGTCTACTTCATCTCATGATGTAGAAGTGGGCAAGCTTATCGACGACAATTCCAGATTCCGAATTAGAACGCAAGATCTTAGAGTGTCGTAACGCGCGTAATACTACCACGCCACCGAGAGAACAAAAAAATATTTCTTTTTTCTAAGACACCAATATCGTATTCAGCATTTTTATAACTCTTCTCTATTTCTCCCCAGGACAGACGCAAGCCCATAGTATTTGTACAGTCACTCCTCCACGCTCGTGAGTGGGTCACCCTGCCCGCTACCCTGTACGCTATCAAGAAGCTGGTGCTCGACGTCACTGAACAAGACCTGGTGAGGGATGTAGACTGGATCATCATGCCTATTGCCAACCCAGATGGATATATTTTCTCTCATACCAATGTGAGTATGATCTTTAGACGAGGATATTTTTTGTCTTTGGAAGTGTGGCAGGTATACTAAATTTTACTTTTAATGTTCAAGTATCCAATGTTGTTTACTTGATATCAAGATTATTTAAATAATTCTCTTTTAATTGGCATCATCATAGGTTTTGTTGAATTGAGTTAACCTTTAACTTTCATCTACGTTTCAGGACCGTTTCTGGCGTAAGAATCGCGCCAGAGGCTTCATGGTGGGCGACTTTTGCATGGGTGTCGACCTCAACCGTAACTTCGATTTCTTCTGGGGCACTCTATCTAGCAACAACGTCTGCACCGAGACTTTCCACGGAAGAGGACCCTTCTCTGAACCCGAGACCGCCGCCATCAGAGACGTCTTCGCCGAATACGGCACTCGCGTCGAAGTATACTTGGACATACACAGTTTCGGAAGTATGATTCTCTTTGGCTTTGGTACCGGTGGTCTGCCTCCAAATGCCTTAGTCATGAATCTTCTTGGAGTGAGAATGGCCACTGCCATTGATGCTGTGAAATGGCCACAGCATAGAAACTACGTCGTTGGCAATATCGTTCATCTTTTAGGCCAAGTGTCTGGTGGTTCCACTGACTATGCCACGGCTATCGGCACTCCGTTCAGCTACGCCTATGAGTTGCCAGCGTACAACATGATTCATGGTACGGTGGCAGGCTTTTTGGTAGACCCGGCGTTTATTGAGCAAGCTGGATTTGAGACGTGGGAAGGTATTAAAGTAGCCGCTCGGTTTGCTGCTGAGAGTTGGAGCAGGCGTAATAGGCAATAGATCTTGGACTGAATAAATAAGGAAATAAAATTTGTGTTTGATTTCATTTGCATAGTCAGTAAGTTACACGTATGAAAGAGCTCGTTTGGGCAAAGAATATAGGTAATGCTCATAGTATATTTTTATCGCCAACCATCAAGCGAACGACTTGCTTGTCAAAAAAGAAAAAAGAAAAAGATCGCGTCTCCACTTCTATAAAATGTGTATTAGAAAAAAAAACAACATTACTTTGCCCGTCTCGGTATTCGAACCCGTATGATACGATTAAGGACGTAAGCATTTCTACATTATAAATGAATTCACAAGTAATTCTGTTATATTTCAAAGAATTAAAAAAGTCAAAAACTTCGATTCAAAAACTTTACGCCCGAGTATAATCTAGATAAACAGATCAATTTGGTTTTAAATAAATGCCTAGCCGTGTTATCTCATTCATTTTCCAACTTCATTTCCAACTAATTATAAATTGACAGCTTCTATATTGAAAAAGGAGGTCGTGCAGTCGATATGTGAATTTTTAATATCTTATGATGAGTCAGTTATATAAATAAGTAGGGTAAATTATTTTATTTTTGTAAAGAATTTATTTTTGGTTAGAGCACAAAATTGTTTAGCAGAGATGAAATTTAGTACTTGTTCAGGTACTTATGTAGGTGACTGCATGTTATGTCTAGTGTTGACCCTTATGCTGCTGACCCGCTAGAATTCTGAAAGTCATGATCCGATGCATTGGAAATTTAAATTTTAAAATTATTTTGGAGCTCATGCTCCGACTCTTTTCGGCGAATGGTTACGTTGCGTGGATACAGTATTCGATAACTTTTTTTAACACTTACTGAAAAAGATTACCCTACACGCTTTAGATTTTGAAGCATCAAGTCCTGTGAGTACTAAAAAATATGTAAATATTCGATTCCTTTCATTCCTAATCGAATTTCATCCACGGCGGCCAATCTTAGCGGAGGTCAACTAAGTACGCAGGACACATTATAGTGCACAAGTATGTGCGCAATACACAAGTGCACTTTCTGTTCCTCCACTCTCATAATCCGGAGAGACGGCAATACGACACGACCGGAGAGAGATCAGGTGCAGGACTAACGGCTTTATATGCTTTCCGAAGCACGGGAGTATCACGCCGCCAAATTCCTGACTCCAAGCTGCAACTGAGTAATTTTGTAAGATGGAAAAACCCAGTCACAGTTATTTTGGCCCTACCCGGGATTCCAGAACCCAGGACCTCAGCTTAGTAGTTGTACTCGTTACGTGTACAATTCCAACTACGCCACCGAGCCAGTCAGTTTGAATATTTAATTCCATGCTGATTAAATGAATCGGGAAATAGGTAACAATAATAATATAAAAACAAAAAACCCAGTTATGATTGATGATTGAACTTATCACTGCATTAATTCCTTAAGTCATCGTTTAAGGTGATAAATAATGATTATTTTAATCTTACAATGTGATAAAGGTAGAAGTTTGTGAAGATGTTCATGTGTATGGCTGTTAAATGGATTTCGATAAAATTGGACACATAAAACATTATCTAGAATCATTCATAGTCTACTTATGTGACGAAAATGTGTACAGTAGCTTTTAGCCGAGAAAAAAAAATCTAATCATCATCGAAACTTAAACCGATTTGCCACGATGGTCTGATGGCATCAACGTAGGAGTAATCCTCGTCGGTGACCTCAATAGTTTTGAAAAAGATTAACATAGACAAAACCGCGTACAAAAGGTATCTAGTAACATATAACATTAATTAAGTCTTTTTGATCATTGCTAAACTTAAAAAAGTATTTCTGAAACACGTGTTATTATAGGTTTCGATAAGTGTCTAATGATAACAATAATCAGCTTAATTTATTAAAAAATATAAAGTTATGCTTAACCTGAAACTTATCATTGTCCATCGACGGGCAGTTCGACCAACATGTATAAGTTATGTTTTGTTATTTGTCTGTTCTATTACTTCGTCGCGGCTAAACACGAGCAGTATGATGGGTAAGATTCATTATCTTAGGTTACACAATCTTTTCCTTTAAAAAGTATTGCTTTTCATGTAAGTTTTTATACATATTACGAATCCAAATACTAGTTAATTATATTATAGTAGCAATTTCCACAAGGAAAACCGAGAGAAGAATCAAGTATAATATAATCAAAATTAACCTCTTTGCAGTCATGCCCTCTACAATGTGCACATAAGGTTTACCGACCAAATCGACGTCCTTAAGGACGTGGAAACCAAATACAACTTGGACATCTGGTCGTATGCTGCACAGGATAGGCCTGAAGTCGTCCTCGTTCCTAGGATCCTAAGGGAGACGGTTGAAAAGGAACTGCAAGAAGCAGGAATGGAATTCGAGGTTCAAGTGGAAAATATCAAGGAGTAAGTTGATCTAGGTTCGGAGATGTTATATTGTGGTCTAGTATCACGAGCACAAATAGTAAAGAACTGCGTCAAGTTCCCGTCTCGAGTAAGCTAAGGATTTCTCTACAAAATAAATAAAAAATCTGGTAAAATCATGTCTATAATCGTCGCACAATAAATACGAAACGTTAGACAGCTCATTTATCAAAATCGGTTCAGTAAGAGTGATGCTAGTGTAGAAAATAAAATAGATACATACATACATAGGTTGGATTTTAAAGTAATTCAGAGGAAATCTTTCGCTGCTGGCCATGATTTCCACCATGATCAGCGGCTGGAGGTCGTAGCGAGAGATGGCCTCCTTCTGTGAGTGTTTCAACTGGCGAAAGGAGAGTGCCTGCGGGATCATGAGCAAAAGTATCCCATTTAACGTTCCGAGTCTATATATAAAGAATATGTAGTGGTTATTAATAACAATGAAAGATTTATATAGGTTTCACACTATTCAACCCAGTAAAAATATTTGTGAATCATATTACTAATAATTTGTCTTAGCTCCGACAGCGCCATTTAGGCTGGGTTAAAGCATAACTTAACTAGTGGAAAAGTGGGTGGACTAGTTGCGCCGTTATTTATCCCTACAGAGATGTTCGGTAGTCATTAAGAGTTTACTTTTTCAGGAAACTAGACCTTGAAGATGCCCTCTTAGCATCTGCTGCAGCGTCCTCTAAGAGCAACAGGTCCAGATCTGTCTTCGAAGGTCTCTCATTCGACATTATCCATTCGTTTGAAGTGGTAAGTATAAAAAATACAGTCTAGTCAAAATTATGTTCAAGACCTGAAACAGCATGCTTTATTAGTGGCCTGTTTCATAACTTCTGGGAAAGTGTTTCTCTTCACACTAATATATGACAGGTTCAAAACCCAAGGGCACACATCTCTGACTTTCAGAAATGATGTGTGTATTCATTGTGCATTAGTGCTTGCTTTAATGGTGAAGGAAAACATCGTGGGAAACCTGCATACTTGACAAATTGTCTATATGAATTTTCAAAGGTTTGTAAAGTCTATCAATCAGTGCTCCTTATGTTATCAGTAATTATGTTTTTCATCAAATAAATCGTCAGTCAATGTAATTCATTTTCGTATATCGACATTACGTGAGATAATGCGGTGATTAGTATATTAAAACAAAATGTGCTTGTGTAAAATTATTGTTGAATGAAACTTATAAAAGAAATTATTGGCTTAGCATATAATAATAATAATATCAGATTTGTATTATATACTGTCCTACAACTGGGTACGGATCTCTTATAATACTGAGGGGAATTAGGCCTTAGTCCACCACGCTGGCCTAAGTGGATTGGTAGACTTCACACACCCTTAAATATTCCTATCGAGAATTTCTCAGGTATACAGGTTTCCTCATGATGTTTCCCTTCACCGTTAAATCAAGCAATAATTCACAAAGAATACGAACATAATTAATACACATGCAGGTCGCTGGATGCGGGCCGCTTACAATGGGTCGGTCAGGAAATCTTTCCTATGTTCAGCAGTGGACACGAAATTATGTGTGTCATCATCAGCCGTTCCTACGGCTATATAATTTCGTACCGGAAACCGTTCCATTCCCAAATAGGCTATCGTCATTCTTATCGGGAAAAACTTAATGATACCATTACATAAAAATATTTAATGTAGTTACTTCCCCGTTGAAGTTTAAAAATTTATACGAGCAATGTCGCAGTGATAATTATAATATTTCCTTCCAGGTTGACCAGTATCTCGTAGACCTCGCTAACGCATACCCTGATAAGGTCACCGTCAGGTCAGCAGGAAAGAGTATCGAAGGCAGGGATATCAAGTACTTGAGGATTTCCACTAGCAACTTCGAGGTAAGACAATATTTTCACAAGATCTTAGAGCGTCTTCATGCGCGTATTACTAGCACACCACCTTTCTTTTTTCTAAGGCACCTATATAGTATTCAGCATTTTTATAACTCTTCCTATTTCTCTCTAGGACAGAAGCAAGCCCATAGTATTTGTACAGTCACTCCTCCACGCTCGTGAGTGGGTCACCCTGCCCGCTACCCTGTACGCTATCAAGAAGCTGGTGCTCGACGTCACTGAACAAGACCTGGTGAGGGATGTAGACTGGATCATCATGCCTATTGCCAACCCAGATGGATATATTTTCTCCCATACCAATGTGAGTATGATTTTTAGACGAGGATATTTTTATCTTTGGAAGTGTGGCAGGTATACTATGTTAAAAAAATATGACCAGTCTAAATTAAAGAGAAAATTATGTAAAAGTGTCTGTTAAACCTATACCAAAAATTTACCTTTAATGTATAAGTATCAATATTGTTTACTTATACATATGAAGACTATTTGATAACTTCTTTTTTAATCATTCTTCATCATAGGTTTTGTTGAACTGGGTTAACTTTAACTTTCATGTACGTTTCAGGACCGCTTTTGGCGAAAGAACCGCGCCAGAGGCTTCATAATTGGCGACATTTGCGTGGGTGTCGACCTGAACCGTAACTTCGATTTCCACTGGGGCACTCTATCTAGTAACCTCGTCTGCTCTCAGACCTTCCACGGAAGAGGACCCTTCTCTGAACCCGAGACCGCCGCCATCAGAGACGTCTTCGCCGAATACGGCACTCGCGTCGAAGTATACTTGGACATACACAGTTTCGGAAGTATGATTCTCTTTGGCTTTGGTACCGGTGGTCTGCCTCCAAATGCCTTAGTCATGAACCTTCTTGGAGTGAGAATGGCCACTGCCATTGATGCCGTGAAATGGCCTCAGCATAGAGATTACGTCGTTGGTAATATCGTTCATCTTTTAGGCCACGTGTCTGGTGGTTCCACTGACTATGCCACGGCTATCGGCACTCCGTTCAGCTACGCCTACGAGTTACCAGCGTACAACATGATTCATGATACGGTTTTAGGCTTCATGGTAGATCCGGCGTTTATTGAGCAAGCTGGATTTGAGACATGGGAAGGTATTAAAGTAGCCGCTCGGTTTGCTGCTGAGAGTTGGAGCAGACGTAATAGGCAATAGATCTTGGACTGAATAAATAAGGATATAAATTTTGTGTTTGATTTCATTTGCAGTCAGTAAGGCTCTCATATGCGACAGCTCCTTTGGCCAAAGAACATTGATAATGCTGAAAGTCTATTTTTACCGTTAACCATCAAGTGAACGACTTGCTTGTAAAAAAATAATAATGGTACAAAATATGTCTGTCCTTCAAATTTATTGAATTGGTTTTGATTAAGATATATTTCGGCGAATGTTAGACGTCTAAATAAAATTAGTTTTCGAATTTTATAGCGGTTTTTAGTATTATACTTTTCTCCCGACGTTTCTAAGACTTTGCAGCCTCCATGGTCAAAGGGCAAACTGAAGTATTGGTCGTCCAAAAAGTTTCTATTACGATATTTACCTACATTTTACAATTATACAAAGTTTTATAAAAATCGATCTTCGCAATTCACATTTTTTTACAAACTTGATCTTTTGTGTCTTTGACGAATATTCCCATTTTTATGAACGTGTTTCCTATACAATATGGCGGTAAGGGAGGCCCCTTTAGGTTCCCTAGTAGAAATCTTATCAGAAGTATCGAAATATATTACTATCACTATTATGTTATCAAATATTTTAAATAGCAGTTAAACTATTAGCTTGAATTGAGGAACGACAACTAAGTCCTTCAGTCTAAAATATCGTTAAAATACCAAAATTTATCGATGTTAAACTTTCCCTCCCTAGTTCTCCTGAGTCCTCAACAGGAATGGTAATGCGATGTAATCCAAACTCTCCAAGTTTTCAATGAATTTAGAGCGCTGCACCGCTGCATATATTTTTAACAACATTCAGTAATGAAATTCACTGAGGAATATATAGGTGTTATTTATCTTAACACTTCATTAGCATTGTTAGTATATGTGGCTGTATCTCGTAGTTAATATGTTGTATTAGTTTTATGTTTGTTTATATATTTATTACTGTATAGGTTTAGTGTATAGGAGTTCATTGTTAAGGCATAGTCAGTACCATTCCACTAGATAGCCGACAATATCGGTTAGTTTTTTACATTAATCACGCATCTATTTATTTCGTAGGTAGAGACTATGGATTCCTGCTTTGCCCGAATCACATTTATTTTGCTTCCTCCATCTTTATCAATCACCTTATGCCAGTTTTTTTTATTGAGAGTATCCAAAGTTACTGTTACATCTGCATATATTACGACGTTTGCGCAGAATCATCGCCTTGCTGAGAATTAGCTCCCAACGCGCCAATGTGATTACACATTTAACTTCAATTGAGCACTGATGAAAAAATGGTCCCTAACAGTGTTTAGACACGTTTAGTTACTAAATTACCGGCTAAACAACCAAAATAATGACGTAGTCTGAAATAGGCTTAATGGTGGAAACGAACTTAATTATATACTTATATATGGTGAAGAGTTTGATCTATCTATTTTTCCTGCAGTCAGTTGCGTCGGTAATCGCACAGTTTTCCGGTTGCAGTGTAAAATAACTCCTGTCTCACGACCCAGTGTAGTGACTTATTTGATTTGCGGTATGAATTGTTAATGCTGAATGTTATAGTAAGCAATTTCATATTGATTTGTAAAATTCACTGTTATTATAATGGAGATGTAAGTGAACGATTGTTTCGCCCAGTAATGTGTCCGCCCCATGATGAAAATAATGACGTTATAATAGATGAAATGTACATTATTGTATTAAATGGTGTCAAGTCAATACCAAAGCTATTTCGTATTTAGGCAGGCTGTTATAAATTATAGAGATTGGTAATAATACACTGTATCATAGCAATATTTTATTTATACTGTATATTTCGGTGCCAGTCATTTGCGCTGGTAGTAAAATTACCCTTAATATTTACAAAACATAGACGCGGCTGTATAAACAAGATAAAATCAATTCCAAAAAATCCAGTCCGTCATACATCAAGACAATTGCTCCATTACTTCCAGATATTCCATTAAATTCCAGGAACCGGCCGAATAAGTCAGCGCCGTCTAAGATTGTTTTTTTTCAGGTTTGCAATAAGGCGAATTGTTGGATACCGACGCGTACTATCTTAAGGGATGGGTAGAAATATTGCCCCAAGGAGCAACGTGAGACGGCTAGTGATGGGGCTGTGACGATGGATTTTAAACGAGAAATTTTATTAAATCTTTATAATTTTAATATTTTTAGTTTTTACTAAGACATTAGACAAATATTTTAGGGGTTATGTGACTTTTATAAATCCCACTTTTTAAATAATGCGAAAGTTTGAGAAAATGTTTACATGTTTGGACGTTGCGATGTTTGTTAGAAATAAACGCAGAAACTATCGAAAGGATTTTGATGAAATTTGGCAAGGGGTTAGATCATGTCATGGATTAACACTAAGGCTACTTTTCACCTTTAATATAATAATTAGATTAATGTATAGTGAGTGGCGCGCGTGTCGCCTACGTTAATCTCTGGAACATCTTACCAACTTAAAAAAATCTTGAGTGTTTTGATTGATTCCAGTTTGAGATATAGTTATGGACCCGACAGGTGAGGTAAATTCCGCCGCACCCATTAATGAATAAATAAATATAATGTGCTAAGTGAAAAATAATGTACATTAAACCTCATTACGAAATCATTAACTGAATTGAACGTTGAATTTCTAAACTTTTCACTTAAATAAGGCGATTCATAAATATTCAAAACGAAGTTCTTGCTAGTACATACAAGAATACTATCTAGTAAAGACATTTTAATTCGGAATTTAAATTACGAAAATGTTTACGAAGTATTTCATCACCGAATGAATTTGATGTTAAAGAAACAACACAACAAAAAGGAACTTTACAAACAATCATAACATAAACACAATCAATTTAATTTGATATACAATCAAAATAATTGCGTAATGTAAACAAAACAAAACCTTTTTTGGATTAACAAACAATTTAGCGGTACGGTTATTACATTTTAATTAATGTAATGTAACATATAAGCTGACGTTGGTATACCGAAGAGGAAGGCAGAAACCTAACAATTCTATTTATGACCTTGACCGAGTTTTTAAAGTAATTAAATGACCAGCAAATTAATGAACATACATTTTTCTGGTAGGATATATTTTATACCCGCCTAAATAGCAACCACCGTACACAAGGTGTTAAAACCCGCCATAATAGCCCACATAAGCCTGTGTATATCCAGTTCCAACAGGCCGGCATAATCGTGTCGACTGCCGAGGGGTAATCATCTATGAGTCGCCATTCTATTGGACCCCACTCCACTTACCATAAGGTGCAGTGTATAAAAAAATAATAATATATGCCATGTCTATAAATTGCCATCGCACAAAATTTTAATTACAAAGTATTCAGTCCACAAAGACATTGCTCATTAAGTATTGTAGGTCTAGCTACTCTTCACTCTACTCTACAATGTTTCTTAAAGAACACAATAGCTTGTAAATAGCTGTTAGCAACGTTATCACAGAGAATCGGCTAAGCGCTTAGCGGTCATATCCAGCTGAGGTGAATACGGCTCGAAAAGTACGAAAGGTAATGACCGCACAGACATTTTATCTCTTTCTTTAATACTCAAGAACTCAGTCCATTTTACTTCTAATTACTAAACCAAACAAGGTTCAAATTAAAATTTCATCGATAACACACCTGTATCGATATTTCAATACGTCCCATATGTATGGACAGTTATTGACAGTCGGAACACGTACTGGCCGACGAAATATGTCACAAGTTCCAAGTCTATATGTGGAGAGGGGATTTGTAAGGGACAAAGTTCGATTATTTGGTTTTGAGTGGATATTAATGTGCAGTAAGCCTGTAATTAGTTGGTTCCATTCTTCCATATATTTTTTGTACATATAATAATAATATCAGACCTGTAATATATACTGCTGAGAGGGATTAGGCTTTAGTCCACCACGCTGGCCTAGAGCGGATTGGTAGACTTCACACCCTCCAAATTCCTGAGAACCTCTCAGATACACAGGTGTAGCGGCGTATATAAGTAGATGCCTCTATGGAAGAAGAGATGATTGTGTTCCTCTATGGAAAAGGAAGATCTCCAGTCAGGCAGATTTTGCGTCTAGCCGGCCGAGGCCCCTCCATTTTTGTTCATGATATGAATTCAAATGTATAATAGTATTAAGTCATTTAATCACAATATATCTTGCTACCACACTGCTGACTCAAAAAGTACTATCTAAAATTATTATTCCAGATATAATAATGCGTTTTAGGTGTTGTTCTATTTAAAACAAAACAAAGATTTATCTTAAAACAAAAGATAGTGAAAGATAAATGATACAGTTAATTAATAAAGCAACGTGCAGCGGACAGTTGAGTAGGCGTTAATTTATGGCTGGTATAAAATAATTTAATATTCCACCTTGCTAATTTACTAGGTTAGTAATGGCCTGTATATTTCGGCACAACTACCTTGGAATATTTATTATTAACCAGGTGTTTGCCCGCGGTTTCGGTCGTGCGTCCGCTTCACTTATGCAAGTCTCTAAAACACTCCAGCTACTTATAGCGCGAACGTTACGACGTAAAAAATTGCATTATTTTTAATGGGGCCAAATTACCAAAATATAAAGTAGTTAATCTACCATAATGTGGTTTACGCGCATGCTATTTCACTTAAATTCGTTCAGCTCTGTGTTTACTTCTGCTATCCAGATGTTTTAACAAACTGTCGCATACCAAGAAGTAAAATAAGATTACTAAGGATTGACCATTTTCACTTCATTGGGCTAAGTCTGATGCTTTATACAATAGTTACATTGTCATAAAGCTCCGAATCATAGATTTGTATTGCTTGTTAGAATTTTGAGAGAGACTGACGTGAGAGTGATCTGGCTTTATCTTCGTCTTCGGCCTATCGTGTACTGATCGACATGAGCCTCCAATACGCGCCATTTTACCTCGTCTTCGGCTTGTCGCATCTAGCTATCGCCAGCTATCGCAAAGTTAAAATAGTCGATGATGTTTTATAATATCTAATTCTCTAGATATCCGCCAAACAATATTTCACTACATTTTAAGATTGCTTAGTACAAGAAATGAACAAAAAACATAACAAACACACAGCACGCATTTATCTCCGAAGGGGTATGCAGAGGCGCAATCAAGGCAACCACTTTTCGCCGAGTGTGTTCCGTCCCAGGATGTGATAGGGGTCGAGCCGATCGCCATATCGGGTACAAATTCCAGGCTCCAGGCTGATACTAAGTAAACTCAAATATCACTTGACCCAGCCCGGGATACGAACCCAGGACCTCAGAGCGCTGTCGTACCTCGTATGGAGTACAACTACGCCACCGAAGCAGTCTAAGAAATGAAAAAAGATGTAGAACTTAAAAGAACTGAGGATTTTCTTCACGTAATACATTAGGAAGTCAAATTAAAAGCACAATCCCAATTAAGACCTCGTCGCGAACAAAGTCACAGGCTTAACTTACTGAGATTAAATAATTTAATATACATACCTGCTGCTAATCCAGATACGGATCCAAGGCATTTTTTCGGGGGGCAATTTTTCCTTAAGGCGATTGTTTGATGGAGGTAATTATATCTTGTTTGAGTACTCTGACTATAATGCACCTGATAATAGGTACAGTACAATCCAAATAATATTTCGATGATTATTGCAGGTTGTCTTAGTACCTATAAACTTGACCAGGTAACCAGGAAAAACGACTCGTCAAAATACCTGATTATTAGTATATCGCCCTACCACGGCCGTTATCCAAATACAACATACTAGGTATTTTAGATACCATCCCACGTAATTTTATTTTGTTTGAAGTAATGACATAATATATTATATTTTATAGGGGATTAAGTGCCTTAACCTTCCCCCAAATCCGTCCCTACCTTGCTCTGATTTAGTGGGACACTCGTAATGTCATTTCCTTTAATTTAACAACAGGAAAATGCATTTCCACGGACTTTCTTTGAGCAAACAAATTGTTTAAATAAGATACGGTTTTAAGGGCGTTTTCTTAGTTTTATTGCAAATTGCATTCACTTTGTTTGTAAGTATTTAAAAATACTTAGCGTGTACACTGAAAATAGTATTAGTTCGAAAAACAAACAGTTATGATTATTAGAAATGTTTTTGTATTCTTTACATTGTAGACAGGCATCTATGAAAACATTTGTAAGGCCTTTTTTATATTTGATCAAAATAAGCAAGAGTACTTGTAAAAATCTTATAATAAGAAGAGATTAAAATAAAAGTGAGACTGCCTCGGTGGCTTAGTTGTATTGCATGTCCGGTACAATAGCGCTCTGAGATCCTGGGTTCGAATCCCGGGTCGGGCAAAGTGATATTTGGGTTTTTCTGCTCAGTATCAGCTCGGAGTCTGAAATTTGTGCCCGATATGGCGATAGGCTCGCCCCCTATCACAACATGGGACGGAACATACTTGGCGAAAAGTGGGTGCCCTAGTTGCGCCTCGGCGTACCCCTTCGGGGATAAATGCGTGATGTTATGTTTTATATTATGTTATGTAAAATAAGAGTATTTTTCCGATTTATCGCAGTTTTTTTATATTATTATTTTCTCCCGACGTTTGGAAGACTTTTCAGCCTTTATGGTCACAGGGGCTATAAAATCTGGAAAATAATATCGTTTTAATGTCTAACATTCGCATGAGTATAAGATTATAAGAAGAGATTTCAATTAAATATGTTTTCAACGCCCCAACCATTAAGAACTTAGGCTATCGAATATTGCCAAATAGCAGTTTATTACAAATCAAAAACCTTATTTGAAATCTTTAACACGTAAATAAAAATATACCAAACTTTCCTTACTTGCTTATTAAAAACGATAAATCAAGATTTGCGGATAGCGATAACAGATGTCGCTGTTTTAAATTTACAAAAAACTTTTCGCGTATACGATATCTAGCAGAATATCGCGATACCCTCGGCTCACTTCGAAAGTCAGTAATGGCTGAAGACAGTTGTAGATATTAACAATTTTAAATTTTCATACATGAGAAATATATTTTATTTCTTATGCCTACGCGTTAAGGTTTGTTATTGCGTGCGAATTTTGTGAGAAAACAGCAAAATGTAAAGCATGGTAAAGATATTTTGTGTGGTGTGTATGTTAGCGATTTTTACTTTATCAAAAGATAAATATTTTTATAATAGTAGCAATATTTGTTAAATAGAGATTACGAAAATGTCGGCTTTACCGTCCTAATTTCTTCATAATCTTTGTAATTGATATTGTTAAAGGACCATTAATTATCTTTTTTTAGTCTCTGATAAAAATAGCCAATGTTCAAAAACGATCCGTGTAAAAAATGTACTACAAGAAAATGTCTCATCATTACAAAATACTTATGTATTTCATAAGATTTCTAAAATAGTATAAACTTTGTATGTAGACCTCATAGTCATACATAAGAGACTTCGGAACATTACAGTGATTAAATCATTTCTTATTAAATCGTGTTCAATTATTTTTTTGAGTTGGATGAAGTGGGTTTTGGATTGTAATTTTTTTTTGTTACAAATGTCAGTGACAAAACCAAGTTCAGTTTTTTAGTTTAGTTCATATGACGTATTTTTAACTTATTTTTTTAATACTATAATCATAAATCGGACAGGTCGGTTTCCTCATAAAATCATTTGCTGTAAAACGTAAACCCTATGTCTATGGGTCGCATGACCGTTTTATCCCTCTTTCTGCACTTACTTACTTGACAACTGAATTTTTTATTAAACGATAAAAGTTGAGTAAAATAATTCAGTCACCATTTATTTTTAAATTCCACAAAACTAATGCAATTAGAACGAATAAATATCATTAGTTTATCGCCATCACAGCGACCCAACCCCAAAACGTTCAGAGGGTAAATGACGCCATCTTGCAACGGAAATTATAAGCTATGCGGCAAATGGGCTGCCGATATCGCTTATCTGCGACTCCGCAAACCGCCACACGTTGAACTCAAACAGCAGATGAACTGGCACAAATGTTTCCGTCAGTCTATTTGTGTTTACGACCAGCAGGATAAGCGTGACATTTGGAGGTTGTGACGCACCACGTTGGGCGCCACTACGCGGTAACATACATACATAACAACACTTTTCTTATTTACAGGGGTAGGCAAACACATAAAATATCTACATTTCGCCAGCTATGTAAAGCCCCATGGAATAGAAGGTGGGCCCATTGCCATATGCCTTGCACGTTTCAAAACGATGGACTGGTGTAGAAAACCCTGATATCGCTGAAGCTGTAACTTTAGTAGTAAAGAAGGGAGCAGAGAGCAAAGGATAAGTAATCAGGGATATGATTTAGGCTAAAATTATACAATTTCTCGAATAGGCCTGCTCTACCACTACTGTTTCATAGAAAACCAACGTGATAATATGATACTTTATAAGAGGTTTGGTACATACATCCCTGGAAGGGTAGGCAGAGGTGCAACCATTTTCCGCCATGAATATGTGACTACAGGCTGAGTAGAAAAACTCAATATAACTTTGCTCGACCCAAGAATCGAAACCGACACCTCAGCACTACAGTTGTATTCTATTACAATTATGCCACTGAGTCAGTCAATTTGCAGTAACTTGAAAAGCCCAGACCTTCCAAAATCCCTATTCCTCGCTTTAGCACCAAAATCATCCATGATTCTTTTAATGTTAGTGAATGTTTATGGACGATCGAGACTATACAACTTCTGACATGGTTTCTCTACTCTATTAGATTTAACAAAATTGCTTCTGATTTCTTTTATGCAGGTAGGGCTGCAAATAACATCCAGTTTCGAATATTCATAGGATAATGAACTGGAATGAAAGTCACTAACAACAGATATGAAAACTATAGTTTTCCTTGTCCAATCATACGCGGAAATACGGACGCGACAACCGAAGTCTTAAATGTGGCCTAAACTATATTATAAAAAGAAAACTTCCTCGGACCGTGTATCTTAATATTTTTTTTTATTTTGTCTTCTTGGTTATTTGAATTATATTACATACGTTGTGTGACCACGCCGTAAATGGTATATAGTATAATTATATAAATTAATGTTTGTTTCGTCGGATTAGTAATATCCGCGTTATAAAAGTATGCAATTAGAAGTTACACAAATTAAATTTTTATTATTGTACAATAGATTATTGTGACAATTGTTGCTGGTTTCTATAAAATAAAATAATAAAAACTAACTAACTCTTTCCCCGTTGTCTGTCGGTCCCGTTGTCTTGAGCTGGTTGTTTCTAATGGCCGCTTTATTAATCATTAGAAGTAAGTTACCTATCAAAATAAACATTTTAATTCGTGGATTCATGAACTGTTATTTTCAATTTATTCTATTTATTTCTGCAAATGACTATTGTTGATTAAAAATCGCCCCGATTGGCCATAAGTTTAATAATTTTATTGACTTGTTAGTTGTGATTTTATGATTATACAAACATATTTTATTTAATTTTACTTTATAGTCTTTCATTTATTTTATGTCCAATATAAATTATTTTTATATATAAAAGGGACTTTATTTAAGTAATAATTAAATATTCTCATTGTACCTCTACTTATCATAAGTGCAACTATGTTTTATTTATTTATCTTTATTTATTTTATTATTATAATCAAAAACACTTACTTTAATAATAATTGATATAGCAAAAGATGTAGCATAAACTAGATTAAGTTTTTGTGTACATCTACATCATCCGTCATCCGCAAGTTTTACTAAATATAACAAATACATTAATAAAGAATTGAGTTATGATTAAATCAAGTGCCGTTAATATTAAAAGTAACTACATAAATTTAATGTAACCTTAAGGAGATATATACATGTATATATATACCTCTTTTATTTCTATATTGGCTGGCCTACGAGGGTAGCTGCTTATATTTCCAATAAGTTATTGTAAATTATCAAGTGCAGGTAGGTAGGTGTTTGCATGCGTTCTCGTGGAACGTTCAACAGGATCATTAAATGGTTCAATACATCATTTTGCTTTTTAATATGTAAATATATATATTTTTGTTTTTTATTTATTTCTTTATTATTATTTTTTGTCTAATCTATGTTATATTTTAATCTTATTTAAGAGATACTTTTTGAGTGTTACTTTTATGTTTTTGGAATTAATTTTATTTATTATGTCAATGGGTAACTGATTTAATAGGTAGGGTACCATATATTTTAGTGTACGACGTCCGTAAAGGTTGTTATAACGAGGTAATTTGTACTGTGATTTAATGTTAACCGTGTACTTTTATTGTGCTGCCGTATTGTTTGGAGATCAGTGTTCTGTGCGTGATCTACAATTATAGAAAAGTTGAATTTCTCTCCAATTGGTAAAATATTACAAAAGTGGAATAAGCCATAATAATTGTTATCACTGTATTGTTCCTTTATTTTCTGTGGAACTATTGTTTTAAGAATACGTAGTTGAAACCGTTGTATATTATCTAAATGAGTTATAAATGTCCGCCCATAACTGCTTAGACCATAGGCAATAATGGACTCGCCTAGTGCGTGATACATGTACAATAGTGTTCGGTATGGTATTTTGTACTTTATCAAATTAAATTTAGCAAGTATACCTCTTAATTTATCACAAATGTAGTTAATATGTGCTTTCCAGTTCAAACGACTGTCTATTATAAGTCCAATGTACTTATGTTCTTCAACTATCTCTATTTGGGAACAATTACAGTTTTCAAATTGATAAAAGTGATTTATTAAGTGCAGGCAATCATGCTGATGTGCAATTAGTTGCAGGTTTTGCCTGATCCTATTTTGGGCTGAGCTAATATACATTGCCTTAGTTTTATTAGCATTCAAAACTAGACCTACGTCATGAGACCGTTTGATCAGTTCTGTGAAATCAGATTGTTGTTGTCTCAATGCCTCATTTATGTTCGCCTACGTGATGAATAAAGTATTTTATTTTTATTTCTTAGGGAAGGCTTTTTTTCACAGTGGATATCATGTAGCTGATATAGATAAAATGCAGTGCACCAACTTTGACCAAATTAAGATCACTATTCCCTAGATTAAAACAATAAAACTTTCAACAAGAAAACAATTTAGCTAAGCCTTGACATTAATTGGCCGAAAGAAAAACGCGGGTAAACTTCGACGCTTCGTCATTTTAACGAGGGCGCCGGGGAGGGGAGAGAGGGGATAAATGAGTTCATCCGAGAGAGGAAATAATGGCCGATCGAGCCAAACGATCAGACATTAAATAAGTACTCGTGGCTTTAAATGGTTCCGATATTTCTACTTGTTAAGGTGCATTCATACTGGTATGAATTAGGAATTTTCTTTGTTTTTATTACTAGTTTCAAGCCAATATCTAAACGGTCTAACGTATACTTGACCTTGAAGACTAAATTCTGGAAAAATAGATGGAAAATACAAAAATGTTTTTGTCGACTTAGGATTCGAACTCACGGCCAATTCACTGATTATATGTATACGCTGCTGCTAGATAAAAGACGCTACAAACACTTATCTTAAATTCGTCCCTAGAATAAAATGTATTAACGTATTTCTGTACACTTAGTTACAGCTGGACCTACCTATTGAGCAATTTATGTTTATTTCAAGCATTTTTTAAGTACATGGCAAAGTGACCCCACGAAATCTGATGGTAAGTGAAGGGTCCAATAGAATGTGGACTGACGAGAGATGATTACCCCTCGGTAACCGACACAATTATGCCGGCTTGTTGGAACCAGACATACACAGGCTGATCCCGGAAGTAGACACACTTACATATAACTCTATGGCGGGTTTTAACACCCTGTGTACGGTGGTCGCTCTCCCGGCGGATATAAAATATATCCTACCACGTAAATAAAACATCTTTAATACTTTTATTATAAATTCTATTTATATTACTACGATGGTTGTCTATTTATTTATTTATTTATTATAAGTTCTCCAAAAAAGATAACACATAAATCAAAAACAATGTGCATCTTACATCTAAGGAGACACAGCATGCATTAAGTATTTTAGAAAAAAAAGAAAGAAAGATATAAAATAATCGTATTGAACAAAAAAAAATAAGTAGTTGGAATTAAGTAAGAACTACAAAATTATAAAATCTCTGAAATTATTAAAGATAAAAATTAACAACAATTTAAGAACACGGCTTAAGTAGATCTTGTACAATAACACTACTTGCTTTTGTCTAAACTAAATCATAATTTGCAAGCCTCCATTTCCCTTCTCTTTGACGCTTCGCTAAGGTTTGGATTGATGGCACCACAATGGAATGCTATTGTGTTAATGATTTTACCCTGGTTATGATAATGTTATTAATCATTTCTATTGTGACGAGATTTTGAGGGAATTTAATTTTTGATACAAGTTTGTGTCGCCCTACGTCTTTTACAAGGTCATTTTGACATTTCGTTTATAAATAAAACCATATACTCGTCATTACTTTTGTAAAAATTGTGTCAAAAAGCATCCATGAATACCAAAAATCGCGGTTTTCTTTTCTGATTTATCGATTATTATTTAGTTTAATGCCAATGTATTGGATAACACTTTCTTCTTCTTTAATTACTGGCGACGAGCTTGATTACGAAGCTGTTCCGCCAATGTCACGTCGTTACAGACTGCAGATTTCTGAGGTACTATAGGGGAGAAGATAAACGAAGGGGATCGGGGATGACACTTTAAAAAGCCAATTTTTTCATAAATAATGTCATGTTAACCGCTAAAGGTTCGCAGTCACTAATGTAGGAATCCTAGGGGCTGTGATATTGAGGTTCAGGATTCAATATCTAAATCAGTAACTCAAATTTTCAATAAAATAAAACACTGGTCTTAGCCCGGATTCTTCATGCTGCACTTTGTGATGTACCTTACCACATCATGGGACGGAAATACGACTTAACTGTGTTCTCTTTTGTATATCCTCGCAAGAAAAATGGGTATACCTATAACCTTGAATTATTTGAATATCTATGTATGCAATCGGCGGAAATCTTCGGCCCTAAATAAACGTGTCGTACTGGGAGACCTAAAACAACAGCCCAAAGATTTATTTAAATTCAATTATAACCTTTCTTAGAGACGGTAAAGCGTTGATGGAAAAATATCTTGGGTTTTTTGGTTTGTTATATAGCTTGTATATGGTATTGTTAAGTCTATCAAGTTTTTGAAATAGAGTCATTCTGTAGACATTTAAGTCTATCATGTTTTTGAAATAATGAGTAAACATATTTCAACAGCATACTAATTTAATAATTATTATTACTAATACATAGGCATTTTTAAATTGTAATTAGATTTTGTTATACTTATGGACTATCTATCTCACTCTGCCTGATGGTACAGGAAATGGGCTCGAGATAGAGAGTCGATTGACATGATTATCTCTTGTTAATCATGATACTTTTGTCGGCCTGTTCGACATCGTGTATCCACAGGCTGAACCCTGAACGCTTTACACTTACGTAGCCATTATGCCGGCTTTTACGCCTTGTGTATGGTGTTCGCTATCGCATTAGTCATTAAAATTGCTGGTTAAGCTAGATAAATACATGAACAAATATACGAAAACAATGTTTAATTTTTATTAGACACTGACTCCAAAATTAGTTACTAGGTAATGTTAAATTATTTTTTGGTTGCTAGTGGTTTTTGAAGGAGATATATTTTTTTTTGTTAAATAGCTTTTATAGAATAGCAAAATAAATAACTCGTACTGTAAAAAATATAATGTATAATGTGGTATCACTCAATTGAAAACAAAATTCACTAAATTAAGGGGTTTTCACAATTTCATGTTGAAAAAATATTTAAAAAGAAAATCTATAACAGTATATGGCTTTAATTAACTAAAAAAACACAATAAGGAATTTCCCGTACCGGGAATCGAACCCGAGCCTCCTGGGTGAAAGCCAGGTATCCTAGCCACTAGACCATACGGGATATGTTGATTAGTACAAAATAAAATCAGACAACGGATTACCATTTTTTTAAACTCTACCTATCTATTTTTATAATCTATTGAACAAAAAGTTTATCAACCATGCTGTCGCGAGGATTTAATCTATTTTTCGACTATCCACTCGCTTAAATTATTATCTAAATCTTAGAAAATTTTAGAAAAACCCAAGTGCTGACAGATGCGGCAGGGGACTTTGTTTTATAATGTATGTTTTAGAACTTTTTAAGAGGAATATTTATTGCGTAACTTAAATTATTTCCACAGAGCACGCAACAAAATCTTTCGAAAGGAATATTTTTTTCCCGTTTTTGCAAAATTTTTCATTGATGCTCCACTCCTATTGGTCATAGCGTGATGTTATATACCCTATAGCCTTCCTTGATGAATGAGCTATGCCACAATAAAATATTTTTTTAATTCAAATTACTATTTCCCGAGATAAGCGTTATCAAACAACTAAGTACCTACTACTACTGAGTTAAAACCTAATATCAATTTACCCGCCCCGGGTATCGAACCCTGACCTCAGCACGGCAGTCGTACCGCACAATTACGCCACCAAGGCAGTCAAATCAATTAAATAATTGTAATATTTATTATTCCACAAAAGTATTCGAAAGGCATTTAACAAAACACGGATACGTATTACAAAGCAATCAATTACGAACAATACAATTGTTTTCTCTTAATTTATCAGTATGTGTGTTTATCGAATCGCTCGCTCCCATTAATATTTATCGGTTCAACTTAAAAAAGCTTTTTAATTTAACCCTCTCCTGCAGTTCTTGTTTTTGTGTACACTTGCCTTAATTGGTAGGATATAATTTATATCCGCCCAGATAGCGACCACTGTACACGAGGTGTTAAAACCCAAAGACCCACGTGTGTCGCGTTTCGGGATCAGCGTGTGTACATCCGGTTCCAACAGGCCGGCATAATTGTGTCGACTGTTGTTGGGCAAACATCTCTCGTCAGTCGACATTTTATTGAACCCGACAACACTTACCATTGGGTGCAGTAGTAACTATGCCGTGCTTGTTTTTATAAACAAAAAAATGACTGGGATTCGATATGGTCGAGTATATTTATGTGAAGATAATGATCAATTATCGTCTGCATTCGTGTTTAGTACAGTTAGTAAAATAGGTAGGGACTTAAAAGCCTTTCTTAATTCCCTTCTTCATTTTTGAGGTCTGTACAGTCCGTTCTGAGTAGTGACTACGTGTCAGCTTTATCCCAATACTCATAAGGCCTAATATTATATAGCCGATGTATACGAGGTCCTTAGTTTTCATTCCTGGGTCGAATAAAGTACCTAATATTGATGTTTTCTGCTTAGTAACAGCAGAGTCTAAAATATATGTTTGATATGGCGTAGACTCGTCCCATGATGTGATAGGGGTATCACATCATGGGACGGAACACACTTGGCGAAAAGTGGGTGCCCTGGTTACATCCCTTCCTACCCATTCAGGATTAAAGGCCAACAGAAGGTCAACATAGTCTTATAGTAAACTAGTTGTTGCTTCCAACTTCGTCTGTGTAACCTTTCCCGTTACCAAATTCTATTACACCAGGCACGACATCAGAACCATCTATTTAAAATAATAATAATAATTTCAGCCCTGTATTATATACTCTCCCACTGCTGAGCACGGGCCTCCTCTACTGATGAGAGGGATTAGGCCTTATTCCACCACGCTGGCCTAGTGCGAATTGGTAGACTTCACACACCTTCAAAATTCCTATAGAGAACTTCTCAAATGTGCAGATTTCTTCACGATGTTTTCCTTCACCGTTAACGCGAACGATAAATTCACAACGAATACACACATGACTTTAGAAAAGTCAGAGGTGTGTGCCCTTGGAATTTGAACTTGCCGATATTCGTCTTGGCAGTCCGTTCCACACCCAACAAGGCTATCGCCGCCGTTTTGTTATTTAAAAATTCTCAAAATTTCTTTCTATTTGAAAATTAGATTAAATATTAATATTATTTCGCATGGGAGAAAATAACTGGAGTAAATAGTAGACTATGTGTTAATCTAAGACATAGTCTATCTGTATGCCAAATTTCATCTAAATCCGTTCAGTTGTGTCAGAGTTTACATCTAACAAACAACCAAACATTACTACAAACTTTCGCATTTATAATACTAGTTTTTGCTGGCAGCTTCACTTGCGAAAAGGAGTTTTCCGGGATTAAAGTCCCGCTATATATTTCCCCGGGATAGTAAGTAACCTATAACCCTCCTAACGGTTAAATTATCTCCAAACCAAATTTCGAAAAAATCCGTTCAGTAGTTTTTGAGAGAATCGATAACATACTGACATACATAAAAGGGGACTTTGTTTTATAATATGTATAGATAGATAAGTAAGAGATGATTAGATTAATAGTATTATTATAAAATTCCATATAGAAAAAAAGCATGCATAAAAATCATCTCAAAATACTTTTCCAGATCATTATCAAGTCATCAGGAAGGGTTGACGCTCTCGATAACTGCGTGAGGTTGATCGAATCAGTCCGTTCGTTTAATGAATTTGTGGCTTTGTGGGTGTAACAGGATTTCGGATTACAATCGCTGTGCTCCGTACACTGCCGTTTTATTGGGGAAAATTGATTCGGTTTGAACAAGGTGTTATTGTGTAAAAGACAAGTAATGAAAAAATAATTAAGTATAGTTAAGAGGCCTTATTCCGTCTTGGAGGGATAATCTTTCTTTTTACAATTACGGGCGTTTTAATTAATGGTCAGCTTTGATTGTGTACGTAAGAGGAACTTTGACTCTTACTTGTATGGCTATAAAAGTGATTCTTCTATTAAAGCATCCGTAATTGCAAAAAGACGGATATGCTCCCGTAAACAGAATAGGGCCCCCTGACTAGATATATTTTTTATTTGAAAACAGAGATAAGTAATCGACTTGGTTACTTAGAGTCGCCAAGCAAAGTATAAGATAATTAAATTGCATACTTATTATTAAGTTGTATCAGGATCTGTATTTTGAACTTAATTCCAGAACAAGGAAGCGATTCTCAATTCGTGTGTTTGTATTTTTTGAGACTTGTGGGACGATTTGCATGATTATTTTATTTGGTGAAGGAAGTTCGCGAAATTGTACCATTATATACCTATAGGTATTTTTTTTCGTGTTATTTTTTTTTATATTTGGCAACGTTTTGTTGTATTTTGAAGAGACATAAACTCTTCATTATTATGCATAATGATTAACAGAAACTGCCCTGAGAATAGTCGGAAATGCTAATTGCACTTTCTTCGCTAAAAAGGTAATCATCCCTCCAAAAAACTATTTATATAAAGAAGAATTTTCCGTATAACAAATACAATTAAAAAGTCCAATCAGACATAATTATCCGCGCAGGAAATTCATTACCGAACTTTAATTATGTCTAATTAAAGTTCTTTTGATTGCTGTTTTGTCCGTGAAATTGAAGGTTATTTTTTATGTAAAGCTAATTTCCTACACCGTTAAGGTTAATAGTGAAGGAAAACATCGTGAGGAAACCTGCATACCTAATAACTTCTCTATATGAAGTTTGAGGGTATGTGAAGTGTGACAATCCGCACTAGGCCAGCGTGGTGGACTAAGGCCTAATCCCTCTTACTAATAGACGAGGCCCGTACCTAACAGGGGGGGGAGCACTAATAATAATATCAGCCCCGTATTATAGCTTACCTTTGAATCATAAAGAAAACGACAAAGAAAAATAGGATCTCCATACGTCACCAATCTGTTTGCAATCAGGGACTCTGCCCCGCAAAATGAGCTGCACGAAGACCGGCCTATACTGAAGAAAAGTATTAATCGCTAATATGTTGCTGTCGGTCGCGATCGCCGTGCTGGCAAAACAGTGTGGAGGGTTAGGGCGTATTAAATTTGTTTGTGTCCTAGATTATTTTCGCTGCGAGTGCTCGACGTAATTCCCCCGAGGATTATGATGAACGGTACAGTTTAAAAGCTCCGCCTGTTTACTCTGGGTTTGTACTGACTGCATATTATTTTATGTAAAATTATTATGTGTAGTTAAATATATGTAAGTATATATACACTCAGCCGGGAATCGTCCACTCCTGGAGATAGGCCTCCTCCATTGAGCGCCATAGGGACCGGTTCTGGGCCGCCCTCAACCTTAAGACTCCGGCGACACTCGCCAAGTCGTCGGTCCATCTTGTGAGGGGCCTGCCTACGCTGCGTCTTCCGGTTCGTGGTCGCCACTCCAGAACTTTTCCGCCCCAATGGCCATCAGTTCAACGAGCTATGAGTACTGCCCACTGCCACTTGAGTTTCGCAACTCTAAGGGCTACGTCGGTTATTTTGGTCCGCCTGCCGATCTTCTCATTTCTGATTCGATTCCGCAAGGAAACGCCGAGCATAATTAATCTGAAATGATGATACATACACTCTATACGGTAGTGAAGTTTACGAAATAATAAATTATTATTTTCCGCAATGTTTCGAAGACTGCAGCCTTCATGGTCTTGGGGGACTGAAGTGTTGGTCGTCCGAAAAGTCTAAGTTACAATAACTACCCACATTTTACAATTATACAAATATAAAAAAAAATCTTAAATATAAAAAACGGTGACAAAATCCGGAAAATAGTTTTATTACAATGTTTAACATTTATAAGAAATCATAATACATACATTTTTAAATATTCGTGGCGACTGCCCACTGCTGGCGAAGAATAATCATCTCTCGTCAATCGATACTCAGGACCTCATTCTACTTACATCAGGTGCAATGGAATCGTGTAGTAGACATAAAATAATAAACACAAAAAGCCTAAAGTTTCAAAATTAATTATTATCATAAATATCTATACATAATTAAATCCTACTTAAATATATCCGAATATATTTTACTATGCTCAGCAGTGGGATAGAAAAAATATATTAGAATACGTATGTCTGTGTCGTGTTGGGTATTTTTATTACTAAGCATTATTGTGGGTGGATAATTATGTTGCAAATAAAAAATAAAACTGCAGTATTTAGTGGCACAGGTACTATTATTGGCTTACTCTTTGAGTTTTGAAACCTACTCTTAAATTCACAGAATGTAAGTATATAAGTTTTAATACAATAATGTATGAAGGTTGAGTTAATGCCGAATTAATATTTACTCTACATGTGTGGACGGAGTTAGCTCATAAAATATATATTATAATTTCATCAAACAAAAATTATAAAAATAGACGGGTTTGTCGAAAAAATTGCGAGCTTCGTGGAAATGCGGAATTTTAACGTCGTGCAGCATCATAATTGAATTCTATATTTAAATAAAACCTGGAAATTATGTCTAAAAATAACAACAGCAAAGCTATTACACTTTTATAAATTTTTTAAAACAATATCACCCCACTCAACTTTTCTTCTGATCGTACGAGATACTCTTTAATGAAAATTAATTACAAAACCGACATAACGTCGGAATTCCGTATTTACAAAACATTTTATTAATCCAATAAAAATGCTAATCGGATTACGATGTAAATTTTTTCTAATTAATGTGACAATTTAGTGTTTCCAAGTTCATTATAATCGGATTAAATCGCCATTTCTATTATTTTGTATTTGTTCTAGATTTTTCATTTGTATTGTTTATGAAATTTTTGTTTGTACCAGTTTTAAGTGAAAATTTTTCGTTGTAAGCCGAAGAAGTTTTTAATTAAAAACATAATAAAGATAAAAATATATTTTTTGAAGCATATAAAAAAGTAAGAAACAATAACTTTCAAAGCAAACAAATATAAAATCGGACAATCACAATACACCGATATAAAATTGTTCAAACAAATCCTAAATCTGAGATAAGAAGGAGCAAATTTAACACCGAAATCCCGATACCCAAAGTCCGTAACTCAATTTAAACTATTATCAGGATATCGCGGTATCTCCCTTTGAGTTATTGCTGCCAACTTGATACAACTTCGCGAGATACCAATCGGATGACACAAGTTTCTGTAAATTAGTTGGGCAATTTGTACTTTTACCTAGAAAAGGTTGATACTTTTTCAACTGATGGAAGGGTTTTTTTGGAATCGGTTTCAATTCTTGTGCGCCCAATTCTTTTTAGTAAATTTTTGGTGAAAAGCAAATAAAAAAAATATTGCGTTAAAAAAAAAAGTTTTTTTCTGACGGCTTCGTATTATATTGCTTTTTGGATCTATTTAAGGTAACTATGAGAAAGTTAAGCTTGTACTTCTGTTTCAATATCCGATTAATCAAAATGTTAACAGAAATAATTTCAATTCAAAAAAACAATGTAAAGACCTACTTGGCATTATTATACCTAGATACCTTTCTATCATTTTGGATGGAAATTACATCTTCAGACTTTGTTTAACCCTACCTACCCTTAGTAATCATGTGATAATACTTGCCAGACATAATATTTCCATATTCTCAGTCGTAGAAGCATTTGAAACAACAAATTTAGGTCAATTACAGAACCCACTATATTTATGTGGGTTGGTAGATTGTTTTGTTGATTAGAACCCTTAATTAGGGGTTTGTTTGGCTTTAAACGGCCAACTTTCTTGAGGAAACAAAAATATTTATAATAAGGCAAGTGTAGGTTTGTTCGTCATTCTTATTCTTACCATCAACCATGGGATAGTAAACTACACTTTCCACATATAGGGTTATTTTTACATTGCGTTACTGAATGAAAATAACTTGTAATGAATTTTCCTGATAATTAAGTACCACGTAACTTTGCTGATCAATGAATGTAATAATAATATTAGCCTTGTATTATATACTATCCACTCCTTCACGGGCCTCCTCTACTACTGAGAGGGATTAGGCCTTTGTCCACCATGCTGGACTAGTGCGGATTGGTAGACTTCACACTTCAAAATTCTTATAAATAATTTCTCAAGTATACAGGTTTCCTCTCGATGTTTTCCTTCACCGTTAAAGCAAGCGATATTTCACAAAGAATACACACATAACTTTTAAAAAATTCAGTGGTGCGTGATATTGGGATTTGAACCTACGGACATTCGTCTCGGCAGTCCGTTCCACACCCAACTAGGCTATCGCCGCTTTTGCTGATCAATCAACAGTTGCAGTATATGTTGCAGTTCAACAACCTCGCTCAGACTACGTAGGTAGTGTATGCATATAACTAATTGTGCAAGTTAACTCTTGGTCTCTCGTGGCTCGCCGGCGAGCCAAGACAGCTACATGACATTTGCGTGTGTCACGGGATTATAACCTTATATACTACATAATAAGGTTATTTTTCCGTCACACGCGTAGCTGTTTGACAAGTCATGACGGGTTAATAACAGTACAGACATAACATACAACATAACACAACAGTTGAGACATAAGCCGCTTCTAGAACAAAGTGCACTCTGATATGAACATAATAGCATTGTACTTTACACCCACTGGTATTGCCGAAGAAACTTTAATATATTAACAGGGTTTATCTCACAGATCTGCTTGATTGAAAGACTTGGAATAAAACCATTGCCAACCAGGGAAGTGTTGATATAACTTAATGATTCCAAATATTCCAGCACAAATTCCAGACTCCAGGGTGACAGTGAACAGAATAACACAAATATCAATTTGCACGACCCGGAATTCGAACTCGGGAATTCAGAGCAGTGGTCGTATCGTGCAATACAACTACGTCACCAAATATGTAAAATGACCCTACTTTTTACTCCGGCCCGTCTCTTTTGTTAGTCTCTTAGTCAGTGTTGTGTTCCGGTTTGAAGGGCATTGTAGCCAATGTAACTACTGGACATAATGAGACTTAACATCTCACGTCTCAGGATGGCGTGCGCAGTGGACGTACCAAATAATAGCAATACCAATAATAACAAAGTATAGTATCAAACAATACTTTGTAATTTAAGGTCTTGGATAGTTTTTTTACTGTTTATGGGAGCTCGTACCGCTTACCATCAGGCGAACGGCAAGCTCGTCTCGTCATTCAAAGCAATAAAAAACAAAAAAAAAATATATGAAATACATTTTCTAATCCCCATTATAGGAGATTGTCTGGTATATTTATATCATACCGTGGCAGGCATTGAACCTGGGGTCTTATGGTCCCAGCTGCACCACGGTTGTCAAAGAGCATAAAACAAAAACTCATTATTTATTAACCACCGCAAAGTATGTTCAAATGTTTTTACTTGGAGTTTATTTATTTAATAATTCAGTCTTTGAGGGGTTGCATCCAGAGTAAGATACTTATAACTTTTGAGGATGTTACGGTTAGGTATCGGAATTTAAACAGTGTTTTGAAAGCATCGTGTATACACTATAAGGCATCACGCAGACGCCTTATACAGGCTCATTTTGACATTGCGTTACTAAATGAAACCACATACTTGTTTTCACCTTTGCTGACATTGTGCTAAAAATCATCCATTATAACGAATATTTTCACGAAACATCCAGGTTTAAGTTTTCTGATTTTTTGATAATTTTGGTATGTAATTAGAATATGGGTTGTGCTTGAGTGTATTTCTGACTGAAAGTATGATGTCGCGACGAATTCTCTTAGAGTAGTAGTAGTAGTGGCATTAGGGCGCGTAAAATTTAAACTCCTTATTTAAATATTTTTTTTTCGTAAATTACACTTTATTTTACATCTACGGCTCAAGTAATTTATTGTAGTGTTATATCCAAGTAGATAAGTATGTAGTTTCATTTAGTAACGCGATATCAAAATGGCCCTGTATAACGCCATCATAAACTTATATACGGGTGTGAAAACAATATTTTGTAGAGACAGGCTATAAATGCTTGACAAAGAACACGGATTCCTACCTAGAAGGTTTTGCGAGGCTATATACATTGTAAAAAAATATCAAAATGTTAGCCTTAGGATGAATTGCGAGGCTATTAAAATAAAAAAAATATTAAAATTTTCATAGAGATGTGTTTAGGAGCTTGGACAGGTCTGGGATCCTGTCATACATTGAATTAAATTGGAATCTAAAATACCAGCTGCTGGAATTCAACACATTGAACCCTTTCTTCGTGATTTAGATTAAGAGCAAATTTCAATAAAAAAATATATTGTGTATGTAATTAATGTAATATTTACTTTTCGACTAACACCGCTGTCTGCCCCGTGACTATGAAAGGTGCAAAGTTTTCGAAACGTCGCGTCGGGAGAAAATTAAAATAAAAACGGTGAAAAAAAAATGAAAACTTTGTTTAGTACTAATATAAAACTAGTTTTCGAATTTATATTGCATATAGTTCATATAGAGTTAAATATAATTCAACATAAGGCTATATATTGAGTAACTAAAATGAATAACGTTTATTAGATCGTTTCTCAATATTTTATTTTATTCAATAAGTTTGTTTGTAAACAAAATAATAAATTTAAAGCGTAATAAAAATATTTATAGCGTTAACAAACAATTCAAATTTGAATATTGCATTTATTGAAATTGCAAAGAAATAATATTATATTATAAATAGATTCAAAAATATTAAAAGCAAACTCAATAAGAAAACAAAACATCTGAACATAAATTTTAAAACTAGAATTAAAATCAAAACCACAAGAAAAAAACAACCTTAATAAATAAAATGCCAAAAACCTACCTACATAATTTAATTAAGCCGGGAATTTCAATACATTTTAGTAGCTGGCTGATGGGCGCAGCTGCAATGTATACGTTACAGTGACAGACAGACAGCAAGACATGTGCAGCGCTGTCCGGCACAGCTGCCGTGATTAATGCCCTCACTTTCTGACGTGCAAGATTTCGATTATATTACGATTTTTGGTCTTGTATATAGTACATGATTCTCTTCTTATAATTTGGTTATGCAAATCATCTCTAAGAAGTTAAATTTAGTATTTAAAAAAGTAAAATAAAATAAATTTATTTTAACATTAGTAAAGCGATCTTTAATAATGAAAACGATTTTATACTCTTAATTAATTTACTATAAATTAATATGTTTACCCCTAAAAAGTTGTAAGGAGTTTATCCGTTAGTAATGGGAAACTTTTTACCATAGTGAATCAAATTTCAGTATAGAGTAATCTAAGCATTTGCTAAGGCATGATAGTCCGCATATAAAAGTCATGTCCGAAAGATGTTTTTTTTTTTCTAACCGTATCTAACAAGTTCCATGTAAAAACAAATTACATCTCATAAACACAGGCTTATAAAAACTGATTCACAAACCTTACCTCTGAAACAACTACAAAATAGTGAGTTAATAAAAAAGCCAACGTTAATACTTCAGTTTTAATTCCTACGGATTACGAAATAAACTTATTCGCTGAAATGAAAAGTTCGCCCGAGGAATTCTTTAAAACACCACTGAAAAGCTTTGGTCTCAAATTACTCAGGTTTTTTAACTCTAAGGAATGGAGCAATTAAAAAACATTACTTATCCAATCTTGAGGCTGTTTTGTCTATTTGTTACCGATGTGAAAAGAATTTAAAACAAGTTTAGCAAATAATTAAGTACCACTTTTTGTAGACTGCTACAGATAAAACGATTTTGAATTCTATTGCAATATTACGGTAGAGCGATAAAGATTTTTGTTGAACTTGGTTTTTTGTTGTACATCTGACCGCCTTTTGGCATTCATTGTTTGGTAGATCTCTCGTTTGTGAAGCACCGTTTGACTAGGTACCACCGCAATGCCTATTTTTACCAGCAAGCAGCAGTGGGAATGCAGAATCCAGTGTTATTACTGGTCATTATCTTGCCTTTGGATGACCAATCCATCTGAATAGCATAAATCGTAAGAGAAAGTCCTTCCGCAATTCATTATGCCAGTAGATCCGGTCGATACATTTCATTCATATTATAGAAGAAACTGAAGACTAGTAATCTTTAACGCTTTAAATGTTTGGAATGTGATATCACCATCCACGAAATGCAAATCCTTCGTTAGACTGGCTTTTTTATTACTTTCAATGACCACACAAGCTTTCCATTCTCCTGATGGTAAGCGATAAGACCGCCCATAAACAATAGAAACACCATCCAACACCTTGAATTATTTGTAATTGTTTGGTATTCCACTGCGCTCGCCATCCTGAGACATGAGATGTTAAGTGTTATTATGTCCAGTAACTACTGAACTGAAGGACATTGTAGGCGGTGTAACTACACCGCCTACAATGTCCTTCAAACTGGTAGGTACACAAAAGTAACTACACACTGCCTACCTAGACGGACTTTCACATATGAGAGATCTACCACCAGTAAATCCCCAGTAAAACCACAGCCACACCACTGCTCAAGTTCCCCAACACCAATTATCGCAGCGAAGTGAAAAATCTAGTTTCGTCAACTCCCAAACCCAATCTAAGGGTACAGCTGTTAACACAGCCTATGTATTATTCATGTTCATATTAACTTGCTAAATTTATGCATATTGTTTATTAAAATGTGTACCGCCTGCCTGAATAATTCCTGGGGGAGATTCAGGGTTTACAGGCTGGGTGTACACTTGCGGATAATATCAGTACTGTAATACCCAGTGCTGGGCAAGGGTCTTTGCTGAGAGGGTCTTAGTCTTCAACGCTAGCTTAGTGATTCTGGATTTCGTATCTTTGTAAGTTTTAATAAGATTACGATTTTTTACCAGCACGCCATTCTCATTGCCTAATGGTAAGGGAAGTGGAAGATGTGTGGACTGTTGTAAGATATTGATCGCAAGTCATAATTATGCCGGCCTGCTTGAAATATAAATTGGAAACACATACCTTCTCAGTTCTCTTTTAAAATTGAAAATCGTTTAGATACACACTCACGCCTTTTATCCCCGACATGGTAGGCAATACGCGATTGGTGCATCCACTTTCCTTTGTGTGTATTCTGTCCCATGATGTGACAGGGAGGAGTCTATCGCCATTTTAGGCAAAATTAAGGACTCTGGACTGATACTCAGTAGAAATCAATATCGTTTGGCTCGACCCCTGAACCGAACCTGAGACCTTAGTACTGGAGTCGTACCAGTAATACAACTACGCCACTGAGGCAGTCACCGAGACGTCTACACTTATATTAAATATTCGCAAAAAGCTAGAATGTTTGCGCTCAGCCTTATTTGTACGGTGAGGTATCAGTGAAATCCTGAGAGAATAATAATTAATTGACGTAATGTGCTGCATTAGATCTTATTTATAAGTAAGCTACTTGAGTCTTCAAGCGAAAGTTGTGTGCTTAAATTCAAGTCTTGCGGATTTGGGTACTAAGGGTCGTGGAATACTTCCTGAAGTTTTTTTCCTACGAGACGAGGCGGTTAATTTAATTTCAAGAAGATATTTTATATATTTTACACTGAATTAATGAAATAAAAATAAAATACTTTATTGTCACGTAGGCGATCAACGTTGCACTTATGATACGTCAAAATAAGTTATGAGAATAGTTATTATTACTAAATTATATAACAACGGATATGTTAAATGAGGGATAAAAAAATAAATAAAAAGAAGCACAAAAATACCAAAGGAGCCAGCTCGGGCTGACATATAAGGGGAAATAAAAAGATAACGCGTCGCTATCTTCATCGGTGAAGACGACATGAGCCCTAGCCTAGCTAACTTACCAACCTTATACTACCTAAGTGATGACTATCCGAAGAAGAAAGGCAGAAAGAAACTCCGGGCTTACCTTTTTGTCATAATTTTTTTTAATGGATAACACACACACTCTCATTACGCATGAATCCTCGAAGGGGTATGTAGAGGCGCACACAGGTCACCCACTGTTCGCTAAATGTGTTCTGTCCCAGGATTGGGGCGAGCCTATCGCCATATCGGGCATAAAATCCATACTCCTTGCTGATACTGAGCAAAAAATTCAAATATCACTTTGCCCGATCCGGGATTCGACCAGGAACAACTACCACCAAATAGTTAATAGATGACGACTGCAGATTTTTCATGCCGAAATATTTTTTGTGTCATTGGCATATTTATTCTGTTGAACGTCTTTTAACCGTGAAAATAAAGACAAAGCTAGTCTACAATAAACAATTAAAATGTATTTCTTAAACAAATGGTTAAGTTATAACGATGAAAATTTGTAGGAGTAGTATCATATTGCTTCGGGCCTGTCTTTCAGACAACCTTAGGCGCGATGTCTTAACGAATGGCTTTATGTTTATTGGTTTTGTTAATTTACATTATTTATAATGATTTTATATAGGCATCATAATAAAATTATTTTTCGGGGAGGGGAAACCCTCTTAGTAGTAAAAGAAGCTTGTACCAACAAGGGGATATTATTAAAAATAATAATATCAGCCCTGTATTATATACTTGCCCACTGCTGAGCATGGGCCTCCTTTACTACTGAGAGGGATTAGGCCTTAGTCCACCACGCTGGCCTAGTGCGGATTGGTAGACTACACACACCTTCGAAATTCTTATAGAGAACTTCTCAGATGTGTAGGTTTCCTCACGATGTTTTCCTTCACCGTTAAAGCGAACGATAAATTTACAAAGAATACACACATGATTTTAGAAAAGTCAGAGGTGTGTGCCCTTTGGATTTGAACCTGCGGACATTCGTCTTGGCAGTCCGTTCCACACCCAACTAGGCTATCGCCGCGTCTAAGGGGATATTATATAGAACTGGTATTCAGTGACGAAGGGATTGCCATATAGGTTATTACTAATATACATAAATACGGCTAACAAATCGTTCTAATGATAATTATTATATAAATTACGAAAGGGAAGCTGACAGTAATCAAGATTATATGGACCCTTGGTCTCTGCTGGTATTATAATTATCAGTTTGAGACGAAACAATGAATTTGCCTTGGCGAATAATACTGCTATGCAGTGCTTGCACACACAACATCATAACAACCGTTTGCGTTCTCAAAAAAAATCAAACACATTTTAGAGAATTTATTGTGTGCGTATTTTCACTTCATCGTAAACTGTTTATGATCGAAGTTGGCAGTAAAATTTTAATCGGTTTGGAGATTTAGGCTTATCTTCGTACTAAAATGGATGTTAAAGTGATTAAAATAGTTCATCAGTTTCGTGGCTTCTTTAGACTCGTGGCATATACGGGCTAGTAAGTTGTTGAGTTTGAATCCTAGATCATGCAACCCGTTGTGAGTTAATAATATAGATAATATAACTTTGTCAAAGCTATCATATCCCGTATGGTCTAGTGGCTAGGATACCTGGCTTTCACCCAGGAGGCTCGGGTTCGATTCCCAGTACGGGAAACTCCTTTTTAATTCAATATTTCGCTGGAATCTTATAACAGAGTGGGTTATTTTGTTGGTTGGTTAATGGGAATATATGATTTTCATGTTCTGTGTAATTTTTGAGACTGGGAGTATATTTATGTGTGTATATAATATTATTGATAGGTATCAAGTTTTCATAGTTAGATTTTTGTATGTCAGCTCAACATAATATGAATTTTACCAGATGCCAGATGGTAAGTGGTCACCATCGTCCTCTTTCTAGTACAATCATAATAATATTTTTTTCAAAGGATTAACGGATTAAGGGATATTAGGTACATCTGAAAAAGATTGGTCAGGGGACCAATGTTATTCAACTAACTTTATTTATTTATTTATTCCTTCATATACAAATGTATACATGCGGACTAATACCATAGGTATTCTCTAGCAATCTTAGGGTGGTGCAGAGATAATCGCGATAGGTGCATGAAAGAAAGGTTGAAAATTTAAGTTAAAATAATAAATATTAAAAATATATATACATAGATAAATAAATACACAAAATAAATAATATTATACATAAATATATATGTAATATGCAGGGTGTCCCAGAAAGTAGTGTCAAGCGGAGGTCCAGAGATAGAGCACCCCTTGCGGTATCCGAATAACAACTAATGAAAATTTTGATGCAATAAAAAAATCTCGAATAAGTCTTCTACTTTTTTAAAAAGAAAACATTTAATCGTTCAAATTGAAACTTCTCAAAAATTCAGAAAAATATTCATAACTCGAAAACTATGAAAAATCGCAGAACATACATGGAGGTGATTCGGATACCCCAAGGGGTGCTCTATCTTTGGACCTCCGCTTGACACTACTTTCTGGGACACCCTGTATAGAGAACTAAGGTGATGACTCTTCCGCTTTATTTGAAAGTAATTGCCGGACTCTAATTTTGAACGCTAGCCGCGTAGTGGACGCCCTAATTTCGAGAGGGACTTTACCTTTACTTTACCTTTTACCTTAACTAAGAACTGAAACCAGGATCTCCAACGTTATCCCTACGCTATGAGTAGACTTAATCACATTATAAATTGAACATAAACACAAACAATTAATAAATAATTCACAATTGTAGGTCATTCAAACCCATCTAGTCATGATCTGCTCCTGTCACAACTCGGACAAATTTACAACATCGAATTAATTACCATGATAGAACTGTTCTGTCACTGACGTTTCGAGGTCCAAATTAATGTTCACTGTTTCAAGCATTGCATCTGATATGACCTAAATCGAGATTCGTAATGTTATACGGATCAATATTGTTTAAAGGAGAATCGGAATGTTCTGAACAAAATTATTAGATTCAAGTGATTTAATTACTAAATTGCAACTATATATTCTTTTTTTGTTGCATTCAAAATGTTACATTGATCAATATTGTTTAAAGGAGAATAGGAATGTTCTGAACAAAGTTATTAGATTCAAGTGGTTTAATTACTATAGTGCATTTTTTATTGCTTTGAATGACGAGAATAGCTTGCTGTTCGCCGGATGGTAAGCGATACAACAGTAGTAACACCATCCAACACCTAGACTAGCTTTTGTACTGGGCACTACCCGCTTTAAAGTTTTCCACGGTACGATACAGTAAAATATAAACTAACGACACGTCTGTTGGTACTCTCCAGAATTGCGCCGTTTTTTCCGAATGAACATTGTACATCGGCTAGCGGAACGTGGCTCTTTGAAGTGGCTATGGTAGACTTTTATCATGTATAGGCAGTTTTGTAGGCGGTGGAAATTCAGTCAATATTGTTACTAGGAATTTATGACACTATGGGCCATATTGGTAAATCAATCTCATCTTTGAAAAGGATCTCAAGTAGACATATACAGTCTTACTTATAAACATGTTTTAGCGTTAAGAGGTGATTAAAAATTGCTTAAATAGCTGTCAAAAGCATCATCGGTTTCCTTGTTTAAACTTTATTAAGAGGCAAGATGGTGGGTTTTAACTTATAGCTGATCGCGTAAATTAGTATTATAACTAAGCATAGCTTTGCGACTTTTTTATAAGTAAGACTGTTAATGTATTGAACTATTTAATAAGCAAAGCTTAAGTTGACATTTAAGAGCCTGTTCTCAGCTAACTTGGAGTTGTTTAATACAGCTGTCCAAATCCGTCATATGCTGTGACTTGATATATAATTTGAGATGTTGTCGATATCATTTTATTGAGTAGCGACGACCTTAAGTTGCTGGCTTTAATTTGACAGCGTCTCAGCTGATATCGCACTTGAGAGCGAACTTGAGTTGCTTCTATTGATATGACCCGTAAAATCTATGTCTAATAACGAGTAAAGTGCATACCAAGCATTAGTTCGTAATTCTATGTTCGTGATGCTGTCACTAATATTCAAAAGATGTAGTTTTGTTTATTAAGCGAGCTCATCATTAAGTTATGGTCATTATGTTGTTAGTGGTAGGATATATTTTATATCCGCCCGGATAGCGACCACCAGATACAAGATGTTAAAACCGCCATAATGACTCACGTAAGTGGTCGCGTTACAGGATCAGCCTGTGTATATTCAGTTCCAACAGGCCGGCATAAGTGTCGACTGTCGAGAGGTAATCATCTCACGTCAATCGACATTAATTGGCATCACACCACTTACCATCAGATGCAGTAGTATCACTTTGTCATGCCCGAATAAAGTTATTTATTTATCAAAACTCTCTCCAAAATATAAAAGTTAAATTTATTGGAATCAGAAAACAGGGTTTGCATCAAAGCGACGAAAAAATTAGCTATGAAGTGAAAGTGTAATCGATGTTGGGAAGCGACCGTCGGCCGAAGGCAGAATCATGATAATAGCCACGGCAACTTAGCACCCCGAGCGAGACCATGATTGCGCTAGGGATGGGCATGTGTTTATCGATATTTTTACTATGCATAAATTATTAGCTTTTGTTCGTGCCCCGTAATCTCTCCAGGAATAAGTGTAGTTCCTCTGTAAGTAATGTAGCTCTAATTACTATTATTAGGTAAGTAGTTTTGTTCATTACAAACAAACATACAAAAAGTTTCTATTTATAATGTTAGTAGAAATATAATAAGTCAATGCACGCGAGGGTGTGTCATGATAATTTGGGTGAAATATGTATTCACAAAAAATGTCTTCACAAACGTATAAAAATCATATATAATCTAAATTGATTAAAGCTGTCGCTAACTTAAGCTTTAAACTACCTACAATTTATTGACAACAACCGCATGATATTCCGCGGTACTCAACCTAATTTATCAGATAATAACTAGTAATTTTACATGGAAATGATGATCCATAAAAAGGAATACAATATTTCTCACTGTCGCTTGGCGCCAGTATAGACAAAGGCGTTATACTTATATAGATCTAAACGAATGATGGGCGGTTACAACTTTATTATAATTTATATAATATTTAATTATCAATTCTTATGTTACTTAGAAATGCAAAACAGACTGTTACGTAGTTATGTCCTCGTCTTCGCGTCGTAATCCTCATTGCTGAGGGTCGTGATCCCCTGAACTTTCTATCCCCTATCTTTAGCATTGTGGAGCGCAACATGAAGTTCGGTGCCAAACGTGGAGCGGATTTGGTCCGACCATCTAGATGGTACACGACCTTTCAGATGTTTGCCCTCGACTTTGCCAGTGACCATCAGTTGTTCGAGGTTATGTCCGTCCTTTCTGGCTATGTGACCGAAAAACTCCAATACACGGCGCAAACAGATGGTAGAAAGGCTAGATTTGATTTTGAGATCGCGTAGAATAGACTCATTGGTACGAAATGCATTCCAAGGAATATTAAGCATTCTCCTCCAGCACCACATTTCGAAAGCATCCACGCGATCACGATCGGCCTGCTCAAGGTCCACGTTTCCGATCCGTAGCTGAATATGTAGAAGACTAGGGAGTTGACCAGCCTTACTTTAGTCGTTCGCAAGATATTGCGGATCTTCCATATTTTGTGCAGCTGAGTCATTGCGTTTTTAGCCATGCCTATACGCCTTCTTATTTCTTTCTCACAAGATGCTGTGTTGCAGATGACAGAGCCCAGTAAACAAAGTCGTCAACCGTATCGAGGGGTAGAATTACGTAGTTATGTAAGTGACGTAATAATTTAAACGTAAAAACTTCTCATTAATTCTACGAACTACATTCGAAAATTCGTAGTAACTTTGTTCTATTCTAACTGCAACACATCTTCGTGAAATTTGTAATATTTGACTTGAGTATTTCCCTGAAGTGGCAGGCAAAGATAATTAACGCATCTAATTCACTGAAATGAGTTCGATGTAGTGAATTTTCAACCATGAGATGTTCATGTAGAGTATATTTTTGATTGAAAAGCCATAAAAAGCGCTATTATTTCCGGTCTCAAACAGATCGGGATAATTGTTTTGACTAACGAGTAGTCAGTCGACATACTATCTGGACGTCACTCCACCTTCGACTAGCGAGGAGTAATCATCTCTCGTCAGTCGACTTTCTATACGTTATGAACGCCACTCTACTTAACATCAGAGGCAGTTGAGTCATTTTGTCATGCACATATAAAAAGTCACACGACCCAAAAATTGAAGTCTACAGATAGATTTCGTAGACAGTACGATCAAATCTAAGTCTTTATTGAGAAAATATTGATATATCCTTACCCTAAATTTACATAAAAGGCGAATAAAGAGCCGTTACTTGATTATTTAAAAATGGGTTCGTGAAAAATATTTTAGCATATCTTATGATTCAACTGATTTAAATATAAATGTAGCAAAGAATTTGCATCAGAAATAAGATTGTATTAATCTAATTCTCTATGATAATATGCAAAAAGACCTGAGAATAAATAATAAATTTACTTTTAGTTTTTAGTTACGTTTTACATAAAGACGATGACGAAAAATATATATTTTTATAAAGGAAAACGTAAATAAAACGCCATCTAGTAATCAATACTTGTACTAATTAAAACGTTAAAAATTACCCAAATTATGAAAATAGGAAATTATTGAATATGTCGATATAGATGCCCCAACCCTTGCGTTATTTAAAATGTTCAAAATTACTAATATTTTCTTTCGAATTTTTCCGGTGCTTTCATCGTTTTCACTGAGTTTGGTAAATTATTTTTTAATTACCCAAATAACTTTGTAACAGGAATGAGATATTGCCGCATACATTTTGAATAGAAGATAAAACAAAGTGAATTTTGATTAAATATTATAATAATATTTTAGTGAGTGGCCACCTTGATTTATAGTAGATTATATATTATGTATTTACTTATTAATTTTACTCTTATATGCTTAATGTTTATTTTAAAATTGTTTTATAATATAAATGTTGTATGCTTCATATTTTGTTTAATAATTTACTTCATAATTTTTAGATGCACCTAACTTGTTCATATCCTCCATTTGTCGCGGCCTTAGGCACACAGTTAAGTGTGAATACCACAAAACTCAAGGGCATACACCTGACTTTTATAGTTATGTGTGTATTCTTTGTGATGCTTGCTTTAACGGTAAAGGAATAACATCGTGGGGAAACCCATATTCTCCACAATAATTTTGAGGTTGTATGAAGTCTATCTAGCCTAGTTGGGTGTGGAACGGACTGCGAAGATGAATGTCCGCAGGTTCAAATCCCAAGGGCACACACCTCTGACTTTTCTATAATCATGTGTGTATTCTTTGTGAATTTATCGTTCGCTTTAACGGTGAAGAAAAACATCGTGAGGAAACCTGCACATCTAAGAAGTTCTCTATAGGAATTTCGAAGGTGAGTGAAGTCTACCAATCCGCACTAGGCCAGCGTGGTGGACTAAGGCCTAATCCCTCTCAGTAGTAGAGGAGGCCCGTGCTCAGCAGTGGGCAAAGTATATAATACAGGGCTGATATTATTATATGATTTTATTATGAAGTCTATCAACCCGTACTAGGCCAGCGTGGTGGTCTAAAGCCTAATCCTTCTCAGTAGTAGAGAAACCCGTGCCTAGAAGTGGGACAGTATATAATATAGGACTGATATTATTATAAAAAAACTGTTTGCAAGTACATAAAATGTAACGCTTGTTAAAATCTGGCATAAAGTCTCAAGTCCACGAGACACTTCGCAACATTCGATGAGTCCTACATAACCATAAAACGAAGAGAGTCGCGTATTCTCGTTATGTATAATAATAATAAATTCCCGCGAAACCTTATTACAAAAGAAAACGGGAACAAGGGTGTTTTGATGCAGGGACTGTTTGAAGGAAATACCTCCGTAATAAGATAAAGTTTAAACATTGGTCTTTGGTGTTACAATGTATGATTTATTTCTATGGTACATTAATAGCATATTGTTATATATTAACAAAATTAAAACTTCTAAAGACATAGTAATTATTAGTGGCTGATTATTATTAGTAATCATTAGATGCCCATTAAAAGTATACACATTACACAGCTATATCGAAATTACAAGTTTATAAATTATGAAATTGATGTAAGAGGATTACAAAAGGTTAATAATTTGTTTTAAAAATGTGGGTAGGATTCTGTTTCGTTTTTTGCTGCCAAGCTGAGCTATTGTACTGTGGACGAAGTAAGTATAATTTTAGAATTTATTGCTATAAAAATACCAACATTAGAAAACAATATTTTATATGTTCCCAGAACTGAGAATCCATCTCAGAATATAATAGAAAACTTCACAACATATTTATAAGACGTTTAGAATAAAGCGTAGATCATCTGCGTACGTCTAATCCTATCTTTGCTATCCCTAAGGAATTCTCAAAACAAGTTTACATGAGAAATAGGATAGCATAATATTTTCTGGATAAACAGGGATCAGTGCATGTCACTGTTTATCCCATAAGAATACGCCTTGATGGGTTCAAATTAAACTGAAAAAACTTGAAGACACTGTCATAGTCGAGACGCGTGGTGCAAGTTATCAGGTCTAGCGAATTACAATAACAATTTATTTATATCTGAGTTATCTTAGAAATATATTTAGAGGGTCAATCGCCTTGAGGAAACAAGTCCCCCAAGCTGATCTAATTTGGCAAGTGTGTGAAACAAAGTAATAATACGTATAAGCTCTTGTGGGTGGTGTAGTTTTTATTAATTATTATTTATAGAATCAGAGCAGTTATTTACTAACTCATTTAATTAATACGAAACTTTTAAGTTACTATTACTTTGTTCCCAATGCAAGCAATATTGGTGTTGAATAAAACCGTAAATAACCCATACATCGCCTAATCTCCGAATGGAATTAGGCCATAATCAATATAATACCTTGTTATATTCCAGGATTCTGTAGTCTCACAAAGACGCAATTACCTTGTTCTGGTTGCATATACTGTTGATGTTGAACAAAACCGTAAATAAATGCATTCATCGCCTAATCTCGAAATGGAACTACGCCGTCAATGTAATGCCAAGTTTTCTTTAATCCTGTAACCTCACAGCAACCACAAAACACTAATTTAAAATATAACAAACGATTTCAAACAATTATTTTGTGATACGCAATAGATTACTTGCGTAATGAGATTGCAATTAACAGTAATTAATTGTAAATACTTACCCACGGTATCTCCTCCGCTATCTCCACTAATTCAGACCCCACAGGGGTCCGCATTTGCCGGAATGGAAACGGAATTTCTCTTCGTAGACAGGTTGTCACATAAATTCAATTTGGTACGAGCGCACTAAATGAAGCCGTCTACCTCTCTTTCAAATTGGAATCGTTACACAAAACCCCGTTGTGACGGATACCGGCTGCCTTTTATAAACTAGCATTGACACGCGGCTTTTTACTTTGCTTTTGGATCGGCTGAATGCGGCGAACGGTTTTAGCTTTGACAGTGGACAACGGGTCGGCCCTGAATTTAGTGATTGCGGATTGCAAAAGTTTGATACTATGTTTGTTCGCGGTGTAAGATTGGACGATGATTCTGAGGCTTCATAACCACATCCTACTCTTAGATTGGGGCTTTGATTTTTGCCTGGTTTAATTGATTTAAAAAAAAAAGATATATCTATGCACTGCTATTATTCTATGACTAATTCCAAAGCTGTCTTCAGATGGCTTTGATTGTATAGCTTTAAACCATACTACGAGCATAATAGTAGGCTGTTATGCGTGAACCCTCCGTAATATGTGTACCACAGCTGATGGATAATGTGTTTCATATTTTATAGTCGCCAAGCAACAGGCTTTCAAAATGAATGCATTTCTACCGTCTATTAATTGGTTAATATAACACTTAGGTCATAGGGTGACGTTTGCATTACTTTATAGACCTTTATAACTTCGTATACAATAATATGATTTATTTTCAACACAGTAATAAACAAATTACAATAACACCGAAGTTAATATATATACTCAATATGACGCTCCGTGTTAGAAATATATTTTGTGATAAAGGTCGCGTAGAATGGCATTTGTGGATCGTCGGAATTAATTTTTATTTTTAACATCCTCGCCCACTTCTCGCCTACATTGCAGTTTACTCATTTAGGATAGAGAATCGGTATTCCATATTTTTTACCGACGTTTCTCAAATGTCATAGGCTGTCATCTTTTTATCCAATAAATATCACCCAACATAAACATGTACTTGTGACTTGTCTAAATCATGTGTGTAATAGTAGCTAGATGTAACTTGCGACTTTGTGTGAAACACCTTTTCCTCTACAAAATCCCTAAAACACTAGCAATCCTGGTGTCAATTCCGTACGACAGCAATTTGAAATGAAATCAGATTAATCATTCAAATATTTTCCACGCAAGCAAATTACAACTATAAAAAGTATGCTATATGTTAATCCTAAATTTGGTCTATCAGTGTGCCAAATTTCATCTAAATCCGTTTAGCAGTTTCTGTGCTAATTTCTATCAAACATACACCTTAACTTACTATGGACAACCGGCTACCTCGTCTCGTAATTCACGTGTAAAAATAGTGGAGTCAAAAGACTAATAGATAACGAACAACTAAGTTACTATTATTTTGTCTTAAGTACTGTTCTGCAACTTTGTCGTAGCAATTCGTCCGAGCCACTCGCCGGAACCGACCCGAAGGTGCATTCCCAGTTGACCTAACTTGGACTTAAATTATGTCGCATTACCTTAATTCTGTATCTAAATTCGTGGGGTTTCGAGAAAGGAATCGATGTTATCAGCCGCGGTTATTTTAGCTAGGAATATTTATTGATACGATATACGTCTTTATTATTCAAATCACGCCTTCATCCTAGACGGGGTAGGTAGATAGATGTCCTACCAAGACACCCACTTTTTGTCATGTGTCGTCTGATATACGATGTGAAAATGGGCGAGCCTATCGCCATATCGGGCACTGTTTCATACTTAAGGCTGACACTGAGCAATATAATCAAATATCACTTTTTCTGGCCCCGATTTTGGATTCAAACCTAGAACCTTAAAGCTATATCATATCGCGCCCCGAATACAGCTGCGAAAGAAAGAAACGAAATATTAATTAGTTGTAACAAGATAACGTAATAATTAAAAAAAAGAAAACACTTAAATCTATTCCCTCTCACAAAATCGACCCCAACTCCATAAAAACCAGCTGATCTTCTGCTGGGCCATTTTGTAATATCACAGACGCAAAAAGCATAAATATTACCGCGTTACTATAGCGGATAATACATTAATATAATTTATTCTCCATTCTCAGTCCCATCTCAACAAATCCAATTTGAAACATGTCACTAAAATTCAAACTCAGTATTTGTAACAAGCCACAAATAAAATTGAGTAGGACGGTACATAAAACACTATTTAAGTCTAACAAAAGTTTACGACCTCTCTGTAACGGAGGACATCGTACTCCTAAATATTCCTTCCTTGCTATGCAAAGGAAATGTTTCCTAGCAATGTTTCCTAGTTTATTTAACGACTTGGAGTCTTATTAGATCTGTGATAGATATTTTGGTGAGAAAATTTGTTGTGTGAAAAAGAATAAGTGGTGTTGCGGCCCACAGGTATGGAAAATTATTCTGAGATGAGAGACATGTTCTGGCTGCTGTATATTTTAATGAATGGCTTTGTGTAAGGGTATTGCTAATAATAATAATATCAGGCCTGTATTACTGTCCTACATCTGGGCGCTACTACTGAGAGGGATTAGGCATTAGTCCACCACGCGGATTAGCTGACTTCACAGACCCTCAAAATTCTTATAGAGAGCTTCCTAGGTGTGCAGGTTTTTTCATGATGTTACCCTTTACCGTTAAAGCTATCAATAATTGACACAAAAAACACATAATTTTAGTAAAGTCAGATGTGCGTGCTCTTAGGTTTTGAACTGTCTTATATTCGCCCCGGCAGTCCGTTCCACTCACCGCTTATTCAATGTTTATACTTAATAGCGTTAAGCATAACCCAAAGTTTGGTCACAGTCTGATAATTTCTGCCCCACCGGGTCTACTGCTGAGCCTGGATAGCATTTAACACAGCCCTATTTGCAGCACTATCTAGGAAATAATATAACTAAAACTTACGCAAGACATATTAAAATAAAATTAGTCGAATGTAACACGGTTTTACTCATGTATATGTAGTCGGAATTGCCGACCAGTTTCAACCTATTAACTAATATTCAAGTCAACTGGTTAATAATATAAATAATATCAGCCCTGTATTATATACTGTCCCACTGTTGGGCACGGGCCTCCTCTACTACTGAGAGGGATTAGGCCTTAGTCCACCGCGATGGCGTAGTGCGCATTGGTAGACTTCACACACCCTCGAAATTCCTATAGAGAACTTAACATCTAAAAACAATTCTCTCCCAAACATGTGATTTTAAATCAAATAAAAACAAAAAGATTTTTGCGCTTTTAAAAACACACTCCTATATTATTCCTTATTCAGAAAGAATAATATTACGTGACGCTGACAACAGGTTTGGTTCATAACCGTCATGTGATATGACAGAGTTTTCATGAAACACAATGAACGTTGAAATTAAACTAATTTTCGGATTCTATCGCGGTATTAGTGTTTTATTTTCTCCCGACGTTTCGAAGACTTTGCAGCCTTCATGGTCACGGGGGGACTGAGGTGTTGTTCATCCGCAAAGTCAAAGTTACAATATCTACCTACATTTTACAATTATACAACTTTTTTTAAATTTTAGCTGTTGGTGGTCCGATCTACGCAGAATGAGCAACTTTATTTTTAATAATATTGCTTTTTGGGGTTAGAAATAAATAAATTTCGGACTGTTTTTATTTATTACAAAAAAATTGCTTTGGACCTTATGCTGAATATTTAAAAATATCCATGATCCCCGATAGTTGTGTCTATTGATATATATGTACGTACTAGATCTGGCGTTTCGAACATTCACTTTGTTCAACTGAATTGAACTGCAATCCATTCCAACTGACTTTAGTATGGTCAATATCGACAGCCTCTGGTTATGTACGGAGTGACGTTCATAATATAAGAACTCGAGTCTAAGTGTAAACCTGGATTTGAATAACAAATATTAATCAAATAAGTCAAATTATTTGTTGCTCAAGTGAATAAATAGGTTATAACTGACGTTTTGGTTGCCATTTTAGTTCAGATTATGAACAAATACTTTATATGGACGTTCGTGTCTATAGGATAAATGTCAATGGTTGTCTTTTCACAGTGACCAGAATTATATCAGCCTTTGTTCCTGGATGTAAACCGCGTAATTTCTTTACCTTCTCGCCAAAATTATCAACTGTAGCGGATTTTCTACAGAAAAGTCTTAAATGCAGATGAAATCCCGAAAACCTTTAAATTATAATACACAATTTCTGTATTATTTAATTGACATCTCAAATTTGATACAGACATCTGCCACATTTCGCTGACATTTTAATTGTAGACAAATTAAGTGTATATCAGAAAGCCACAACATCCCGATAACTGTCCTGCAGAGTTTGTATCTTACCACCAAAGAGCGTTAATTAATTCTGTAATTTCCAATAAACAACGTTTATTTAGGACTCCAATGAGTTTGCTTGGCTCTTGCGTTATTTGTTTTTGCGGGAAGCTTGGCTTTGTAAACGTTTATGCTTGGGGATATCTTTTGATGTGTAATAACAGAAATAATAGGATAGGAAGGTAATACAGAATTTCGGTTGCTCTCAGGTTTTATGTTAAGATGCATTGTTAAATTGTTGCACACAAAATCAATTTAGAACCAACTGTCAAAGCAACTGTTGTTGTTAAAGTTAGTTGTAGCAAGGCTAGTGTTTTTTTTAATATGTGCACGGCAAATAATCCCACGGCACCTGATGGTAAGTAGAGTGGAGTCCAATATAATGTCGACTGACGAGAGATGATTACCCCTCGACAGTCGACACAATTACGCCGGCCTGTTGGAACCGGATATACACAGGCTGATCCCGGAACGCGATACACTTACGTGGACCACTATGATGGGTTTTAACACCAGTATGGTGGTCGCTATCCGGGCAGATATAAAATATATCCTACCACCAGCGAAGTATGATTTAAATACAAATTAATAAAACGAGATACTGTTACCTCATCGCCACCATTTTGTCAGTGTCTGCGCTGCGCTGAAGGTAAAATATATATATGAAAACAGTATACAAAATATTAGTTTAAATAAATTGAGTTTTTGTCCCCAAACTGAAACAGTTTGCACTGGAAATTCTCTCACCGATCCAGTTTAGATTTTCGCGGCGGTTATTTTATAGGTATTAAAACATAATGGTCTAGAACGCTGAGTTGGTAACTAAAATTCGGGGCATAGTGCTAAAAACCTGTGTAACTGGGGTGGCCATAATTTAGGACCTAAATAGGACTTATACCAATTTTTGGTTATTTTCTAGCCCGAAATTTTTTTTTGGCAAATCATTTTTTTTTCTCAATATTCCTTATGGTCAGCAATAAACGATTCGTCTATTGTTTTGGGTGACTATGATATTCTACTACTAGATAACTAAACTTCTTTGTCTTTCGTTTTCTTCAATCTTTTTAAAAACATGTTGATAATTATTAACATTGTGAATTTATGAAGTATACATAGTTAGATATTTTGTATACACACACACGCTCACGCCTTTTATCCTCGAAGGGGTAAGCAGAGGCGCGATTGGTACTCCCGCTCCTCTCCATGTGTATTCCGTCCCATGACGTGATAAGAGGTGAGCCTACATCGGATACAAATTACAAATTCCGGGCTGATGCTAAGTTTAAAAACTTAACGTTGCTTCCTGGATATCGAATCCGAGACTTCGGCACTGCTCTCTTTCCGTAATACAATTACGCTACCGAGTCAGTAGTAGAATTTAGTAGTAGATATTTTGTTTCATTATATTTAATGCTGTCCCTAAAACCTTTGTGCCGACAAAACATGGTCAACTAACGATGAAAATGCCTTTCCTACCAAAATTCATAACGGGTTTTATACTGACGCGCGAGTGTATAGCGAACTTGGAACAATACAGGAAAACAAAAAATTCCCATTCAAAACGCAACGTGCGGTCACCTCATGTATAACTAAAGCCAACTGAATTACGAAAACAAATAAAGTTGGCGAGAGACAAGCTCCAGAGAGACAACGGGCCGTCGAGAACTTTTGTAATTTTAAAATAATTAATATAAATCATTTTGCCGGCCTCGGTGAGTTGATTTTGTGTTGTTTTACCCGCGTAAGGTTGACACAGCATCCATGCAAAAATTTAGAAATGAAAAATGGACTTAGTTAAATATACAAGGTCATATTGACATCGCGTTACTAAATGAAACCACATATTTATCTACGTGAAAATAACACTTTACAATAAGTTACTTGAGCCGTAGATATAAAATAAAAGAGTAAGTTTCGAACAAAATAAAAATTAATAAAAAGTAATTTTCATTTTACGCGCCCTGGGCCCTTATTCTGTATGATAGTGTAAACGCGTAACGCGGCCGTGTCATGTTATCTTCGAGAAATGTGCGTGGAATGGTATTCTGTAAGCCAAATTTCTATAGTCCTAAACATGATGCGTTGTGTTACGTGCTTGTTACACACTGTCAAAATAACGTGCGGGATAGAGAATAAGGCCCCTGATGCCAGTAATACTCTAATTCGTAACAGCAGCAACATACTTTCATTCACAAATACACTCATGGACACGCTAAATTCGCATTAAACTACAAAATGGTAAAAAAAACAGGATTTTTGGTGAAAATATTCGTTGTTAATGAATGGTTTTTGGTATAATGTCAGCAAAGGTAAAGACGTGTATGTGGTTTCATTGAGTAACGTGATGTCAAAATGACCCTGAATAAATCTAAGTTAATCGTGTAAAAAATGTGAGTGTGTGCATAGAGACCACATTTTCGGTTGATTTCTTAGGTTATGACTGTTGTGATTAATTGGTATATATGTTCTGAGTTATTTATAAAATTAAGTAAAAAAGATATACTTATTATTGACATGAGTGTTTATTTCAGAGTAAGTATGTAACTAGGCAAACAACAAAACGACAACATTCAAATATTTATAAAAATAGAACACATAAAAAATATTACCACAACAAAGGTTACTAGGACGAATGTCCACAGGTTCAAATCCCAAGGGTACACACCTCTGACTTTTTTCTAAAATCATGTGTGTATTCTTTGTGAATTTATCGTTCCCTGTAACGGTGAAGGAAAACATCGTGAGGAAACCTGCACATCTGAGAAGTTCTCTATAGGAATTTCGAGGGTGTGTGAAGTCTACCAATCCGCACTAGGCCAGCGTGGTGGACTAAGGCCTAATCCCTCTCAGTAGTAGATGAGGCCCGTGCTCAGCAGTGAGCAAGTATATAATACAGGGCTAATATTATTATTAAATTTTACATTTTACAACAATGACATATCTAAACTTTTAACTTATCACTCTTAAAAGGCAAGGTCAAGGTTTATGTAAAAGAAAGAGTTAATAGCATACCAGAGACCTATGTACCACCAGTACAAAATCCAAAAAACATCAATCAAAATTTTAACCGAGCAAAGCCGAGCGTTCGCTATAAACAAAATTAATACTTCGTCGTAGATAAAAGGCTGGTCCATTTCATTAGATCAGGAGGGCGTCGGAGAAGCGGCGGGAGAGATAACAACGCATTATCCCTTCTAAAACTGAGCTCCCGTCTTAAGTAATTTAATCTGCTAGTGTAAACATCCTGCGATTCTCTGCCGGCAACTTTGGATGTCGTAAATAATGTTAAGGGGGAGTAGGCAGAAAGAAAATTTGTTAAAAACACTGATAGAAGAATATATACCCATAATTTGCATGCTGTTGTCTCCAATAATTGAAGAGGCATGTCACATCGCTAATTGTAAAAATGCTACGACATTGTTTTTATTATATGCCGTGTATCCTTCATTGGAGGTTCTTAAATAAATAAATAGAATACTTGACATTTTTTTACCATTTATCATAAATGTACATATTTCATAAAAAATCTATCGGAAAAAGAATTTTCAAAATTCACGCTATAATAAATAAGATATAAAGCTTTGAATTTTGATGGAAAGGGAAGCTGTCAAATTACAGTACTATTGAAATGTGACGTCACCCAGAGCCACCGGCCATAACGCTGCGTGAGTGAGAAAAGGACAGCGCGATAACCCCACCGCGCCTCCAATTTTGCTCACAACAATATTTCAAATATGAATAACTGATTTATTGTTAAATCAATTTTGATTATAATTTTACGGAAGAATTTCTTTTTCATATTATTTTATGTGGAACAGAAAATAATAAAATAAATCAAACATATAAAACTACCCATTTGTAAGTGTGTATAATACTCAAGTCAAGAGGAGTATCTGGAATCAATAGACAAATTGGATCTTTGGAAATATACCATCATACGATACGTATATTGAATACTGGCACGCAAACGTGACCCAACTGCACCTGATGTTAAGTGGAGTGGAGTCGAATAGAATGTCAACTGACGAGAGATGATTACCTCTTGACTGTCTACATATTATGCCGGACTGTTGGAACCGGCCATACACAGCCTGATCCCAGAATGCGACACACTTACGTAGGCTACTATAACGGGTTTTAATACCTTGTATACCGTGGTCGCTATCCGGGCGGATATAAAATATATCCTACCACCAGCAACTATGACGTTCGCGTTGCTTTTGAGACTTCGATACTATTTCAATTGAGACAGCCTACTTATGATCGACAGTCTAGAGTATAGACATACATGTCTACAGTGGTCCTACCACTTTAAATATATTTATAACATGCTCTTGTGTACTGCCTAGATATGTCTATATAATAGACTGCCTCGGTAGCTTAGTTGTACTGCATGCACGGTATGACAGCGCTGGGTTCGAATGCGAGTTTGGGCAAAGTGAAATTATTTGGATTTTTTGCTTAGTAGCAGACTGGAGTCTGGAATTTATGTCCGATATGGCGATAGCCTCGCCCCCTATCACATTATGGGTCGGAAAAATCTTGGCGAAAAGTGGGTGCCCTGGTTGCGCCTCTGCATACTCCTTCGGGGATAAATGCGTGATGTTGTGTGTGCTCTTGTATATTTCAGCTCACTGTGAAATTTTAATCATGTATATGTATTAGTTAATTGTAAAATATTTTCAACATCAAAAAGGCTCCAAAATTGCGATGCCTTAATAAGATCGCTTACTGCTATTTATATTTTCAATTAATATAATAATTTTATTTAAACAAATAACCGAGATAAATGCTCACAAACAGTTAATTACTTTATAAGAGTTAAAGTTATCATTTTGAGGCGAAAAAGATTTTAAGAGTTACCGACAAATATTCAACTATAATTGACTTAACTTACTTAATCTATGGTTTCTTTGACATAACATGTGAGCCTTTACCGTCAAAAGGTAGGCAGAGGAGCAAACGTGATACGGGTGAAATATCAGATGAATTAAAATCATAGCATGTTTTTCAAATGGAAACGCTAATACCTAAATTGGCGATCGTACTGGTTATCTCAGACCACAGCTGGAACTCATAGACCAAAAAGTTTTGATGTCTTTTAGTTGTATAAAATAAGAAACACATCACGCCTTTATCCCCGAAGGAGTAGGCAGACGTGGATCCAGGAAACCCAATTTTTTCCTCTGTGTTCCGTCCCATGCTTTAATATGTAGGTGGCGAGCCTATCGCCATATCTATATAACTATAAGGCTGATATTGAGCAGAAAAGCATCTGCCTAGTTACAATTTAAAATAACCTAAGGTACTACAGACTACTAAAAATTCAAACAATTTGAATGATGGGTCACTGAATTGTCCATAATGCTGTGGCTGTCTAAGGAATGGGGCATCGTCACGAATGTCTGAACGTAAACATTAACCGGACAATTTAGATTATTAAAGCATATCGTTGTTAGTTTAGGGCCAAAATGTACGTTTTACGACGGTATAGGCATCTTAGCGTCATAAACCGCTTCCTTATAAGTGTTGCAGGAATTAATAAATTAAGTATTTTGGCAATAATTTTAAGTCCATTTACTCAGCTGTTTTTAAGATACATTTTCTTGTCGGTAGTCCACAGAAAGTTGTGGACACTGACTAGGTTATGATGTATAATATCTGGATCCTGTATTGAAATGAGTGTGTTTATAAGCCCGTCCGTCTTAATTTTAAATATTTTGAACCGTAATCAATAGCAAATAGGGTAAATTTCAGATCGTGCCCTTATTTATGCCATGATTCACCTTTCCCGTCTCGACGTAGTCAATGAATAAATATCTTTTAATTAAACGTTGTTTATTTAACAATAAGTTGAGTTGATTAGACAGCCCTATCCATACTTCATGTAACTAAAACCAAGTTAACAACTCGAAATAAGTATTTCGCATTTGTCTGGCATTTAAAGGAATTAGTTCAACATTCAAACTAATTAAATTGTGTGTCACATTTAAAAATGAAAAACTTCATTAATTTATTAACCTGAATTATTTAGAGAAAAAGTTATTTTTATTTTTGTGTAATTTTTTACGAGACTTTAGGTATGCAAAGTAGGCCTAGACGTCAGTTCATTGGTGAATATCTATCTTTCATACATAATAAATAATTCTTTAAGCAACTGGCAACGAATAATCACTGTTCCATGTGATTACATCCTTAATGGCATGGTTTCCCATAACTTCTTCGTTAACTTTTGCTTGTAAGTTTTTGTGACGACGCATTGATTATTGATTATTGTTTCGATACACCTACTATAAGTGAATATTTTTCTTATAATATTATTATGTTTATGACACGTGCACGTGAGCAACGTGCGCCTGCGACGGCTTGTCCGACGCAACTAATAATAATATTATAATCGGCGTGGTTGGGTGCGTGCACTCGACAGCTCCTTTAATGAGCCTCATTACGCACAACTTGAATAACTTTGTTTTTATATAGACATCTTATTATTATTGTTTATTGGCTAGTTTAACACCCGTTGATACGTCACTTAAGGTGACTACTGAAAAACAGCGTTGTGCTGTGGTTCGCACCACATCACAACATTATGCTGAGTGGTCACCTACCAGTCACAGCCGCGACCAGCCATTTTTTATTATAATTTTTTTTTGTTGTTTTTTTATTATTATTTGTAATTAACGTTTATTGTGTTATTTTTATTATATTATTATTATTGTGTTTATTTATGTTGCGACTGTGGCTAATAAATCGTTTTTCTTTCTTTCTTTCTTTCTTTCAAATTAAAACAAAAGTAATAGTATTATTACCATCAATAGTTAAATTTGATAACATAAACACATATTAAAAATTATTTACAAAACTCCACTTACCCTATTTTTCTTTATTAAACAAAAATCATAAAACAGAATACAATTACTAAGAAAAATACTTAAGCACTAAATTACATTAAGACTAGGTTATCTTTAAACATATACCCTAATTATTATGACCCTTTTTCTGATATTTATTTTGGCCAATAAACTATAAGCAAGATTATAACTAAGGCAGTAGGAAGTTATAAATGCAGTCTGGAATCATACCTCTAAGTGGCAATACACCAGCTGCCTATGACATGGTACTCATAGCCGGCAAAATGGATATATACAGGGTCATTTTGACATTGCGTTACTAAACGATACTACATACTTCTATTACCCAGAAAATAACACTTTACAATAAGTTAGACAATCCGTAGAAGTAAAACAAAAAAGTTTAAATTTCAAACAAAATAAATATTAATAAAGAGTAATTTTAATTTTACGCGCTCTAATGCCACAATTACTACTTTAAGAGAATTCGTCGTCGCAGCGACATCATATTTTCAGTCAGAAATACACCAACGAACACGCCATATTCGCATTAAACTACAAAATGAAAAAAAAATCAGATAATTAAATACGAGTATGTGGTTTAATTTTATAACCCAATGTCAAAATTACCTTATATATTACATCTGCCTACCCTCATAAACAAAAAAAAGGCTTAAAAAATACGATTTCCACATAATCAAATCTGGAAAACGCCGTTAACCCATATTTTAATTAATACCAAGATGTTTTTCTCCATTTCTAGCTGGAACCCAGCGCTCCCTCGGGAATAACATTGTGGCACATAAAAACTATTTTCTTCTGCATCCGCCGGTGCTATCCAGTAAATGCCCCGAGGAAATCGATTCAATAGTTTCACACGGTGCATAGAATCAATGGAAAAAGCAAAACCATTTTTCGTTACAAGCATCGTGTCCAGTGAATACTAACATTATAAAATTTATTACAATTAAACCATAGCCTATCGTTTATTGTTTCATTAAAAAAACATTTCCTTATAGCCTACTTGGAAAGTAGCCTCGTCATGTTTAGTTAAATGCAGAACTAATTTCTTGTACTTAATTTTTTATATGTATGTTTTTTTCTTAGTTAGAATATAATGTCTTTAAAATATAAAAAAAACTCACTCATGAATATGAAAGCTATAAACAAAAAAATAAAACTGAAAATTCATGTACAGCACGAACAAGATAACCCGACTAAGGTAATAAGTACTAACAAAACTCCAGACGTTTCACAAAATGTCAACCGGATAAACACTCCAGCAACATCGCCACTTGGCCATCATAAGCTAATGTTTGCTCACCGGTTCTGCTTGCCGAGCTCTCAAACGGCGCGGCGCGGCACACACTGTAGGGGAAATAAAATATTGACGGCGACTACTCTGCGAAACGGCGACGACGGACAGGCGATACCAATTGATTTCATGCAAAAGATGAAAGATATTTTTTGAATTGTTTATCCGACTTTTTTTTATTGCCGTGAATGACCGGACGAGCTTACCGTTCGCCCGACGGTAAACGATACGACCGCCCATAAACAGTAGAAACACCATTCAACACCTTGAAATACAAAATATTGTTTGGTATTCCACTGCGCTCGCCATCCTGAGACGTGAGATGTTAAGTCTCATTATGTCCAGTAGTTACACTGGCTACAATGTCCTTCAAACCGGAACACAACAGTAATAATAATAATAATAATAAATTTTTTATTTGCACAAACAAAATATAACAAATAGGAACACATAAGTACTTAGCTAAATTATTAACAGTGACTACACACTGTTGCTTGGCGGCAGAAATAGACATTGCGGTGGTACCTACCCAGGCGGACTCTCACATACGAGACGCCTACCACCAGTAAACCGACCACCGACTGCATGGAAAAAGAGGTTTTTAGATTAATGTTATGCTGGCAGAAGGACTTTGTATTTCCCCCATAGCGACCACTGTACACAAGGTGTTAAAACCCGCCATAGTGGCCCACGTAAGTGTCGCGTTCCGTGTGTATATACGCTTCCTACAGGCATAATTGTGTCGAGGGTTTATCATCTGTCGTTAGTCTGCCAGACTACCTCGGTGGCGTAGTTGTACTGCATGCGCGGTACGACAGCGCTCTGAGGTCCTGGTTTCGTATCCTGGGTGGGGCAAAGTGATATTTGGGTTTTTCTGTTCAGTATCAGCTCGGAGTTTGGAATTTGTACCTGGTATGGCGATAGGCTCGTCCCCTATCACATCATGGGACGGAACACACTTGGCGAAAAGTGGGTGCCTTGGTTGCGGCTCTGCATAGCCCTTCGGGGATAAATGCGTGATTTTGTGTATGTGTGTCAGTCTATGGGAACCCACTGCACTTACCATTAGCGGGGATACTTTGCCGTGCTTGTTTTAAAAAAAATCATCATTGAAATTAAACTAATTTCCCCCTCCGTGACCATGAAAGCTGCAAAGTCTTCGAAACGTCGGGAGAAAAATAAAAAACAAAAAACCGCGATAGAATCCGGAAAATTAGTTTAATTTCAATGTCTAACATTCGCATAAGAAATCATTATAAAAAATCATCAGATAGAGAATTACATTCTCAATGCAACCAACATTTGAATGTCAGTTCCTGAATTCTATATTTCTAAGAATAGCCAATGCCTTCCGCACTCTAGTTTGATAGAACAAAGTTAGCCTGTTGTTGAAAATACTCTGCAAGTTAGCGTTTAAAGTTAGCAAGCGGTTCGTAATAACTTATTCATGAACGATTTTATAAACAACTATTACTTTGTGGTTAGTTGGCATTAATAATATAGTATTACGAAGGTAAACGCCCTTTAAATACATCTATTTTGAAGGTGGCAGGAAGTTTGTTTCCGCCATAGTTGGCTACGTGATTGTGTCGTGTTCAGGGATCACCGTGTGGTTATCCGGTTACAAACAAACCGGCATAAATATGTAGATTGGCGAAAGATAACCATCTCTTGTCAATTGATACTCTATCTAGATCCACTCCACTTACTATTAGATGCAACGGAATCACTTTTCCGTAGTCACATAAAAGAGCAACTCGAGATGTTGATATCAAATTTTCCTAAAATTTGAGATTACAAATATTGGGTGACAATTATGGAAATTCCTATATTCTTAATTCGTAAACAGATAGCGTTAACAGTGCCTCTGTACAAACAAGTTCCTTATCTACCGTAGATGCGAAAGGCATCTTCTATTTTGTCTCTGTATCGTCGCATACGCATATCGGTTGCATGCATTTAGTAAGGATGTTTACAACGTGTTGTATCGTTGCGTCAACTTCGCTCTTAGGACGTAGAAAGATCGAGATCTTATCAAAGTGGATGGTTGTTGGCTAGGACGTTCGAAAATAGATAATGTTATGTTTCAAGCAAAAGGAAGGTTTGAAAATTCATCTGGAGAGGATCTTTAAATGGCACATTATTCCTTCGGGCACAGAGTTCGTAATAATTAAAAGAAAGGAAAATGGAAACTAGATTAAATGTATAGAAATTGACAGTTAAAATCCAGACACTGTATTTATAGCCTCAAATTGTATAATAAATTTACATTCGCCATTGTCGCATAAATAAATAGTAAATTGCAGTACTATGTTTAGACCGAATTAGCATCACCGCTTTCTTCCAATAAAATCTAGACAGACTATTTTAGCAGCCCGAAGTGCTAAGTTCGACACGAAATTGCAAAATAAATTTCGTTTTAGCCTTCCATTTTCGCTTTTTCAATATTGATTCGAAAATGTTCTCACGTAGTCGCAACTCTTCAAAGATTATCCTTCCATCGATATTTTAAAAGGATCAACATAACAATTATTTTTAAAAAAGATGTGGAATCTTTGATCTTGACTGACGTGGATTCATATCACGTAAATTGTCTTAGAATTGGGGATCTTATAACCTTAAAGAAATTTATGTCAATCCTTCTTTAATGGCTTTAATATTAGGTGAAGATTGGTTGATAAATATAACATTGAATTGATTATAATTGAACAGGCATCAACTGTAGGTACTATTTTTTTATTCATTAAATAAAACTTGTAAGGTCAAGGGGCTCTATTCCGTGTATAAGGAGGAATCGGTCTTTTTGCAATTATGGGCGTTCTAATCGAAGGACAGATGTGATGGTAAATAGGGAATTTTTTGCTCTCTGACCTATACGTTTATCTAATCTATTCTTTGAATAGAACGTCAGTAATTGCAAAATGTCGGGTTCGCCTCTATAGACCGAATAGGGCCCCGCTGACCTTATATCAAATAAATATGAGCTTATAATAAATTATAACCTGACTGATTATAAAAATGAGTCAAATTAATATTATTGTACTGTACAACTGACAATTTCTTTCACTAATAACTTGTTGACAAATGAAAAACAGTCCTAAATACTTTTTCAGACGAATTTACTCTATAAACGAAATACAGCGTTATTCTTTTTTGAAATCTTTTAGCATTTTATACCTTTTAAATCCAAAAACAATCGTAACAAAACCCATATTTAAAATTTAACGCACAATATCATTTAGAATAACAAAAGCCAAAATGTACGCCGCCATTTTATTTCCCGCTTAAATGCATAAACAATATGGCTGCCGGCGCGCCAAAATGGCAACTTGTAATTACGTGCCAAACAAATAACTCGTAACACTAGCGTAATTTGAATGCCTTGCCTTTAGTAACAGCATCTCAGACTATATTTTTAGTTATAAAATATTTTAACAAATATTTAATGGGTGTAGTAGAATTAACAAATATTATGTTTCACAATTGTAATGAAATGGCGAATATAAGGGGCGGGTACTATCACATGAGACTTAACATAGATGGCGAAATGTGTTTGTGTTATACATCTGTCTACCCTTGAAAAGAAAAAAGAGGATAACGCTACGTATGTCTAAATCGTTAGTTTTTTAAGAAACTCAAAAAGTTTTTAGTAAAGTAGTCGTTAGCAACATTTTTCTGGTCTAGACAGCAATGACGAAAGGTCCATATAACTTTATTCTTACCGGCATTAGAACGATTCCTAGACCGCATTTATGCATACCATTAGAACGTAAAGTTGTAGGGTTACCCTTTGGAAAATTTCATTCTTCGCCACTGCTAGATACTGCACTGGGAATAAACACAAGAACCCATACATACTATATAGCATTAACAGGTATATAGGTATTTGTTATGCTAAGCGACGCGACGTTACGCCACGAGGTACAACGGCTGCAAAATTGCATTCCACTATTCAGGTAAGGAAATATGGAGAGTAACAAAAATACCAGCGTCACGTTAACAGGTAATCTTTAAGGTCGACTGGGGATTTTTGAGGAACAAATTCTTTGGAACCCGCTGTGCGCAAAGGTGTTGGTATTAAGTTTTAAAGCTTGTTCTACAGAGTTCAAAATTGAATAATTTGAGATCTTAATTTATCCGCCATTGTATTGATAATTTGGTAACTAATTTGTTGGAATGTCTTTGGGAGTAAGGTTTGACTTTTGATCTTGTTTTGACAAGAAGTATTTACTTAAAAGTGTGAAAGGCTACTAAGTTTTAACTTCTTCAATTATAATAAACCGATTAAAATACTTCATTGTTTAATTAAATTTAAAATAATATCTATTCTCACAGAATGAAGTTCTAGTGGTGAGAAGGTGGATTATTCTGACGTTTAAAGAAATAAATAAGTATTTGAATAGATCGACTCTTAATAACCATTATAATATTCATTTAGCAACAAATAATAAATACAGCCACCTTTCACTCACACAACTCTGCAAACCAACATAGAACTCAAGTACATTTTTTTTACAAAATAATTACATTGCTTCTGGTGGTGAGTGGAGTGGTGCTCAAATGTATCGATTGACAAGAGATTATCCCTCGCCAATCGAAACGATTATGTCGGCCGATTCAAAAGCATATACAAGTGACAACATAAGTGTTAAGATATAAGGAACTTTGAATCCCTCTTAATGCTGACTAAGCTGGTTGTACTTTTCAGGTTCTTTCTGGAAATATGTAAATAAAAAAAATCTCTGATTATATTTGACTTGCACTGTTCACTGTTCTTCATGTTCGCAGATTCAAATGCCAAGGGCACACACCTCTGACTTTTCTAAAAAAGTATGTGTGTATTCTTTGTGAATTATCGCTTGCTTTAACGGTGAAGGAAAACAACGTGAGGAAGCCTACAAACCTGAAAAATTCTCTATAGGAGTTTTCGAGGGTGTGTGAAGTCTACCAATCCGCACTAGGCCAGCGTGGTAGACTAAGGCCTAATCCCTCTCAGTAGTAGAGGAGGCTCGTGCTCAGCAGTAGGACAGTATATAATACAGGGCTGATATTATTATCACTGTTCGTCGTTTCAGTCAATAAAATGCGACCACGGATATTTATTGGTTGAGTAATCAATTAGGCGGTTCGGTAGCGAATGCGGTTTGCGCTGTCTTTCATATTTATATCTGCCTTGGCGTCGTTATAATTGAACACGTTACGAATACAACTACCGCACTGAGAACCTGGGTTCGAATCCCGGGTCGGGATAAAATAATTGTGACTACGTTTTTCCATATTAAAAATTACTCAGTCCAGTCGGATTCAGGAAGTAGGCGGTAAAATACTCCCGTGCCTCGGAAAGCGTGAAGCTTTTGGTCTTGCGCCTGATCCCTCTCTGGTCATCTTGGATCGCCGTCTAACTGGACTATGAGAGTGAAGGAACAGAAAGTGCACCTGTGTATTGCGCACACATTTGTGCACTAATATATCTATCTATTTGGCTAATCTCCGTTAAGATTGACCGCCTTGACCGGAATTCGTTTATGAAGGCGGATTACATATTTATATTCCAGAACAAAGTATAGACTTTATAATCAGCTTTTCAATCTAAAACCTATAACCGAACCTGAAACTGTCTCGCATTAATTTTTCTTTTCCTTGAAGGATCATTTTATTTTTATTGGTACTTAAAAAATATATTTTATGGTCTCTCGTTTAATTATCTTGAAGTTATGACGGTTTTATCTTTGTCAGGCCGTTTTCAGAGAATAAGTTTACTAATAGAATTTGTGACTTTACTTGGGTGAATTTTATGAAAAAACTAAATAAAGTTACACCACGCCTCTATCTCCGAAGGTGTAGGCAGAAGTGCTACTAGGGTATCAAATTTTCGTTAAATGTTCCGTTCCGTCCCATGACGTGATAAGAGCCAGCCTATTGCCATATCGGGCATAAAAATGAACAAGATTCCTTTACATAAGCCCCGTATAAACACAGTCGTTTTTCTTTAGCGTTTTGGCTTCATTACAATTTACACCATCGTGCTTAAATCATTCAGTTCAATTTTGTTCAACCAAAACCTGGTTGTCGAGTTTAAAAACTTAGAGCCCGTACCCAAATATAGAATCGATCTTCGTATTCAAAATTTGGTCTAAAAAAACCAAGTGTTTGATTTAAAAACATAAATACACAATAACAACAATAATTTCTACAATTCAACACATTTGCGAGGAAAATCTTGATATTAAAGAGATCTTCGCATCGCAATAAGTTTGTGAAAAGATCGCGTGTGATACAACACTTGTCCATTGTGGAAGGAATTTTAGTTTATCTGTTATTTGCTCACGGACGGGGCTTTATCATTTCGTTGATATTTAGTTTTATGGGCGGAAAATTTAATATTATCTAGAGTTATTGTTGGATTTTGTATCTTCGTGCTATCCTAGGTTAATAGACATTTGGCAGAAATACATGAATTTCCGCCAAATGCTTTAGGGGAGGCCTATGTTCAGCAGTGGACAGCTGTAGGCTGATGATGATGATGATGATGACATAAATTATTTTTGTGAATTTCGCAGGTTATTATAACTTCATGACGCAGTGAGTTTACGATTATGAAATGAGAAGTATTTTTTTGTAAAATATAAGTATGTAGCAGTGTGTAGCAAGGACCCGGAAAATGTGGTAGAATCACGCTGTAAACCTATTTAGTCTACAGCACGAAATCACAGGCTTATTCACCAGTATTTTTTTTTCACGCCTGAATTTCTTCTAGTATTTTGGATACTTATAGATCGCAAAGATCTCTTTACATCAAGTTAAGCTAATAAGTAAGTTAATCAGTTACATAACCTAAATACTTTCTTTTCCTTGCGTTCTATTCGGTTCTATTCACCCCGTTAAACACACCTCTTCTCCTGTCTATTTAATCTCAATCTTATGTTCTGTTTTCCTGAGTTCAATATGCCCCGTCACCATACTATTTCTATAAAAACATTCTCCACAATAAAAGGTTCAGATAAAGTCATTGCGTACCTGATTATGAAATTAATAGGGGAAGTCGTTGAACGTGTGTTGAACACGGAAAAGCTTAGCGTGATTCCAGAGGCCATTAACCCGCTGCACTGATGTGGCTGATACATGCAACGTTCCAGCTTTTGTTAGAGTTTTTATTAATAAACTTGGGGAAAACGAAAGACAATGTATTAACGGACACGAAAAAATTATATAAATTTAAGTCTAGGAGGAATAGACGTGAGATAGACCATGACATATATTGGGGATCAGGAAACGAAGAAATTATATATATGAATGGAAAAAGAGAAATTATTAACCGCCACCTAGGTTTCATTCCGAAAATCATCGCAGTACTTAGCTCGTACTGCGACATCTAGCTGAATGATAAGTACGTTTACTGGTCTTTTAGTTATTTTTTTGTGTTTTCAACATTGGTATTTCTTACTATTCAATTATGCTAGCAATAAATAAATCTTTTTGCTTTTCTTCTTTTATTTTATCGGAGATGGAAGAGAACGGATAGTGTTTTTGTGTGTTCTGCTGTCAAGAAATATGCACGTACTTTACTGAGTCAGTCTTGTTCCAGTATATTTGCCAGACTCAAAAACTTGATATTTCTCTGCGTGAGTAGCCCCCTCAGAATCAAGCAATTTTTATAATTCGAAGTTCGGAAAATTGTTAGTAGCAAGATGACAGACGAGTTGATAAAGGTCGCAGGAACATTTTGGATGCAAGCGGGCATTATTGACAGGTTCCTTAAGGAATCTTCAAGGGAGGTCTATGTTCAGTCGTGTACTTCATGATAACAGATGATTGAGTCATAATATATATTACACAATCGTGGCAATAGCACTTGCTAAATTAAAAATACAACTAAGTTTAAAACCTAGGAACAGTTTTATAATAGTAGTTTAAAATTAAAGTAAATATAGAATTTACTCCTTTTTAAAATAATATGTTCCACTCCAATTGTCAAGAGTTGAAGACAGTATAAAATAATATCATTTTAAACTTTTGCACAAACTGGTATTTGAAAATTCTTGTTCCTTCAAACTTTGTATAACTCTGTCCTGAGCACAAAGAAATAATCTCTTTGTGTTTCCCCATGATAGGGGGTCAGGACGGCCTCCGCACGCCTTGAGCGCTTGTCTCGATTTCAAATAAACATTTATGTGTTTTAAAGAGATTTGGAATTGAAAAATTGTATCGTATTTTAAAATTGGACGGAAAATTACCGCTTTAAAGTTGTCCAGCGGGCGTAGAATACGTCATGAGACACAACACGAAAGACCGTGTTGTTTTGTGATGATTGTGATTGGTTGAATGAACAATGCGTGAGTCACGTGCTAACCTGTCGACGAATCACAATGAAACAAAACGAACTTTAGTATCGTGTATATTCACATTCTAAAGAGCCTGTCTGGCTTTTTCTAATATTATTTACACAGAAGGTAATTAGCTCAAATTAATTATCTTCTGTAAAGTTTAAATGACAGCATCAAAAGACGCTGCAACCAAAGTATTAACAGACTTGTCTTACTGGATTGACATTGGTATTAGACAGGCGGCAAAGAGACGACTGGTCATAAAACTGGTCATAAACGAAACCCATTCTACTCTGTGGTTATAAATTGTGTCACGTCGAGCCCACATTGGATAAGTACGGGGAATCACCGGTGCCAGGAGGAACCACTATAACGGGTTTTTCTTAATATTGTACTATGTCGCTATATTTTTTTATTGCAGTAGTAGGCAATCAAGAAAGCGGTGCATCTGATTGTAAGCAGCATCATCATCATTCTTCATGGGACCTGGAGAAGCATGCGTAGACTTATTAACTAATTAGGTACAAATAAGCCGGAATATGATACCTTCTACCGACGGTTTAGTCTTTTGTAAAGTACTTTATTTATTAAAAGTTAAATTTATTTAATACTTGATGACTTCTTATTTTTATGCGAATTATCGAGATTAAATGAAAGTACCCAACGATTATTTTTGCATAAAATATGTTTAAACTTTCTCCGACATTATCCACGTCACGCGTCTTACAATCGTAGAGAGCAAAATTATCTTGCAAAATTCTGAATAGCCATTTTTATTTTAATTTACTTATTTTAATACCGAATACATAGATCTAGGTTGATGTTAAATTCAAGTTAGTGCGTTATACTAACTACTGACATTACTATAACAATGAAAAGCACTTCAGAACTTTATTTCAATTATTTGTTGTCAATATCTATCTTATCATTACTCATTAATTCCCCACAATGAGTCGATTATTCTTCATTCGCCGCTGAATACTCACCATAGTATTAATCATTCATATTACTGTAATTAACTCTAATTATGTAATTCCATTGCTAAGCTAAATGACTAAACAATAATATATAGTAATTAGTAAGATTAGATTTTATTCTCGTGTTGAATCACCGGATATGATATATTTGATAATATTAAAATTTTATTATCTGTCTCTTTGTGATTACGATTGATTGTTTGATAATGCGCAGGAAATAATCACATATCAGTGATTGAAATTAAAATTATATGAGGATTTGATTGCGGTTCTTATATTATAAATTTCTCTTGACGTTTCGGAGGCATTGCAGCCTTCGTGGTGAGTCCGCCGCGTGACCATGAAGGTTGCAAAGTCCTCGAAACTCTGGAGATAATTATAATGCCATAGCCGCGATAAAATCCGTAAAATAGTTTAATTTCAATGTCTAACACTCGCGTAAAGTTAGAAATCATCACACGTATCAGTGACTATTTTTGAAGAAGGTGATGTAAATATGATTATTTCGGTGGCGTGCTTGTATTGCGTATACGGTACGACATCGCTCAGAGGCCTGGGCTCAAATCCCGGGTCGGGAAAAGTGACATTAGGTTTTACTGTTCGATATCAGCAGGGAGTCTGGAACTTGTGCCCGATAGTGAAAGACTCCTATCATAGGACGAAACGCATGCATCCCTGCCTGCCCCTTAGAGGATAAGGCGACGTATGTTTGGTGGTTCTTTGTATTTAATTCAGATCTAAATGAATATTAAAGTATTAGCTGACTCCAGAATTAAAGTAACTTTATATACGCTTATGTAAATTTCATAGCATAGTGTTTGGCAATAAGTCAATGTCTACATCGCTTTATTACTTAAATACACAAAGATTGCTTCTATTAATTACTTTCAAACATGTAAATGAAGATTATCAAAAGGCGATTGACGCAAACATCTGTCAAGTTGGCATCGAAATACTTAGTGATTGTGACCCTCTTAGCAGTTGTTTTGTTTGAGTTCTGGCTCATTATTCTGAATGACTCGTCTGGGACTTAGTCGTTTGCGAATCGATTATTGAATTTGTTGATGTTTTGTCTAGTCTCATGGACTTTTTGGGGAGGCGGTCTGATGTGCCTTTTGTTAGTTTTGGGCATACAATGTTGTCTTTCAGTGGAGTAGATTGAACATTGTATATTTTTTTAATATGTATTCATGAATAATAATGCTAATGATGTTATTTTGCCGATGAACACATAAACTTATAACGTCGACTGAAGGAATAACAGTGACCCTGTTTAATAAATCATAAACTGATTCTAAAATAGCGACGATAGCCTAGTTGGGTATCGAACGCAAAAAATAAATAATAATAATAACAGCCCTGTATTATATACTGTCCCACAGCTAGGCACGGGCCTTCTCTACTACGGAGAGGGATTAGGCCTTAGTCCACCACGACTTCATACACCTTCAAAATGCCTATAGAGAACTTCTCAGCTATGCAGGTTTCTTCGAGATGTTTTCCTTCACCGATAAAAGCGATAATTCACAAAGAAAACATACATAATTTTAGCAAAGTCAGAGATGTGTGCCCTTGGGTATTGAACCTGCGAACATTCATCTTAGCAGTTAGTTCCACAACCAACTAAACTATCTCCAAATGAATAAATATTGAAACATAAAACCATTGTAGATTTCCACATATTTTCAAACGAATCAATGTTCAAGTTTCTAACTCCCTGTTTGTTTAGAATTTGTACATTTTCTTGTGTTTTAAAACGTTCGAATGTTCTGAACTAGTTATTTTTCAGTTCTGTCGTTTCGTTATTTTTCTGCGATGTGAACTGACTGCCGATAGAAACAGCTGACGTTCGCTTGCTTTATTAATCTCGCTGCGAAGTTCAAATGAAATATTCCTCATCACAAAAGTTTGAAATACTACTGAATATGGAAGTGACATTACAAAACAAACAAAAGTTTTTTTTTTTAAACTCTAATGTACCAGTTAAATGCCTTTATAAATTTGAATTTGGAATCCTTAACCAAAGAGGAGATATTTCAGATTATACTGGCCAGTACGATAAAACACCAATTTCATATGTAAGGACCTAAAAGCCTTTGTTCCTTTAAGTGTAGGTGAGATGCAATAGCTATCAGTGGTAAAAGGTGAAATTTTCCGAAAGCGAACCCGACACAACATATAGGTAAAACATGAATGCAGTCTGCAAATCGTTCTAATGATAATTAAATTCTACATAGAAGGAAGCCAGCAGAAGTCGGGTTATATAGACCTTTCACAGCTGATAGCAATGTTAGGTCATGTAGGAGCGAGCCTTTTGCCATTTAACGTGTAGATTCCAGTTTAATACTGAAAAAAATAACGCTAGTTTAGCTGACCCGGCGACCGAACTCAAGACCTCAGCGGGCTAGCTGTACTAAGCCACCGAGGCAGTGGATGCTGTATAAAAAAATCTTTACCTTAATTAGTATAATACTGTGTCTGCGCGGCGACTAAACAAGACAATTATTAAGGTCTGTTTTAAAAATAAATACGATGGGCCATCAGGTGAATTGTTTCTGTCACATCTAAGAAATGTTGGGGCAGATGTAACATTTTTCACGGCGCCGCGAGACGTGGCAATATATTTCATATGACAAGGCTCATAAGGTGGACTCGGCGATAAAATTCGTCGTAACACGCGTTATCGCGTAGGGCTGTCACCAACAAATATTAAAAAATATAATTTGAATTAGGTAGGTCAAGGGTGTTTTTATTTTCTATAGAGGTGAATCAGTATTTTTATAATTCTATTCGAGGCATAATTTTAATAACCGTATAAGTAAAAGAGTAAAAAAGTAGCATTTACCTTTACGGTTACTGATGGTGTCCATCGATTCAAAAACCTTTAATTACAAAAGGACGGATATACCCTACTAGATGGAATAAGGCGCTCTGACCTGTACATGCAAAAGTTTGTGAAGAAGTTTGAATGTTTATTTAGGTAAATCAAACCCGCTGAACGGATTTAGATAAATTTTGGCACACAGATATACCACGAATCCCGAAATAATACACATAGTTAGTTGAACTTTAACTCCGTTTAAGGTATCACGCAAGTGGAGCTACACGAAAATGCTTGGAACTATTTCTGTTATTAATAAACATTGTAAATACATCAGGTATGGTAAAACGTTTCGTCTCGCTCTTTCTGGTGTTATTTAACAAGACAACACACTGCAACTGATAATTTTGTGTGGTGAGGTAACCATCTCTCGTAAGTTATCATTGTGTACCTGTCTAGCATCAGTTGCTGTCATTTGCCGTGAATAAAAAACGAATATAGCCATGTATAACATTAATTATTCGTGGCAATAAGAATTAAAATTTCGATTTTCGACAGCCCTAGCATTACGGATTTACGATCGACCAATCACACGGCCTTACACTTCTACCCACCTTAATGAACGGATTAGACTCGATAGGGCAGAATAATACATAACTACATGATTATTTGGTTGGAGTTACGGTTATGAAGCTTAAGGCCAAATAAATGATAAATGTTCTAGTTAATATTTATTGTTATGAATGTAGTGTATTTATTTCGATTATTGTCGAAAGCAAAAACGTCTTTAATACAATTCTCTGAAGGTCGCTATTGGTACACGTCATGTACACGAGCTAGGGTTTTTTGACATCAAGGCATATTTGCACTGAAAATTTTCTTATTCAAAAAGACCACTGAATAGTAATTTCTAATTTAAGCGCTATTACTGCCCAGTTGCACAACTAATACGACCAAGCGCTACTACTACTTTATAACATACACTTCCAAGCCGGCCTAGAAATGTTTGAGCGAGGTTTGTTCAGAAAATACCTGAGGCTGATGATGGGGGCGCTACTCTTTCTGAGATCTCATGACTAAAGGACCACAATATTAAAATAGATTATTTTGTGGTAACTGACAATAGGCTTGCTTTCTATTATATAGTACTAAACATAGCTGATGAAACTTATTAGGGATAGAGAAAATGTTGTGATGTATGTATGTAGATTTAATCCCTCTTAGCCAAATATAGGCTACGGTGGTCAACCTCAACGGAGATCAGCCAGGTATGCAGGAGATACTATTGGCGTACACAAGTGTGTGCGCAATATACAGGTGCATTCTCTGTTCCTTCACTCTCATAGTCCCGTGAGACATAATTCCGATATGACCGGAGAGAGATCAGGAGCAGTACCAACAGCTTTACGTGCTTTCTGAAGCACATGGGTATCCCTGAATCCGAGCTGCGACTGAGTAATTTTTTAAGATAGAATAAGTGAGTTCAAATTATTTTTGCCCTGACCCGAGGTTCAAACCCAGGACCTCAGCGCCATAGCCTTCATACCGCGTATACTTAACAACAATGGCACCTAAATAGTCATAATATGACATATGTAGATTACTAACACTTACCAACTCACACATGGCAAAGCAATTACGAGAATGTTTCCAGAGCACCTGAATTCGTGTAAACAAAATGAAACAGACGGGAATTCGTTAATTTCGAATGTAATTCCAGTCCGGGTCTGAAAAGCCCCCGATTGTTCCGTTGTTCTTCAAATCCTTGGAAACTTTGGACGCGCTGTTAAGTTTCGTCTGCGAAGTTACCTGTAAAGTCAATTTCTTTCAGTCTACTTAGAAAAGGCCCGTGTCTATGTTTGAAACAATTTGGAGACATTTCAGAGCTTGATAGTGTCTGTTCAACCTTTTTATGTATCAGTTTCGATTAAAGGCATGTATCGTTAAATATTAGTATATAATATAATAATATTAACCCTGTATTATATACTGTCCCACTGTTGGGCACGAGCCTCGTCTACTACTGAGAGGGATTAGGCCTTAGTCCACCACGCTGGCCTAGTGCGGATTGGTAGACTTCACACACCTTCGAAATTCCTATTGAGAAATTCTCAGATGGCAGGTTTCCTTCACCGTTAAAGCGAACGATAATTCACAAAGAAAACACACAGGATAATAGTAGTATACCTTTATATTAATTCTGATCATTATTGTGACGGTTAGTAAATTTGTAGAAATTACTACATCACGCTTACCGCTTAGATTTAGATGAAACTTGGGCATACAGGCCGAGTTTTAGATAAAAGTTATAGATCACACATGTATTTAAGAGAGAGCTAAATGAGCAAATCCACGAGAGAAACCTAGTAAATACAATAAATTTTACATAGTCTAAGTTTAAACGATCTTATATTCGGGATACCAGAAACTTGGGATCTTACGGACGCGCACTCAAACCAAAAACAAATATTTGCGGACTACACAAATATCTGCCTCGGGCACGGTTCTTGCTTACAAACTAGGTGAAAAGATTTTCAATATTTGCTCCAAGACGGGGTCTAACTCAGCATAAGAGGAAGAGACTTTCCGATCTGTCAATTTTATCGAAAAACAATATAAATATACTATAATGTACTAGCCATTTCACAAAGATTTTTATGGCTAAGTATTATCATACTTAAAATAAAGCTTACGTCATTGCGTTAATAATACCACATACTTGGCTTTGCTTCTGCTAACATTGTGTCAAAACTCATCTACGAATAATTAATATTCCTCACCAAATTTACTTTTCCGAGTTTTTGATCATTTTGTAGTTAAGTCCGAATATGCTGGGCCCTTATTCTGTATGGTAGTGTAAACGCGTAACGCGGCCGTGTCATGTTATCTTCGAGAAATGTGCGTGGAATGGTATTCTGTAAGCCAAATTTCTATAGTCCTAAACATGATGCGTTGTGTGACGTGCTTGTTACACACTGTCAAAATAACGTGCGGGATAGAGAATAAGGCCCCTGAAAGTGGGATGTTGCCGCTGCGCCGAATTCCCTTAGAGTAGGAGTAGCGGCATTCGGATGAAATGAAATAACTTTTTATTAATAACTAGCTTTTGCTCGCTGCTTTGCCCGCGTGAAGGAGTTTTCCGGGATAAAAGTCCCGCCATATATTTTTCCGGGATAGTAGCCTATAACCTTCCCAGGGTCTTAAACTATCTCCATACCAAATTTCGTTTTGTTATACCACGTTTTATGTCACGTCCCGTTCCTGTGGGAAAGGGATAAAAAGTATCTTATGTCTCCTTGTTCTAAACTACCTCCCTATCAATTTTCAGCCAAATCGGTTTAGCCGTTCTTGAGTTATAAATAGTGTAACTAACACCAATTTCTTTTATATATATATAGATATGTACTTTGTTCAAAACTTACAATTTTTCATTTTACATCTACGGTTCGAGTACCTGATTGTAAAGTGTTATTTTCAAGTTCTTCTCTATATAAAAGAAATTGTATACTCAGAGATATGAATTTGCAATGCATTACACATATCGTGATCTTTTAAGAGGAATGCTACGCGCTCAAAATATTTGTCTAAATTCAATTCGCTCAAAATATTTTCCCAAATTTTGAATAATCTTCCCAGGGTCTTAAACTATTTTAATACCAAATTTCATAAAATTCCGCTCAGTAGATTTTGAAAAAATCGATAACATACAAGCAGATAGAAAAGGGGACTTTGTTTTACAATATTTATAAATTACGTATATACAAACCGTAGTAACTAGAAGTGTATGTATTATAAATGTAAATATACTTGCAGTATTAAAGAACTTAAGAAAATATAATGATGGATTTACTTTAGTTTAGTTTACAGTTTCCCAATGTAACCACTATAGCCAATACACAGAAGCAATACCACAAAACAGTTATCTAGCACACATAAACTGCGAAACAGCCATCAAACGTTTTCGAATGTGAGCGGAATTCGCCGCATCGGATTTACATCATTCAATTTTGAATATCCATTTCCCGGTTTGTGTTGTCAATTTATTTTAAATGTCAATGTAATTGTAGTCTTTGTCGCGAACATGGGTTTGTTATTTTGCTTTTGTTATACAAAAAACTGTTCGTAATTTTGCTCATGCTTGTAGTCATTGATTATGTTACGTTATATAGCCACCATTTTTCTTAGGCTTAAATTTATAAAGAATAAAAAAAACATTATGGGCCTTTCAAGAATAAAATAAAGAACAATTTCGAAGGCTTGACTAAGTCCATGTTTTTTTATCTTAAGAGGGACAGCGCATCCATAATATCTCAGTTTGAAAAGAAGAATTAAAATGGAAGATAGCTAAAACATTGATATGTGTTATAAAGTTTTTTTTGTTCCTATGAATGACGAGACTAGCTTGCCGTTCGCCTGCTAGTAAGCGGTACGACCGCCCATAAACAGTAAAAACACCATCCAACACCTTGTATTTCAAAGTATTGTTTGGTATTCCACTGCGCTCGTCATCCTGAGACGTGAGATGTTAATAATTACAGGACATGATGCCATGCCATGATGTCCAGTAGTTACCCTGGCTACAATGTCCTTCAAACCGCAACACAACAGTGACTAGACACTGCTACTTTGCAGCAGAAATAGACATTGCGTTGGTACCTACCCAGACAGACTCTCACATATGAGAAACCTACCACGAGCATATAAATGATAAAGTTATAGTGAGATCGGTTCTTAAAATACATTTTTGTTCGCTCTTATTTGTTGATACACAAATGTTAAAATCATAAACTTCGTGTACATTTTTAGATGGTGTCAAACGACTGACATAAGCATATAAGTATTACGTTTCAATTTTAGGATTCTGCGACTAAAGTGTTCCAATGGGACTATATTTCTAAGCTTATGTTCTCCATATGTCCAACGTTCAATGCACTTTATATTTCCTATACTGGGTAGAAAGCTGAAATTTTCCCATAGTATGTACTGTATTTCATATTTTTATTGCTTTGAATCTAGACGAGTTTGCCATTCGCCTGATGGTAAGCAATACGACCGCCCATAAACAGCAGAAACACCATCCAACACCTTGAATTACAAAGTATTGTTTGGTATTCCACTGCGTTCGCTATCCTGAGACATGAGATGTTAAGTCTTATTATGTCCAGTAGCTACACTGGCTATAATGTACTTTGTCTTTCCTGTGATAGGTAGAAAGCAGAAATTTTCCTACAGTATTTATACTTCTTAAATACTTAATAAATAAAATAGAAAAAAATGTTTCATTACTGAACCATAGTCTTAAAAGGACTCGCACTCAGCCGCTTTTAGGCACTTGAAATTCCACTTAAGGGAATAATATTTTGCAACGCGACTCCTCTTACATCTGTCAATACCGCATCCCAAATAGATGTTGGCATGACCTTCAATAAATCTAGACGCCGACAGCGAATCTCTGAGGGGGACGTAACGACCTCCCAAGGGCATCCTCCGCCTTTAACGATGTATCATTTTCCTCTGGATACTAGATACTTTGTGGATTAACATCAATAATTGCTTAGCATTTAGTTTGCCCTATTTTAGGTCTGTAGGTTAATATCATGTTGCTATTGCATTGTCAGTTCTGAGGGTAAATTTTGAGTACCAAAATTGGTCTTAGAAACAACGCCTAAGTATTCTAGTGTAAGCTGATAATTTCATAATTTTGATTTAATAATTTTAGTAGATTATTTGGATAGTATTCAGGGTTGCCATTTAAGCATAATGGTGGCAGTAATCATCAATATGGATATAGTATCGCATCATACACTACGTTCAAAAAAGTCGCCTAAACGCGGTGCAGTCGAACAAAACTTGCCGATAGGAGTTTAAAGCTTCGTGCATAAAATGCCACAATCAAAGCTTAACGTTATAATTAATTAAAACGTAAGTATATTTAAATTAAACTATTCACGGGGGGACCATGAAGGCTGTAAAGTCTTCGAAACGTCGGGAGAAAAGTAAATTATTAAAACCGCGATAAAATTCGTAAAATAGTTTAATTTAAATGTCTAACATTCGCGTAAACTTAAGGAATCATTATGTATGTATATGTATGTAAATATACATTTATATGTATTTTGCTGTATCTGACATAAAGTGTTATATTTTATTCTAACGTCACGCTTTTTCATTTCCAATATAGGCTGAGGCACCTCACCCACATTTCCTTAATCATACTATTTTGTGTCAGGCTAAAATAACACTCATTCATAAATATAATGTTCAATGCCGATTGTATTTAAAATATGTGGAATCGATGATTTCAATGATAAGACTTGCAAAAGCGTATGAACAGTATAGTTTAGTCTCGCTGTTTTAAGATTAGTGGGTCTGTGTCTGAAGAGGGTTAAACAGAATATGTATCAATGAAGTGAAAGGTGTTATAATTGTAAAGAATTTATTTACAATATACAGATAAATAACGGTAGGTATATAAAAATACACTGTATATTCAATAAGGCATCGCACAGACGCTGGAAATGTATTGCACCAGACGTATAATATAAAATAGCAACGCACTGTTAGTATTCAGTTTTCACACTATTTTTAAGAAACTGACAATTGATTTGACTAAATTGCTATACAAATCAAATGTCGTGTCTGGTACTACAAGTAGCCAGTGTCTGCTCGGGCCCTAAAATGTTAAAGCACATTAAGGAATAGGAACGAACATGTCACCAGATTTTCTGGCACCAACTACAATACCTTCCCAGGTCTCACGGCATACTTGCTCAATATACCGAGGAGGAAGGAGAAAACCTTGTAAACCAAACGAAAGACCAGGCAGTTCGTATGTATAAGCCAGAGGCACTCCAATGTTATGCGCGTAGTCTTCCGAAGCTCCCGAGGCGCCGTAACCTATTACCAGAACCGAGTTACCGACTAAGTATCTTGGGAAATGGCTTAGAGAAAGTTGATCAATTTTTTCCGCCATAGCCACACCCACGACATGGAGGCCGAAGGCATTATTCGATAAAGACCCATCGTGACCCCAGGCGTAAAGAATCATGCTTCCATGGCTATGCATGGTCAGGTACAAGGAGATGCGGGGAAGATGCTCATGCAAGATGTCTCTGACGACCCTTGTTTCGATTTCGGAGAAGGCATGGCTGCCACCATAGGTGTCAGAGCAAGGATTGGAGCTGGTTCCAACGGTGTTCCAGAAGAAGTCGTAGTTGCGGTTACCATCAACTCCTACGCAGAGATTGTTGAGCGAGTGCTGGTTGATGGAGCGGTTCTTGCGCCAGAAACGATTCTAAAATAAATATAAAGAGAAAAACTTGCCAATGTTATGTTAATTATAAAACTCGATATTGCGCAAAAGTATATAAGCAAGATACTGGACACATATAGAGTATTTGCAAAATTGAGATTGAAGTAGTTCGAGTTCTGTGAGAATTTAAGGTGTTAATGAGGTGAATTTTACAGAGTGAAAATATTGAGAAATTAAAACACATAAAGATAAGTATAAGTTCGAAGTGAAAGACGTGCAATTAGTGCATTAATGCCTCATTAACTTTACATCCTCCCTATGGCATAATAAGACACTTGACGTCATGCCATGAACTAACTCCAAGTCGTTGAGCATGTTTTTTCAAGCTAAGGAAAACTTTATGAAAATTGTTAACGTAAAGAAACTTACAGTGGTAAAACTGAACTTGTATCCATCTGGATTCACAACAGGCAACAAGATCCAGTCGAATCTCTCCAGAAGATCTGGTTCAGTGACATCTTCAGTGAGCTTGCGAATGGCCCATGTCACTGTAGGAGGGGTGATCCATTCCCTCGCGTGGATGCCTGCGTCGATGACGATGACAGGTTTCTTTGTGTCTTGGAAGTTTGTGGTGGAAATCTTCATGTATCTGATGGGACGACCCTCGAAGGAGTTAGCGGCGGTGACTAGAGTGGCCATGTTGGGGAAGCGGCGAGCGATGTCTTCCATATAAGCTTCGATCTAAGAAACAAAATATTTAGAATAAATATCTACACATAGTATAGATTATTACATATTTTTACCATCTAATGAAATTTTTATTTTTATTGTATTCTTTTATTTCAAAGTAAAACGGTACAAAAATAGTCTATGAGGTTGTGCAAAATAAGGCTTCATTGGAAGCCAGCACCTGCGTATATTAAGCCAAGGATGCAATCTGGATATTAGAGTTCTGTGAATATGGTTCCACAAAGGCGATGTCAACATGTTAGACAATAATCACAATCATCATCACAATAAAAATGGTGAACATGTTTTCGACATATATTTAATTTACCTTGCCTTGGATTTTATCTGTAGTACAGCATTTGAAGAGGTCACATTACCACCTGACGCGTAGAATAATTTATTGGAAAAAAAAATCATAATGGTACGTACCACTTCCCACTCCTGGTAATTGTCGTATGGCATTTGCTTCCCACCATTCCTGGCTATCGAAGCGACTCTCTGTTCCTCGATGAGCTGGTCATCGTAGTCGAGTTTGCTAGAGAGAAAAGAATTATTAGTTGTTTCAGTCTATTATTAAATGGACCGTCTTTAAGTAGCTCTTAGTTTTGAAAATAATATGGACATTGTTAAAGTTTCGCGTGCAGTAGTTGAAGGTAAGACCTTCTTTATATTTTATTGGAAAATTATAATAGTAGCTGGTTCGAAAGACGCCAAAATGGCTCGTTCTGTATAAAACCACGTTCCGATGCCATTCGGTAAACGTCTAAGACATGCCTGCATAATTTTAGCATTCCAATTAGGGCTTTGTACCGCAGACGATTTTAGCCTCCGCAAATTTATCAGCGGTTTTTATTTCTAGAGAATCTAAGACCGTGCTGGTGGAAGGATATTATATTTTTTTATACGCCTGGCTAACGATCATAGTACACAAATGTTAAAACCCACTAGTGGCCAATGTAAGTGTGTCGCGTTCCGGGATCAGCTTGAGTATATCCAGTTCCAACAGGTCGGCATAATGTTGTCGATTATCGAGGGGTAATCATCTCTTGTCAGTCGACCTTCTATTGGACCCCACTACACTTAACATTGGGTACAGAGAGATCATTTGCCATACTTGTTTAAAAAAAACCTATTTTAAAAATTTTAATAGGCCTTCGTGTTAGATTGCAGTCGTTTGCGTTCGTTATTAGATTTTAATGCTCATAGAAATGATGACTTACTGACGTATTGTATAATAGATTATGAACTGATTAGATATTATATTTTTATGCAAACTTTTTATGTTATTCAGTAAAGGATTAAAAACGGGATAGAATTGGTAAAGAACTAAATTAATACCAGTACCGCGCTTCTAACTTTGACGTTTAGAATATAATTTAGAAGGGTATCGTAACAAGATCTCAAAATTGGGTTGTTCAACACTGAAAGTTCAACGTAACTGACGTATATTCAAGGAACACAAAAATAAAAAGGAAGCTTACCTTTTTAAATTAGCTCTAATCCATTTGTTATAATTGGAGGATTTGAAAAAAATAGGATTTATTTTGTAAAGAAATATAAACACCGATTGGAAAAGTTCTTTTCTTGATAGGTGGTTAGAACGAATTATTTACTTCCATTTCTTATTTCAGAGTATGGTTAACATCAACATAATTTCTTGTAATTAGTACAATTTTCTTGTCAATAAATTCTAAACAATTGAAACTTACGCTTTAATATCATCGGCATGGATTCTGTAGGAGATGCCGTAGCTCTCCAGAGCGCTGGTGAAGCTGTCCTGTTTGTGAGGTTCAACCAGCACCACACCCTCGCGGTCCAAGTACGGATTGCTTAGGATGTCCACTTCCAGCTGCTGGACCACTGAACCGAAGGCTTTCAGCTCATCTTGGCTGGATGGTGCTACGTAGTACGATTTCCATCTGGGAAAAATATATATTTATAATGTTTGTATTAGAGAATGACATAAATGGTCATCTGATGGTAAGTAAGTGTTTACTGATCTTCACTACCCCCTTGGTGGTGAATCACTGTATATAGGCAAAATATATTTTATATTTACATCTCTGGCGATTTTATTGAAATCCCGAACCAAGGAAGCTACTTCTGTA